>NC_073345.2:36560000-36870000 GCF_027580225.2 Misgurnus anguillicaudatus
CTTACCGTATAAATTAAAGATGAATCCTTATTAAAGCAACACATGCTATTAAGTTAAGAGCAGTGTGTTGTGTTTTTTTACATCAATAACCCAGTAGACAACAGCAGTATATTAAAAGCACAGATCTAATATTGACACGCATCCGACTTTCCCCAACTGTTTACATTCGGTTAACACATAACCAACTGTTTACATTGATAACCCCCACAAGCTATTTTGAGATACTGTTTTCTGTATTTGTCTAACTAAGTGCAAAGAAATGTGAAAGTGAAATTGTATTCACAATCTCTAGTGAAATGATGTCACAAGGCTGGCATTAAGATTCGAACCGTTTCTGGATATTGTCCACATACACATTAAAAAGTCAAGTGTAAACGCATTTGTAATCTGAACATTATCCAGGTACAGAGCTAGTTAAGATCACAGCGCAGTCTAAACACAATCCAGTTATATCTGCATTCACAGGTCTGATTAACTGATGATGTGATCTCATGTTAATGCCAGATCTAAACACAGCCAGTTATGTCACAGTCACCAATATTTGCGCTGTGTCAGATCTCTTTAGAGACGGAGCATCTGGGCCCGCGACGGGTGGACTCTCTGAGGAGAGAAGACGAGGATTGGCAGAGGAAAGCTCATACAGCTGTTCTGTCCATTCAGGATCTGACCGTCAAATACTTTGAAACCACCGCACGAGCACAGAAGGGTAAGACCATGTGTCTCTCACTCTCTCTTTCTCTTTCTCTCTCTCTCTCTCATGTACAGCAATTACAACTAAACACCAGGATTTAACAACGTGTGAAAATGTGTGCTTTGTAACAAAAAGGAACATATCACTGTTTTAGTACAAATGAAAGCCATGCGTCCAAACCCTTACACTGCTACGTGTGTTTTAGTGATGTATGAACGCATGCGCGCTGACCAGAGGAAGTTTGGGAAAGCCGCGTGGGGCGCTGCAGTGGAGCGCATGGAGAAATTACAGTACGCCGTCTCCAAGGAAACACTGCAACTCATGCGTGCCAAAGAGATCTGCTTAGAACAGAGAAAACATCGACTCAAAGAGGAGGTACGCCACACACACACACACACACACACACACACACACACACACACACACACACACACACACACACACACACACACACACACCATCATCATCATCAGTGTTTTTATTAAGGGATTAGGCGTTGTTTTGTAGCAGCTATCTTGGATGTTTATCATCATTGTCTACACAGTTGTGTTCATGACATTTGTGTTTGTGTGTTTATCAGATGCAGGGCCTGCAGGCAGGAGAGGATGCGGTGCTGCGTCTGGATCAGTTGGAGTCTCTGTACTATGAGCTTCAGTTGCAGCTCTATGAGATTCAGTTCGAGATACTCAAGTACGAGGAGCTGCTGCTGACTGCGCAGCTGCAGAGTCTGCGCAGACAGATGAGCGGTGAGAATCAGCCGTCTTGCATTTCATGTCCGTGTTGTGCTCTCGCTTCTGCGGCCGTCCATATCTGTGTGTAGCTGTCTGTGTGTTTTCAGAGAGACAGGAGGAGGTGGTCTACTACGACACCTACGAGAGCCCGGACGCCATGAGAGCGACAGACGACCCCGCGACCCCTTTGACTCCTCCTGCAGATGATGTCGCCAAATTACAGCAGAGGACTCGACAGCTGGAGGCCAGAAGAGGCCGCATCACCGCCAAGAAAGCCTACCTCAAAAACAAGAAGGTAACGTCGATACGAATATGAGTCAGTCGTGTGTGCTCAGAGATCCGATCTGATATCTGATCATGTTACACAGGAAATCTGCATCATCAATCACACTGAGAAACTGCAGCAGCGACAGAGCGGCCCAGAGCGTTTTTCCCAGCAGGCTTTGCGGCAGGTACGTGTTCAGAGAGCACATCCATGTATTATTCCTCTTGATGATATATCCTACAGTGAATGTGATGTTTCCTCAGGATGAAGAGGAGGAAGAGGAACAGAGAATCTCCAGAGTCGGTCAGGAGAGGCAGCGAACTCTGGACCGTCTGCGCACCTTTAAACAAGTCTGTTTCTCGGCTTCTGATCAGTCACATGACATTTATTAGATGGATAGTTAGAGTCGTAGATGTACTTTATAAATCGATGATGTATTAGAGACCGCTCTAGTTTTACCTTTAATCCTATGGCAGTCGTTCTTTTACTCTTTCATTTCAACATAAGCAAACCCAGCAGATATGTTAAAAGTGCAGTGTGTAAATTTTAGCGGCATCTAGTGGTGAGGTTATGATAGCCGCCACCAGAAAAATGTCATCGTCGGAGACAACTTAGTAAAAAAAGTTTGTCCGTTAAGGGCTTCTGTAGAAACATGGCGGTAATAAAAACATAACGGTTCATTATAAAAAGGTCTTTATACCCCCCTGAAAATATAGTTTTGTTTATAATTGTGCATTTCTGTCAAAAGATCCTTTTAAAAATTACACACTGCACCTTTAAAGACTAAGAGCATGACGGGACACATAAGGGGTTAATCCAACAAATATGACACGTTCAATGCTCTTTAAAAATGAACAAGATCTTGTTTTCTTTTCTTTTGCGTTTCCATTACCCTTTAAAAATTGTGCAAATTGACATTGTAAAATAAAATACAGCCAATGAAAACACGTCAATTTCAATAAAATCCCATATATCACAAAAAAAGATTTTACACTCAGATTTTTAGGCAATTCGGAAAAAGTTAGTCACATAATTATTATTTAAAGATGAAGTTGTATAAAATCTCCCAGAAACTCCTCAATACGTCTCTGCTCACAAGTATGAGAGGCTTTCCTTGCCAATAATGTTTGAATAAAACTCCTACATCTCTTTTGATTTCAAGGAAACTCCAACGTTTATCAGTATTTTATTATGTTCTCACCTCAACGACGAATTAATACACACCTATCTTTATTCAATGTGTGCACATAATCTTTGTACAGCGCGTCGTGAGTGTGTTAGCATTTAGCCTAGCCCCATTCATTCCTTAGGAACCAAACCGGGATGAATTTAGAAGCCACCAAACACTTCCATGTTTTCCATATTTAAAGACTGTTACATAAGAAGTTACACTAGTAAGTATGGTGGCACAAAATGAAATAAAGCGGATAAAAAATGAGAACTATATTGTATGGCGGAAAAGCACTTGGTTTGCAGCACTTCGACATCGGTGCGCAGTGATATTGACGGAAGTTGAAGTTGAATGATGTTACTGCGCCAGTGTGGTGGATGTGATATTAGTAAACCTACCAACATCAGTCGACATGATGTTTATAATGACTTGCAGCAAGAGGAAAAACTGTTTCAGTCACATATAATCGGTTAATAAAAAAACAGCATCATTAAATGGAAATCTTTTGTCGACATTTAGAAAATAACGTTAAAGTTTTGCGCAAATCTGCAATGGAAACGCAGCTACTGAAAATTTAATAGACGCTTTACTGTAACCAAAAAATAAATGACATGAAATAAATAAACGTAAACAGCTTGTAATCACTGTTGACTTTGATTACATGATGGAATATCGGACGTCTCACACAATTTAGTTTGGCAAAAAATGACGCGTAATCAAATTCTAGTTTATTTTGGCTAGAAGCAGGTTATTAATATTGGGGAATGATGGTGAAATGACTATTGCTTGCTGGGATATATATTACATAGTTGAGTTTATTAGGACATTATTAATTAAATTGTCCAGTAGCTCAGGTCACCACAGTGTCGTGTTGTGTTGAAGTTCAGTAGTCTGTAATGTTTGTATATTTCATACACTGATGGTTCTTCTGCACACAGCGGTACCCCGGTCAGGTGACTCTGAAGTCTACACGTCTGCGACTGGCGTATTCCAGGAAGAAAACCGCACCCACCGCAACACCAGAGCAGCCACAGACGCAGGCCGCCGGCGTGCAGACGGACGACGCTCCGGCTCCTCTAGAGCTTTCCTCGGGAGTCCCAGAGCTCCGCAGACCCGAAAGTTTCCTGTCTTTACCACCGGCGGTGGGCACGGCGGTCGCCGAGCTTCTTCCTGCAGCCGTGCACACGTCTCTTCCTCCTGCAGGGGAACTCCTGCTGCTCGACTCCTCCACGTCACCCATCTCTCCTCCACCCCCGCCGCCTCCACCTCCGCCTCCTCCACCCCCCTCTCTAGAAGACTTGAGCACAGACGGCCAGGGCCCGGCAGGCAGCCCGGTGCACCAGCACAAAGCTGAGAGCCCCCTCGCCCCATTCTCGGCCCGGTTCTTTGACAGCAGTCAGCTGGTGAATGCCCGGAAGAGGCTGAAGAAAACGGCGTCCCTGGAGTCCAACCAGTGGAGAAGAGGTGGAGTACAGCTACTGACAGCTAGAATATCAGTTAGCATAGAAAGATGAACGTTAACCTAGTCACCATCGTCACCGGTTAGAGTTAAAAAACCGGACATGTCTCGTCTCTTAGTCCACATGTCAGGTCTCAATGTTTAACCCCTTCAGAGAGTCAAACCACCAGACCCATTGTGTTTTGTTTTTTAGATAAACAAACATCAAGGCACTCAAGATGTTGTAGTGAAAATCTGCTTTTTAACTCGAGCGAGATCAGACACATGCACATTTGCATGCATTTATCTACAGTGAGGAAGGTGGGTATTTGGACACCCTGCTGTTTTGCAGGTTCTCCCACTTGGAAGTGTCATTGTAGGTGCACGTCCACTGTGAGAGACATAAAAAAAAACAGAAATCACAATGTATGATTTTTTAACTATTTAATTGTATGATACAGCTGCAAATAAGTATTTGAACACCTGAGAAAGTCAATGTTCATATTTGGTACAGTAGCCTTTGTTTGCAATTCAAAGGTCAAACGAGGTCAAACGTTTCCAGTAGTTTTTCACCAGGTTTGCACACACTGCAGGAGGGATTTTGTCCCACTCCTCCACACAGATCTTCTCTAGATCAGTCAGGTTTCTAACCTGTCGCTGAGAAACGCAGAGCTTGAGCTCCCTCCAAAGATTAACTATTGGGTTTAGGTCTGGAGACTGGCTAGGCCATGCCAGAACCTTGATATGTTTCTTACTGAGCCACTCCTTGGTTATCCTGGCTGTGTGCTTCGGGTCATTGTCATGTTGGAAGACCCAGCTGAGACCCATCTTCAATGTTCTAACTGAGGGAAAGTAGGTTGTTCCCCAAAATCTTGCAATACATGGCCCCGATCAACCTCTCCTTAATACAGTGCAGTCGCCCTGTCCCATGTGCAGAAAAACACCTCCAAAACATGATGCTACCACCCTCATGTTTCACAGTAGGAATGGTGTTCTTGGGATGGTACTCATCATTATTATTCCTCCAAACATGTTTAGTGGAATTATGACCAAAAAGTTCTATTTTGGTCTCATCTGACCACATGACTTTCTCCCATGACTCCTCTGGATCATGCAAATGGTCATTGGTAAACTTAAGACGGTCCTGGACATGTGCTGGTTTAAGCAGGGGAACCTTCCGTGCCATGCATGATTTCAAACCATAATGTCTTAGTATATTACCAACAGTAACCTTGGAAACGGTGGTCTCAGCTCTTTTCAGGTCATTGACCAGCTCCCCCCATGTAGTTCTTGGCTGATTTCTCACCTTTCTTAGGATCATTGAGACCCCACGAGGTGAGATCTTGCATGTAGTCCCAGTCTGAGGGAGATTGACAGTCATGTTTAGCTTCTTCCATTTTCTAAAGATTGCTCCAACAGTGGACCTTTTTTCACCAAGTCGCTTGGCAATTTCCCCATAGCCCTTTCCAGCCTTGTGGAGGTGTACAATTTTGTCTCTAGTGTCTTTGGACAGCTCTTTGGTCTTGGCCATGTTAGTAGTTGGATTCTTACTGATTGTATGGGGTGGACAGGTGTCTTTATGCGGCTAATGACCTCAAACAGGTGCATCTAATTTAGGATAATAAATGAAGTGGAGGTGGACATTTTAAAGGCAGACTAACAGGTCTTTCAGGGTCAGAATTCTAGCTGATAGACAGGTGTTCAAATACTTATTTGCAGCTGTATGATACATATAAATAGTTAAAAAATCATATATTGTGATTTCTGGATTTTTTTAGATTGTGGACATGCACCTATGATGACAATTTCAGACCCCTCCATTATCTCTGGGTGGGAGAGCTTGAGAGGTGGCAGGGTGTTCAAGTGCTTATTTTCCTCACTGTATCTGAATTTACACCATGTGCTTGTAGAAGTTTTTACAAAAGTGAAAATAACACACTGTGGAGTATCGAGAACCTGACACAGATGAGTTGATTATTGTCGTGTTGTTGTCTCTCATGCAGCCAGTTCTCCGATGGATGAAGTCCTGGCCAGTCTGAAGCGCGGCAGCTTTCACCTACGCAAGGCCGAGCTGCGCGTCATGGCGCCAGATCCGGACGAGGACGATGGGAATAATATCCTGGCACAGATCCGGAAGGGCGTGAAGCTGCGTAAAGTTCGGAGACAAGAGCGAGGTTCGAAGGGAAGCGAGCCGTCTGACCCCCTGACGCGGAGCATCCATGAAGCGCTCAGGCGGATTAAAGAGGCGTCGCCCGAGTCCGACTCAGAAGATGAGATGCTGCCATCTACCGAGTGGGAGAGCTGAACTTCTGAACATACAATAACTGAGAACACGTGTGTGTGTGTGTGTGTGTGTGCGTGTGTGTGTGCGTGCACCTCACAATTCATTCAAACACACAGCACACTAAAAGCTGAACAACTACACAACAACCCCCACTCGATCGCCCCCCTCTCTCACTTATTCACTGTATTAGTTTTTTAATCCGTGTATTATTCATGATTTTCATTAACTCGTTTTATGTTCTTCTTGTGTTGTGTATGATAGCAGGAGACGTGAGCTTTGGTTGAAAGTTGTTTTGTGAAAAACTTAGAAGTTTACTGTAGTAAAGTCCAGTAAATGCATTATCAACTTGACTGAAATGAAGCCAGATTTTTTTTACTGTTCTGATTGTTTTATTATGACATTAACGTGATAACACATTTTCCAGTCGCTTATTTATCACAGTGTTTACTTAAATAAATGCAGACTTAAAAAATGACAAAGTATTTTGAGTGAAAATACTAGAAATGTGTTTTAATTGTCATTACAAACAATCTTAATAGTGCTAAAAATAGGCTTCATTTTCTTGATAAACGTTATTTTCCCATCTATATGGAGACAAGCACGTGTTTTGTGTCAAGCGTGTGTTCAGCTCACTTTTCTCACTGCCAATTATACGACTTTTGTATTGTCTTGATTGTATCTTTATTTATCTTTACTTGTCATATATCATCATGGCTCTCATCTTCTTCTGCATCTGATTGGTCAATCACTTATTCATGTGCAGTTTACACTTGTCATATGAAGTGTGTGCGTGCGTGCGTGCGTGTGTGTATACAATGCATCACTGTACCAACAGAAACACTACTACAGAAACTGAATCATGACACAATGTTTACCCATAATGCTGTTCGGCACAGCTGTACTGTCTGGTGTCAATGCATTTGCCCTCAGTGCTCATCTGGGGTCTGTTTTAGTTCTGATGAATCTGATCTCAGATCAGCCGACTCTTTTACATGACACTACAGTTTATTTTGACATGTTTTTCATCGCGTGTACTGTATTTAGCCTTTTTTATATTCCTTTAATCATATTAACTCGTGTGTATGATCTATGCTTTCCACCACCACAGGCGTGAGCGATTCAAACTAATCACCTGAAAATGTTAAAGATTTGTGACTGGCAGTCACTAGACACGTGCAATATTATATTAGAAACTGAATACTGATATATTTTTCATGTGTATGATATTGTAATAGTCAGCAAATCCATCTGCATGTTTGCCTAAAGGACACATGTATTTATTGAGTTCAACTAAATATTAAAAAATGTAAAGCAATATCATAAAAAAATGTTAAATGACTTTTGAAAATCCAGTTTTGCTTTTACTCTGCTTTTCCAGTCATTGTACTCTTAACACTTATTTTTTAATTTGCCTTTTGCCCCTTGCGTAAATAAAGTATTTAAAACAAATGCTTGCTGAATCGTGACTTTTATACATCTACAGTATGTTAATAGTATCTGAGGTAGGCCTAGTGTGCATTATATAACAAAATATGAGTAGTATTCATTCAGTACAGGAATCTTCTCAGTTGTACTGCACATATTGGTTTCAGACATACAGCAGCATACAAACCATAGGCATACAAAATAAATAATGCAAAAAAAAAACAAAGATGTCACACAATCATAATGTAGGACCAATGAGTAGTGCAGGTCACTTGTTGCGAGTTCAGCTGATTTTAAACAATGATAAAACATCAAGTAAAGTAAAATCAAGTAAAACTTCTTGTTTTGAGTAGATTCCTCCAGATTGTTTTTTCTATTGTGGTAGCCCTTGCTCGCAATAGGGTTGGAGACCCCATACAAGCTTTGGATGCGTTAAAAAACGTGTCGTTTCCCTGAGAAACGGAACGAGACTTTGCTTCTATTTCTCAGGGAACCGAGGTTACAACAGTAACCACTGTGAAGAAGACTGGATGCCTAAACCTCTAGAGACCCAATCAGAAACTGGTCCTGACCCAGGACAGAGTACATACAGACAAAGCCAGCATACAAGTCTTATCGCTGCACTACACAGGGCAGCAGATAAGCACAATGCAACAATGGCCTAGCACACCGCAAGCAATAGCAAGCATACTTGCGTTTGGCATGGTGTTACATAAGATGAACATCAGGATGGCTAGTGTGAAAGAAACGAGGATGAAGCGAATACAGCTCCATAAATCGTCATAAGCAGTAACTACTGGCAACATGCGGTACACACTGTGAATACGCGTTAACCACACCAAATTAGACACACACCAAAACCAGAGAGTGGAGGCGATGTGTTGCCCTCCCTTAGCACCCAACTCAGCAGCTGAGTGGGGAAGGAGGCAGAGTGCAAAACACCACAGGAGCTGCGTCGAAATCCTTGAGATAGACAGCCTGCGTCGCAGCCAAATATGCTTTACTGTAAAGGTAGATCATTCGACACGGGACAGCGCACCGGGTCGTAGGTGGTCACTTAACACCCTTCTGTGCACATTATGTGTAAGTATACATAACCGCCTGTCCCCCTCGTCATGCAGTCCGTGTGATGGGTATATTTGCGAGTAGCGTTGAGCGTTATCAGGAACAATGATGTAATCTGCCCTCTTTCTCTCCACAGCACGTATGTAACAGGCACATTAAGAGTATTGCCTGATATATTATACATATACAGCCAGGGGGACAGGAGGAATTCCAGTGGGTGCCAGCCGCAGCCCCTTGCTGATCACTCCATAGACCAATGTTGCTTGAACCACAGAAGCTGGGCAATGTTCACTCTCTGTTCTTAGCTGATAGCCAAGTTGCAACACCAACCCCATCTAACGTATGATGTCACGTTCAACAGGACATGTAAGTGACGTGGCCGGAACGCATGCTGAGCACAGCTGCACTCGAGGCGCAGAGACATCACGTGTCAAGGGAAGCATGTGCAAAATAATGCCAGCCGCTACGAACAGGGCTCGTTTGTAGCCGAAAAACCTGTGAGAATCGGCCAAAGTGCGTTGTAATGTACAAGGCCGACACCAAGAAATGATGTCTACTCAAGAAAATGGCCACGGCGCAGCGCTCGTAAAGGCAAATGGCTTGTGGAGAGGTTTGCAATGTACATGAAGGGGCCGCGCTACGCTCATCCAAGACAGGCCCTGAAGAAACTGCTGAGAACACAGTCACATGCGAAGACTTCCAGGTCCACACATGAATCTCTTCACTTACCTGTTCCTCGAGGAGCGAAGCAATATATATGCACGTAAATGCCGGAATGCGTGTAAGGGACGTGTGGCCTACGTCGAATCTCTACAGCGACGCTTTAGTATCACGAATTGAAGAGAAAGAATCTGAGGATATGCCATCAGATGGTCGTTGTATAGCGGCGGAAGGCACGCCTCGATACGTCGTCATGGCAGCCATTGGCCAGTACACTGTCGTTGTTCTATAAAAAAGCTTCAGAAAATCAGAAGAGACTGGCTGTTTCTCAATATGTGTTCTTCAGCAATCTTGTGTCCTTTTGTTCTCGCTTTACATCGTCATTAACCAATGAAATTCAATTCCCATTCTCAAGAACACAAGTACAGAGGATGCATGAAAATATCCAGATGTGTTCTTGATATTGAGGATGCATCGAGTGCAGACTTGCTCTGAAATCTGGGGAGGTCATGTGACCTCGCGACCTTCTGAGTTCGTTCTTTCAAGGTTGCCTGGCAAGACCAGTCTCCACAAGAACGCAAATCCGTTCTTCACGTTCTTGGAATTGAGAAACAGACACTTTTCTCGAAAAGGAACCACCTCCCGACCGCAATGAGGTATTTCAGTTATATTTCATTGTAATCCAATCCAAACAATGTGTGTAAGGTGACTTTTTTTATCAAAGTTTATCCTTTAATCCTAAAGTTTAGTGCAGTCGTTAATGTTGCGGGGCTGACCATGCACGATCTCTTACACATGGGTGTGGTGATTAGTTAAACTTCTGTCTTCAATCAAAATTAAACGTGGACATATCAAATGTTAAAATAAAATTTCTTGCTTTGTTATTTTTTATAACTTCCAGCAATGTCTTGTAAAAGGCAAAACTAAAAAAATCTAAATCTAACTCCACATGAGGGGCATTATAAAAAAATCACTTTAAGTTGTTGACTGTAATTAATTTCTGCAAACTCATTAATAAAGCATTCAAATAAGCATAATACCTTAAATACATCAACAGCGCGTGTGAAAATATGCAGAACATGTAACGTTAAATGTAAAGACAATTCAATGTGTTGTTTTTGTAAATAAAACTCTGTGTCATACTTTACCCACCTTCATGTTGTTTCAAACCCGCGTGACTCTTCAGTGGATCATGAGGAGAGAAGCTCAAAACATCATTCAGTGTCATAAGATGATCTTATAAGTTATCTTCTGAAGTTATGGGATATCTTCACGAGATGAAACAACAAACTACATATCGCTTTGTTTTTACCACAGAAGAGCGCGGGCTCGTTGATCTTCAGCCGGAAGTGCTGACGTTCATTAGAACCAAATAAAGAAACGAGAAACACGCGCGCAGATCTTTAACGAGTTAAACCCGACCATGACCAACTAATTCACCAGTGTTTCTTCTATTAACATTAGTAATTGAATATATTTGAAGAGTTTGCTTCCGAGATAAGTCTACGTTTTTAAAAAGTGTCTTATTGTTTTTTGATTGTGCATTCCAATTAATATCAATCAGTTGTTTTGATTTAAGCCTTCATAACTAAACAAATACAACTAAGTAGCACAATAAAAACATGATAACATAATAATAAACATGTTCCGAAAACATTTTTTCTCATTTTGGAAACTCATGATTGGGGTGGTTTCCCGGACAGGGATTAGACTAGTCCTAGACTAACATAAATGTAAGAGCTGTTCAAACTGAAAACAACTTGCACTGACATGTCTTAAAATACATCAGTACCCTTTGTTTTGCCTCAAAATGGACACACGTAATGTTTTTAGTAAGGCATGTTTGTTAAAACTAAGGCCTAGTCCTGGCTTAAACTAATCCCTGTCCGGGAAACCACCCCATTATATCTTAAAGCACAAAGCCTCGAGACAAGCGTCACTCCGTTGGGTCACCATGATGAAGTTTATAAAAAAATGACACGTCAGGAAAAAACCCCAAAACATTTTACTCTTTAATTTTACTATAAACTCAGAATTACAATTGTGTGTTTCAGCATGTTAAATCATCAATATTTGAAATTACTGAGGCTCTCAAATGTTGTCATGATGATAATAAAGCCGCCCAGTCAGTGTGTCAAAAACTACCTGCTGCAAAGCCCTTAAAATTCTTCACATATACATGAATAAATCATCACACAGGATCACTGGTTTTTGGCAATAGTGTCACCCAGTAACCAGCTGCCAGTAACAAAGGCGACTTCACCTGTACAAGAGAGGAAAATAATCTCTCTGCAAAATCAAGTGATAGAGTTTATGTTTCCCTTTTAAATTCTCTTCAAAAATATTGCCAGTTCCCCCCCTCCCCACACACACACATTAAAAACAACAACCGTATGTCCACATAGCCAATAATAAAAATAAGAAAGAGGAAAAGTGAAAACAAATAACTTGAATTGATGCAGCCACTGTGATTAGAATATATATATATATATTTCTTTACAATAAATAACCAGTAATTGTACGGTATCAAGTAAAGCATTGCACTTCATAAACAAAACAACAAAACAAATGAACAAACCGTAATTTCACCTCAATGTCTGATAACGGCCCTTTAGACAAGTGCACTAAAAATGTGTCATATTTTCATGTTTAAAAAGTGTTTAGAAAGGAAAGAGTGTGTGTGTGTGTGTGTGTGTGTGTGTCTGTCTGTGTGTGTCGATGTGTGTTTGTCTCAGAAAAGAGTCATGTAAAATACCTGATAGTGTGACTGAAGTTCATAGTTTCTCTTGTATTGCTCAGATTGTGGAAGTTTATTAATGGAAGAGTTGCAGGATGTTTCTTCTTTCCAGTGAATGTTCTGGTTCACTAAATAAAATTCCACACGTTTGTTGATCGATCCATCACGATCTATCAGTTTACATTTTGGACGCTGTGCCACATGGGTCCAGATATAAGCTGTCAATCAAACCTTTCAATTCACAGTTCCATCTTGAAAATCAACACTGTCTTGTGTTATTTCTGTACCTCTCTGTGTGCAAACAGGACAAAAGTACATCATCATTCTCCTGATTCTGAAATAATGTGACAAAATAATGAAACTTCCAAATCTGCCGTGGTCAGTAGCTCAGCATTTCCTTCATGGCAGACGCATTAAAATGTGCCTCAAATGTTTGTGTGTCTGTAAACTTCAGTGTGTGTCTGTGAACTCTAGTGTGTGTTTATGTATCTGTAAACTTTAGTGTGTGTCTGCATGTCTGTGAACCTCATTGTCTGTTTATGAACTTCAGTGTGTCTGTGAACAACATTGTGTGTCTGCGAACTTTAGTGTGTTTGTGTGTCTGTCAACCTCAGTGTCTGTTAATGAACTTCAGTGTGTTTGTGAACTTCAGTGTGTGTTTGTTTGTCTGTGAACCTAATTGTCTGTTTATGAACTTCTGTGTGTGTTTGTGAACTTCATTTTGTGTCTATGAACCTCATTGTCTGTTTTTAAACTTGTGTGTGTGTGTGTGCCTGTGAACTTCAGTGTGTGGCTGTGAACTTCAGTGTGTGCGTGTGTGTGTGCGTGTGTGTGTTTGTGTGTGTGTGTGTTTGTGTGTGTGTGTATGTGTGTGTGTGTGTGTTGTAATGTGTGTGTAAAATGAAATGATCACAGCAGCTCTCGCTCTGATGATATCCATGATGTTCTGATGTTGTGAATGTGTGTGTGGCTCTACATGTGTGTGTGTGTTTGTGTGTTTAACTGCCGTCGCTCTCGATGAGTTTGGCCAGAGCGTCTCGCAGTTCCGTCAGCTCAAAGATTTTCCCGTCCAGCAGATCGAGCAGCGAGCGGAGACTTTTCCGGAACGACTCGCCCTCCAGCTGGCTGTTCTCCAGACGCTGCTCCAGATCAGACAATTGAGCCTCTAACTCGGCGTTCCTCAACTCTCTCTCCTGATCACGAGACAGAAACACAATGAAATGACTTTTTACTCTGTACACGAGATACGAGAGCTCTCGCGTGCGTTTACCTCCAACTTCTGAGCGAGTGAATCCTTCTGTGTTTGAAGCTGGTTGGCATTTTCAACTTCTTCCTTCAACTTCTCTAATTCCTGTAAGAATGAAACGGAGTCAGAACTCTGAAGTATCAAAACAAAGCAGTAGTTGTCAGAGTCGCACCTGCTCTTTAGCCTTGAGTTCAGCCTCCAGCTCCTCGATGGTTTGGTTTAGTTCTGTTTTCTGACTTTTGATGCCGCTAGTTTGTGCACTAACACACTCCAGCTCCGTCACCTGAGATACGACACAAACCATCACTTCCAGTTCACAACCGACACACTTGAACACATTTGAGTTGCTTTAATGCCGTCTAGAACGTTTTACTTTTGTAATGTGACAGAAACAAATGCAGGGCGAGGCTATTATATCAGGATTTGATAGGGTGGTGAAAAGAGTTTCAACAGGTGGTTGAAAAAAAACATTAAAGGACCAGGTGTAGATTTAAAGAAAGTAAACTTTATTGTAAAATTGATCATTCAGCTTGGAAGCAAATCAGTGTTGGCAGTTCAAGAAAAACGGCCTAATGGCAAGTTTACTATGAATTTGCGCTTAAGGTGTGTGACAAAAACACATGTGCACTTCAGTTAGTGCGGTATAGATGGGATTAAAGTGTTAACATGGTCGTGTATTGACATTAAAATAAGATTTCTGTCATGAGTTTCTCAATTAAGAGAAAACATTTCCCTGCCAGTGACGAGTTTTTCTAGCAATCCGTATTTCCGCTATTATTCACCGGGTGGCACTCTTTCCCAACTTATAAAACCTGGAAGTATTCCCTTAGGGCAGGGATGGGCAACTTTGGTCCTGGAGGGCCGTGTCCTGCAGAGTTTAGCTCCAGCCATAATTAAACACACCTGAAGCAGCCAATGAAGGTCTTACTAGGCATACTAGAAACTTTTAGGCAGGTGTGCTGAGGCAAGATGGAGCTAAACTCTGCAGGACACCGGCCCACAGTTGCTCATCCCTGCCTTTAGGGCAAACAGTTCAAACTCTGTGTATGTTTTGATCATCGCTCTGAATCTGATCCCTAACAAAAGTCCTTCACAAAAATGCTATTATTTCAGCTTTTGGCTCAAAATTTGGTCTTTTTGAAGAAACCTACCCATATTTGCGAGGTGATAAAAAGAGAAGAAATGAAGATAGGATAAAGTGTTTTGAAAGCAGAGGGTCTGTTCTTTTATTTGATATATTGTATGTTTATATATTTAAAGAACATTTTCTGGAAGGCATTTGTGAAAATCAAAAAAAAAAAAAAGTTTTTTAAACGCTGGCGGGGAAAGAGTTAATGGCATTATTTTGATTGACTTATTCTGTTTACATGAGATTAATTGTAATTGCAATATTTCCAAAATCTGATTATAATTGCATTATGAGGGTGCGTGTAAACGTAGTTTGGTTATTTTGTAAGAAATCCTGTTCAGGTTGCATGCTGGCCTACATGTTTATATCATATACAGTATCAGTGGCGGCCGGTGGCAACTTTTTCAAGGGTGCACCACGATGCAAAGCTCGTCACAACATGTATTTAGCCTGTCATGTGTGTTGCTCGTCATGTCAAAATATGTGTTCGGCACATCCTGTAAATTTATGTGAATTACGCGTCATGTCAAAATATGTGCCTGTTGCAGACACTTCAGAGGGGTTTATTATTAAAAAAAAACGCTCACGTTTGCCAGATACTCGCTTAATCTCATGTGTAATCAGAGTCGGACTGGTGCGTATAAACATTGTGTTGTTTCTCACTCGTTTGTGGAGTCTCTCTGCCTCGTCCTGATACGCCGCCAGCTGCTGTTTCCACTGTTTGACGTTGGCGGTTGATTCCAGCAGCGCTGCCGTCAGTTTGGCGTTATTTCCCTTCAGAGCGGCGAGCTCCGCCTCCCAGTGTTTGGTGATGGATGTGGAGCTGCATGAAGAAAGAGATGAAATCCTTCACAGAAGATGGCTGGAGCAAATACCACTAAACACTTTTTATGTACAGTAAAGAAGCTACTTTTGATTAGGTTCTTCAGCCGTAAAATCATTATCATTCACGTCATACCAAATAACCTTTTTAGTCAAACTGCTGTTAATTTGGTCAGTTTCAGAAACGCAGATTCACTGTAAGTGCTTTTATCATGAAAGTTTTCATCATCTATATTTCATGTTTGGCTAACAGTGTTTTAAGGTAATGCTGCGGTGTTTTCCATGGAACTTGGCAAAGTATAAAATATGGATGAATACATTAACTGACACATAAAGGATGAAACAGTCCACGGCAAACAGATTTCATTTCATAAATCAGACTCTGTTTGGGCAGAAAATATGAAATAAGGATTTCATAACTGGTTGCCAAGGCGTTGTTATGCCGTTGCTAAGTGTGTTGCTAAGCGGCTGATATGTCACCTGTGAGGGAACGGTACAGCGTTGGGTTCCGGGCGGCTCTCGGCGTTAAACGCCGCGTCGGGTGTCACGCGCTCATCCGTTCCGTTGATGCTCTCGGGAGTCACGGGAGACTGAAGATCTGTGGCCGATTCCTGTGACATCACAAACATTTAATGCTCAGAGTCACGTGATCATCCCTTCACTAACCATGTGATATACACTGCACACAACACTCAGGAGAACCTGTTTGAAAACATGATGACACTAGTGCTGTAGAAACTAGAAAAGAAGATTATGAAGATTGAAGGAACATCACATCTCTGAATATTTTGTCAGACGAAAAGTGCGGACCATCTTCACACTCAGCGCGATGCAAAAAGTTATCACTGAGAGTAAAATGAGCTCGGCTTTACTTTAAAACAAAACTTATCATGAGAATTAACAAAAACAAAGTGGCTCATTAGGACTTGAACGATGTCAGGAGAAAATCTGCAATAGATTTTAAACATATCAACAGCTCCACGTCTATTTATACACTCGCCGGAGGTTTTGACTTCATAAAGAAAAATCAAATATGAGGAAAAACGAAAAAATATGACGTTCACATCCTAGAAAGAAATGAAATAATCTCATCCTCATTGGTTCTTACCTTTGCTGCATTCCGAATCTGTTTGTGTATCAGCGTGACATCATAAGAAAAAATTAAACCAACTCATGAATATTCATCACTGCAGTTATTGTCTGTCAGGAGTCTCGGATTTGATGTTTAAGGGATAAACGAGGTGTAAATCTGTAAATAAACACTGGTGTCGGGGGAGATCTGGGATGACCCAAATGTTTCTAAAGGTTCGGTTGAATTCTGGATAAGAGATTCAGGTGGATGATGTCGGGGTGAATCATGTGGACTGTGAGCGGCTTCGCTCCTTACCTTAAAACGCGGAAAACACGAAACAGACTTGCACTTGAGAAATAATGTAAATGTGAAGATAGTATAAATACAGTTACAAATGTCAAACATAATAACATCATAAAACACTCGACCTGATTTTGCCAAGTGAGAGACGTCATCACAGCAACATTGCGCTGACCCAAGGACAACATTTTTGTAAATAAAACCTAAACCCACCCAAAACCCCAAACCTAACCATAACTGAACCCTAAAATCAGAGGAACATTAAAGGTAAAAACAATGATCTAAAAGCAGCTAATCCTGGTTGTAAGTTTAAACTTGAAACAAACCCTAAACTTATTCCTTAAATCTGGTTGATTAAAATGTTGTCCCAGGGTCAACCTAATGTTGCCCTGAGGACATCAACCACTTGACAAAACCAGGAGAGCCTTATAAAAGATATAAAATACTAAACATAATGAAGGTGTGAAGGCTGTGGATTAAAATGTTTAGTTTAGTGAAGCACCTGTGAGGGTGTGCTGGTTAACTCCATCTTCTCCTGAGATTTCTCCTTTGCTAACCTCGCCGCTTCTTTAAATTCCACAAACTTCTCAGCAAACTACAAAGATAGAGAGGATTTACATATAAGATTCATCGCAGGAAATCAAAACAAGGCACAATCAAACATCTGTGTGCTCTCACTTTACTCAGATGAGCCTCGGAGGAAAAGCCCAGACCGTAGACGGTGTTGGCCCGACTGTCGGCCCACTGACCAAACTTGTGTGAAGTCTTGGTGAACGTCATGTTAGGGGTGATGGTGCTGTTGATAATGGCCTGCAGAAAACAAAATATCAGAGCCATAAAACACAACAAGTCCAGAATATCTAGACAGCCCTCCGTAGGGTCTCTGTAATGTGCGCGTTTATGAGATGATCTGACCTTTGTCCCATCCAGGCTGATGATGCGGTAGACGTTGCGGTTGCTGTCGTAGAAGTACGACACAGTAACGGCGTGTTTGCTGGTAGGGACCCAGTTCTTTTTGGTGCTGGGATCGATCTGGAAGACGTGAGCTCTGGTGCTGAAGATCGGCTGCTCACTGGAGGAGACCAATGAAGATTTCATCACAACTCTGGACACATACAGTCCTATAGTCTGCCATATCATGAAAGCAGCTTTAGTGCATGATGGGAAATCACTGCAGCAGAGCGTCACTAACACCATAACAACTGTTACCCACAATCCCTCTGTGATGAAAGACCACTGACAGTAATGTGTGTTAAACTGGTTTATCACACACAGATTAGGACTGGTACTGCTTTATAATGGATTTTCCTGGGAGAATAACACAACGGTTTAGTGCAGTTCATCTCCATCAGTTAGCTCATGTTTGTGGCTGGTTATCGGTGGATCTAGCTACCGATGTATGCGCTTGAGATCACAGACAGTCATTTATGAAAATCCCAGCATGCAAAGTGAGTTTCCCTGTTCCTCCACTGTACACAGCATTTTTTCAATCACACACACGCACACACACACACACACACACACACACGACAACACACATGCCCACACACACACACACAAATACACACGCACACATGACAACACACACATGCCCACACATGAACGCACACACACGACAACACACACGCATGCACACACAAACACGCCTACACAGACTAGATGAGTATCTGCACTGACTTTCTTATTTTATTTTTGTCTTGTTTTCAGGAAAAATATCTAAAAAAATGTAATCAAGATGTAAAAAAAATCTGCCAATGGGGTAAGCAAATGTATCTTGAATTATGTGCAGTTAAGTACAAGACTTTTTCTCATCCCATTTGCAGATTTTTTTGCCTGTTTTAAGCACAAATTCACTAAAATTTTATGTTTTTTTGCCTAAAAACTAGACTTATTTTCTAAGGGCATTTTGCCAATTGTTTAGATTGATTGTTTAGATATTTGTAGTGAAAACAAGACAAAAATACTAAGTAAGAAAATAATTTTGAGCAGTGTGTTCACCTCATACATCACTTCACTTCTCTACTTTAGGGATCTTCAACTTCTTTTCTTCGAGGGCCAGATTTTAAAAATGTAAATATGATGTGGGCCAAACTTTTACTCACATTTTTACCGTTAATATATATTTTTTTACTTTACTTATATATATATAGAGAGAGATATAGAGATAGATATGTTATAACTTATGTTGTTTTTGGTACTTTTAAATAGAAAAACATGCATTTTCAAAAAAGTTGCACACTTCTTGTATCCAGTATTTTGCCTTTTAATTACTGAAAACTCATATTTTCTTTTTTAATATTTTAAAAACGATTGCATTTTAACATTGCATGAACCAAATTTTTATAGTTCAACTATGAACAAAAATGTGCAAGTGTAAATAATCAACACATGTAGAGCTCTTTTGTTTATAACTTTCATAAATTGTTATATTTCAAGTATTCACAACATATAGTCAGTATATTCTCCTAATGAATAAAATTGCACTTTATGTTTTCTTTTAAAGATATATAGGGTAAAGCGCCTTTCAAATGTACACTACATTTGGACACGACTGTCTGAGTTCTCCCCCTAGTGGCACTCATTATGAAATTTCAGTTTAATCATAAATCTGTGTCGAGGCAAGAGCCTTTAATCTATGAGTGTATTAAGTAATGAATAATTGATGACGGGCCATTGAATTATAAGAAAATAATGCACACCCAAGGTGGTAATGCACCAAACATAGTGGGTGTGCATTATTTTCAAATAATTCAAAGGTTATACCATTATTCTGGTTATACCATGGTTACAACAAACTTGCTCTGGTGCCTATTTTTAAGACATTTGACAAGTTATGTGTGCGGTTATTGAAAAATAATGCATACCCTTTGAACATTTCTCAACCAATCAGAATACAACATTCAACAGACCCGTGGTATAATACGTAATAATTTACTTATTAGTAATAAAACGGTTTAAAGTGTTACTGATAAAGTTAAACCAAAAAGTATTAATAATTTTCACCCTGCACACAGTGTTTTGATTAAAACACACACTGTAAAATATCACTTCCGGTCAGCGTGTCACACATTTTAGTTGCACAAGTTAAAGCTCAAATTGGATCCGATAATTATGCTTCTGCAGATGTTTGACACCCCACGCAGCCGTCATTTGTCATGTACAGTGGAAAGGTAAAAGTAACCACGCTGATTTTAAATCAGACAAAGATGACCGGCGTTGACCTTCATGTGAATTCGTTTTTGAGGCTGCACAAATATGAATGAAGTGACACTGTATTAACAACAGATAAAGACGAATAGTTGAAAATCATTTTCTTAACCAGTAGTTTACATTTATATTTATTCACTTAGCCAACACTTTTATTTTGAAAGGGTTTGCAAATGAGAGAGCATTTAGTTCTCTAAATAACATTAAATAGGGTTCATTTTATTTGAGAGGCGAAACTATGTAATAGAATTAAATGCTTTGATTTTGAAAGTCTAGATGCTTTTCTTTTTTTAAACATAATTTTGAGAAAACTTTAGTGAGCTTTTTTCACTAGTCACATCTGGTAACCATAACTGAAGATATACAGTAAAAAAGAGTCATGATTATAAAACACAGAATCTTTCATGTGGGTCAAAAGCTGTGGGAGATGTGAAGCGTCTCTAGAGTCTCTGAGCTTCTTATTTAACACCACCGGATCAGTTAATTATCATCACTTACATTAATTATAACAATCTAAAGAATCTGAAGTGCTATCATCTATATCCTGATGTCCATTAAAACCAACAATCTGTCTGATTCATCACTACACTTACTGTACTTACACTAGACAACTACAGACAGGTTATACAGATCACAGCTTATCAATAAACATCATGCAAATCTAACCTTTAAATGCTTTACAATGTCTTTACATGTTGGAACTCCCTTATTCAGTGTATGTTTCTGTCCTGTCATTGAACAATAAAGCAGGTTTACATTGAATACTATTATTAAAAAATTGTGAGAGACACAATTCAATTCAAACATGTGCTCATTTCATGTTATATTATTGTTTCATAATTACTTAAGAACATTAAGATGCCATCAGATTCTGCTTCTAAACAGTTATTATGTATCTTCATGTAACAGGCTATACTGAAGAATAGATATACTTCAATTATATATCAATTATATTAAAGAAAGACAATGCATATAAGGCACAAGCCTTGACATATAAGTCAGAGGAAAAATGACACTCATACTTGTATTTTATAAAAGATAGTGTCACTTAAAAACTCAATGCTTTTCTAACTGCAAATACTTTATACCATTTAGCCACAAGAAAACAGCAGAATATCAAGAGTTATGTGCTGCTGGAGGAACAGTTTTATATGTTTATGACTCCTAATAGTTTAATATGAAGCTTGATCTGTAGTGTGTAGGTAAAGAAAGATGAAATCAGCTCTTATCATGACACTACATTTGACTACAACACAAAGACACATTGTTCACACGCACGTGCGCGCGCGCGCACACACACACACACACACACACACACACACACACACGCACGCACACACACACACAAAAAGATGAAACTGTCCATCTGGTCACAGTTCAGTCACCATCCATCCAATCTCATGCCTGTAACACAACATCAGTACACACAGTCATGTGCTACACAACACCAGCTGCTGTAAGATCTTTCCCCTTCATTACTCGTTCATATTTAATGTACTCAAAAACAACATTGTGGGTTATTTTTAGTTTCATCTGCATCTGTTGTTCATTAACATTAATAATAGACCATATAGATCTGGAAAAAAAACAGTAATGTCATTAATATCATCTTGCATTTTTTAATATATATATTTTTTTATCCTAACAACATATAAAGACACGAAGACATGAATTAATCAAATGTACAGGACCTTGAAACAATTTTGAGTCAGTTTGAATAAAAGCATCTTCTTATAAATGCATTTAAATGTCAATTTTAAGAGAGAGAGAGAGAGAGAGAGAGAGAGAGAGAGAGAGAGAGAGAGAGAGAGAGAGAGAGAGAGAGAGGGTGGATGGATGGATGTATGGGTGGGTGGATGAACTCTTATATCTTCAGTTCTGCACAACTACATGTGAAGCTTCAGCAGAGAATGAAACCAAACCTGCTGCAGGTTATATAACAGAAACACTCTTCACCTCTGACTGTTCTTTATCTCTCTCTTAACCAACTCACTCTGCTATTTTCCTTTACATCAAACGCTATGACGACATCATGACATCATGTCAGACTGAGCCAATCAGTGAGCTTCGCTCAATATCTCCAGCAGCACATCAGTTTGACAGCTGGTTTGCATGCATTCATTAAGTCCAGCTCAGCTGTTTTAGAGGATTCAGTGCCTCTTCTTTTGGAAAATGTTGTTTGCTTTGATCAACCTGCATTTAATAGATGTGTTAAAAAACAACCCATCAAATCAATGTAAAAATTAAATAACCCTAGACGGACTCACTTATGAAACCAAACCAGGCCAAGGAACCATTAAATAACACACGCACACGCACACACAGCTGTGATGTCACAGCCTCCCCTGCCTGATGACATCACAGCTCACTGACGACAACATTCCTATAAAAACTCAACGGTTTAATATATGCCAATTAATCCACGCATGCGACATTTGGTCTGTAATCCATCTAATGATTCTTACAGAATGCAAGCGCTTAGATTGAATCCCACAGATGAGTATTTGCTGTATGAGATGCTCTATAACTGGATTTTATTTCATGTAATATTCAGATCCTCACAGGAGCACTACAAATAGCACATCACTGTTTTTAGACACGGTCCAATCTAACTGTCATCATTTTCATCATCGAAATACCGCCGCGTGTATTCGATAATCACTCGGTATAATGTTGCTTAAATAAAATGGTACCGTATACTTTATTTAGATTTGAAAGAATAACGTGGAAAAAATATATACAAGAGTGGCACCGTGCACAACTCACCAATGGCAGATTCTCAGAATAGGATGCAAATAGCATGTTATATAAATATCGGAATCGTTCAGATGATGGTATATATTAAATCTATCAGAGATATACTCGATAAAGGCCAGTATGCACGAGATTCTCGTGTGTTTATAATGACACATCCATCAGCTGCAGTAAATCATGGTAACATACCCCATTTTGCTGGCGCGTGCTCTTCTCTTCTGTTAATATGTCCGTGTTAATTCGTCGCTGTTCTCTCGAGTGTCTTTCAGTCCGACATGATGTGAGTGTGTGTGGGATTCTGACAGATTCCTGCACAAAACACAAGAAAAATCCTCAAATCTCCAACCTTCAAATAGATCCACCGTTAAAAATCACATCCACCCATCCGTGCTGTGGAAAAACATCATTTCCGCCTCCATCAGCTCAAAGGTCCGATGATGATCTCAGTCTGATCATTGATCAATCAGTAAATCCACGGATCAATCAAATGTCCGCTGTCATCTGTCCCTCTCTCCTTCTGCCTGTCATCTCATTCATTATCTCTGCCTCACAGCGCGACGTCATCACGCTCTCACGTCACTCCCCATCGCTCCGCACTCTGACGTCACGGACAGTACGTTGCGCTGTGTGTTCACTTCCGGCGGCAGAATATGGATGAGTGTACAGAACCTTATAAAAAATACACCTACACATATAATAGTGCATGTCCCGCGCTCTAATTATAGATCTCTCTCTATCTCTCTCTCTCTCTCTCTCTCTCTCTCTCTCTCTCTCTCTCTCTCTCTCTCTCTCTCTCTCTGACTGAGAAACGGTGAACTCTTGTGTCTTTGGAATCATCACATGACATGAACACTGTAATGAGATTTTATATCATTGTTGATAGTAAATGTTTAAATGTCTGATCAGATTCTAATACATCTAAATCTTTATAACCGTCATTCAGTTGATAGATTACAACAATTTATCACTCAAACCCCATTCAGCATTCATAGACAAACAGAAGTTTATCAGTGTTTAAATGTAGTCATAAAACCCTTCACTTCAAAACCAAATTAAAAATGGTGACTGAGTTAGAATTGATGGTGTAATGGGCAGCGCTTCCACATGTGTTGCTTTCACACTTTTGGCGACCAGATTTTGATTCCTGGCTCGTGGTCATTTGCTGGTCCCATACACCTCTCTCCTCCTGTCCTCTCCTCATTCACTGTTAATAATAAAGGCAAAAATGACCAAAAGATCAAACTTCAATTCATTCTGACTGTAATTCTAACAGTGAAGTGTTGTGGTGACGGTGGCAGCATTATGCTGTGTGGATGTTTCTCATCAGTAGGGAGGGACCCGCATCTTGTTAGAATTGAAGGAAAAATAGATGGATGGAGCAAAATATAGCAAAACACTAGAAGAGAAATTGCTCCAGTCTGCAAAAAAAAGCTTGGAAGGAAAGAGCAGGACAATGATCCCGAGCACAAGTCCAAAGCAACAAGTCCTGACCTCAACCCTATTTTCACCATTTTAAAATTGCAGTCCCCCCAAACAACCTGGAGAAAATTTGCCAAGAAGAGTGTCCAAAACTGATGCATATCTACCCCAAAAGACTCAAAGCAGTTAATGCAGCAAAAGGTGGCCTTACTAAATATTAATGTAATAATTCAAGGTCATTTAGTTTTCTAAAAATAATACATTTTGAGCTTCAATGTTTTGAAATAAAATATCAATTGTAATGAAATGTCAGTTTTTAATTAGTTTTTTTGTGAATGAATTGGCCAGGGGTTTTGAAGTGAAGTGTTTTATGAGTTTATGATGACCACAATGAAAAACTGTTTGTTTATGAATGCTCTCATAGATTTGTCATTTTTCATAAAGAAAAGTTGACTTATTATCATCATACATTACTCTTTCTGTGGTCAGATCGTTTATCTTTATTATTTGTTTTGAATGTCATGAAATATTATTTAACTTGTTTACAGTGTAGATGTTTTTCTAATCTATAAACATAAGCACATTATTTAGACTGCTTCATTCATAGAGTCGTCTTTATTTTCAGCTCATTCAAATACAAATACATTGTTGGTTTATGGGTGACACCTCTCAGTGTTTATGAGAGTAGAATAAGCCGGTTAGTTTATTAATGAATCAGTTCAGAATTTAAACACCTTAAAATATGTAGCTGCCATTCAGAGCAACACAAATACACACACACACACACACACACACACACACAAGAGATGTTTGAGTCTGTCTTGTGTTACATACACACAAACACATGACTAGAGTGACAGACATCAGCAGGTGACTGTGTGTTAATGTGAGATCAGACATCTGATCATTCGGTTGCACACTGTATCAGACATTCAAAAGAAGACTTGAGTTATAAAAACTCTCTTCAAATTTGATGTCAGTCAAACATTTTTAAGGAACAGGAGTTTTTCAGACATTCATAATTTCTGGATCAGGTCAATTTCAAAACATTTTTTGGCTGAACACTTTAAGACCATCACTTATTTTCACAGTGAAACATCTCTTATGTTATATGTGTTTCAATTCTTTTTTGAGGGCTGAAAATAATTTAAAAATCTTTCTCCTCAGATGTATTTTTCATATTTGAGAAACACAGTTCAAGAGGTTAACATTTGAGCAGATGGGTCATAAAATGTTACGCTGATTTATTGCTGCAAAACAAGAAACAAGACCTCAAAGTTCTTCTGTTTTTACTTTTACACTGAGATTTTTTATTCCAGTTCAGCTCTGAATGTTTGACTTCTGTATTTCTGGCAATAATTAATTCAGCAGACGATAAACAACTTCATAAAAAGACAAATAAGTTGCTGCTGTTTTATCGGTCGTAACTCAGTGTGACCTGCAGCGCTTCGAGATCTCAGAGAAAGTTCGCGTGTCTCTGAAGTATTTTTAGTTTTGGCAAAGAGAAGCAGAAAGTCAATCCCCTGGTCTTTATGCTGCTCTACCAGCATTGACACGTTAAAGGTACATAACCACCGATAGTCCTGCTGTTGCCAGGAGGAGGTTTTAGATCCAAAAGCACAATTAAAAAGTTCCCCTGTTGCAGATGACCGACCCTTACGAGGAGATGTTTTGTGTTTACTGTGCTTTGCACCATTGGTAGCGAGCGCAGGCAAAATATGCGACGCCTGTCAGGCTATTTACAGAAAATGCTGAGCAAGAGAAAGTTCCCAGGGCTGCAATGACACGAAGAGAGCAACCCGTACGCCCGCAAAGCACCTCGGATTAATGCGACCTGCACCGAAATGGAAACAATGGAAATAATGGACTCGGAGAGCCAGATGATGGTACTGCGGGACACGCTGGTGGAGGGACGAGAGGAGCCGTACGATGAGGTGGAAGATCTGAGCAACAGGTCGGAGCAACTGTAAACCAGACAGATCAAAGCTTTCACAAATCTTTTGATTAGTTCATCTTTAACAATCTTGATTTATGAATAAAATGTTTGCCTAAACTTGAATGTTACTGCCCTAAAGATTTTAGAGAATGTTCAGAGATCTCAAATTGTTTCTCATAGACAGCAACAGGGTATAAAAACTGTTCTTCTTCTTCTTCTTCTTCTCCCCATGCACAGTCTAAAAGATGCGCTTCAGGACGGAGCCGTAAAGCCAAAACTCCACTGCCTGATGATGGACCCAGCCTTCTCAATGGTGACGGTTCAGAACGAGGACAGTGGTATAGTTTGGGAAACAGCTTCCAGTCGCTGCTCGACCCCCTGGGCTTCAGAGATGAACGCCACCGCTCCAGATCCCAGCTGCACTCTCACCAGTCCTGGCACAGCTGGCAATATTGTTTTTGTTATGGATGAAGAACTAATGAGCAGAAGGGAGAAGAAGAAACCAAGACCAGTGAAAATCAAGGCTCTTCCTTACACATGTGGTGATGATGATGATGAGATCATGAGACCTGCCATGGTGGAGGTGTCCCTCCCTAACGTCCCACAAGCTGAAGACGAAATGGCAAACGCCAAAGAAGAAAAAAATCAGCGTTTGTTCAGTCTGCTCTCTGAAGGATCTGAAATTCTGAACATCATTGCTCCGCCTAAAGTGTCTACGGTTGACGAGGAGGCGAGTAAACGTCTGGAAGACTGTTTGTTTTACCTCGAGGAGACACCTGCTGTTAAATCCACACAGATGTTCCCAGATGAACCTGTAGACGAGGCTGAGACTGGAGAGCCGAATGAAGTGACATCGCTAATATCCGAGCACAATGTCCCGGTAACACCCTTCGTGGGAACCAGAAGAGGCGCCACTGCGGATGACTACTTTGAGAAGTTCACTCTACTGGATAACCAAGGGCCATCAGGAGAGGCACAAACAGCCGAAACATCTCATCAGGGGACAGAGTGCTCCGCAGAAGACACGCAGGATAAAGTCGACGCGCCGCTTGCACCGGGTCCTGGACTGTTGTGCGTCTCCTCTGCCATAAGTATGTTAGATATTTCTGGTGAACACCTAGACGATATCTTTTACGGCGGCGGCAGCGGCATAGAGCCGCACTCTCCAGACGACACCGCACGTACCCGACAAGAGACGAGAGATCTTTCAAAATCATCACTGAAGAAAAGCGGCTCCGCCTTGTTCGAAAGCGAGGAGTCTGTGCTCACCCCGATATACCTTCCCGAAGGACCTCCGAAAATCATCGATCTCAACCTGCTCGAGGAGCCCAAAGCCATGGCGTTTCTGTACTCAGACCTGTATGCAGACGCCGTGGGGAGTAGAAAGAAGCAGGACGATGATGCTGAGAGTCTGACCTCTGAAAAATCTTTCTACATTCAGGAGTCAGACTCTGAGGACCAAGGGTATCTAGAGAAGTTTCTGCTGAAGGTCGAGACTCCCAAGTGCGAGCAGGAACCTGACTTGTTTTGTGAAGAACGCCAGGACTCGTTCAGACTTGCAGGATATATGGAGGAACCTAAGACCCAAGTGGAGATGAAGCCAGAGGAGATGGAGGAGATCACAGATTTCTTTAGAAACAGCGCATCTTCGTCACCGTGTGAACCTGTCGATCTATATCAACCTGAGCCAGAGGAAGAACCCAAAGTTGCGAGGACTACACGCGTTTCATTCAAAGATGAAGTGGCAAAGAATGAAACAGAGTCCAGAGGTGGGAGTAATTCTCATCCGTTCATGGACGATATAGACTTCGAGGAAGCGTTTTTACCCGTTGAAATAAGCGAAGATTGTCCAGCATGGGAAGAAAACTTGCAAACATTTTCCGAAACCACTAAAAAATCAACCTCGACCAGGAAAGATAAACCAAAGTCTATAGGTAAAACCCTTCAAGAACCTCCCAAATCTACTCATATTATAAACACGGTCAAACCCATAGTTCCATGCTACAAACCCTTCCTTGATCTGAGCCCGCTGCTGCCGGCCGAGTCCGAGGATGAGGAACAACAGACAGATGGAGAAAAGAAGCAAGAGGACAAAAGTGTTAATGGCTCAGAAGAGACGAGAGCATCTGAGGCTAAAGAGGAAGAAGAGACGAGTGAAACTCCTCATGATGTCACACAACACGGATGTGATGATGTCACAGCAACAGATCGTCTGTTTGAGGACAATGTTGAAGATCATAAAGAGACTGTAGATGCCCCGGCTGCTTTGAACAAATCCAAGTAACTCTGGCTTGATTCTTAATTTGCAATGCTAGCAGCAGAGGTCAGTAATGCTAAACAAGATGAACTGAACACAATGTGTCTCTTGACACGGGCGGATATTAACACATGAATGTACAGTACAACAGGTTGAGTGTTAGTGAGTGAAAATAGGTAGGAAATGAGAAAAGTGTGTGCGTAAGGGTGTGCGTGGCTGTTTATAGGCTTAAACTCACTGTAGTAACAGACATCTAGAACAGTGGTTCTCAAACTGGGGGGCTGTGAGATGTGACGGGGGGCCCAGTTTTACAACATTTAATAAAATACATTAATTTATAATAAATACTTGCGTAATTAAATCTCAGAAAAATAAGGCTGCTAACCAACAACACTACATTGTATAATTGAATGTTTTGTTTAACTCAAATTTGAAGTTTAAAGGAATACTCCACTTTCTTAATAAAAAATCCCCAAAAT
Source organism: Misgurnus anguillicaudatus (assembly GCF_027580225.2). Lineage (NCBI taxonomy): Eukaryota > Metazoa > Chordata > Actinopteri > Cypriniformes > Cobitidae > Misgurnus > Misgurnus anguillicaudatus. The sequence continues at coordinate 36,589,089 of NC_073345.2, forward strand.
TTCCTCAGCCCCATGTCACTCAGGATGTTGATGTCTTTTTTTGTTCAGTGGAGAAGAAATTAAGTTTTTTGAGGAAAACATTCCAGGATTTTTCTCCATATAGTGGACCTCAACAGTTCACAGTTTCAATGCCGATTCAAAGGACTAAACGATCCCAACCGAGACATAAGCGTCTTATTTAGCAAAACAATCTTTTTTTGCAATAAAAAATATGTACTTTTAAACCACAGCTTCTCATCTTGCACTAGCTGTGTGACACGCCAGCCCGACCTTACATGAGGCAAAAGCACGCCGGAAGATCAACCATGACGTCCAGTGTTTACAAGTGTGGAGAAAGAGGAGCGTTCAGATGTTGTTGTATGTGAAATGATACTAATTTATGTCTTTGTGTCAGTTTATTGTTTAAAATGGTCCGCAAGTGTTCGTTTCACATAACGCGTAATACGCAAGGTTGCGCTGGTGCATCACACAGCTACCGCAAGATGAGAAGATTTGGTTTAATAGTGCATATTTTAAAAAATAAAATCGTGAAAAATCGAATTTTTCTTAACTGAACAAAGAAAGACATAAACATCTTGGATGACATGAGGGTGAGGAAATGATCTGGATTTTAAGATAGTGAAATATCCCTTTAAGGATGATTTACCTCATACATTTTCTTTGGGGGGGCACAAAGGTATTCACCGGTACACAAGGGGGCACGCATGCCAAAAAAGTTTAAGAACCACACTGATCTATAACAAAAAACAAATCAAGAAATATAAGTAACTAAATGTTGCAAAAAAGTTAATTCTGATTAATCTGCTCACTCAATAGAACTGAATATTAAATAATATATATCAAATAGTTGTGTTACATCAGTTTTTTTAGATTTGAAATAAACATCATTCCAATAACTCAGTCTACAAACGCTCATTTATGTGCTTCTAGTTTGTGTGTATTTACTTTAAAAGTCATTGATGTGATTTGTCGTCAAATCCCTTAACTTACCTCAAAAACTTGCGCCCTTTCCACAGCGCTTTCAAGCCTGAGTTGCTGGATTAAAGCGTGCGCACGCTGAGATGAATGAACTTTTAGGAGCAGTTTCCCAGACAGGGCTTAAGTCTAGTCCCAGACTAAAATGCATGTTTGAGCTGCGTTCATCTTAACATATATGTGTGCCTTTGTTTTGCCTTAAGATACACACCAGTGTTGTTGTTTTTTGTAAGGTTTGTTTGTAAAAAATGACTTAAATGTCTTAATATAACTAAGGCCTAGTCCTGGATTAATCTAAACCCTGTCTGGGAAACCACCCCTACAAGTTCAAAATGTAAAAAAATGAAGGTATGTAAACCTCTTTAAAACGGTGTTGACAAATAAAGAAAAAATATAAACAAACTGAAAACTTAACACTACTGGCTTTAAAAAAAGCGTACTAGCAATGGTCAAATACAGCATCTTTCACTGAACGTGTAGATAAAGTGAAATGTGGATTTATTAAGATCAAATTAATGACTGGAGTAAACTATTAAAGAACTGATCGAGTCACAATGTCTTGAAAACATTTTTTCCCAAACATGTCTTTATTTACTTTTACCAAATAATGAAAAGAGTCTACAACACTCCCATTAATTCAGCCATAAATAAAGAAAACGATTTCATCAGAGTCACCTGGAGATTTACTTTTTAAACTTTGTTAATGTTGATCTGTATAGAATTAACATTTTTACTAAAAAAAGAAAGAATAAAATCGCGATGAGTCCAGAATCATGAATAATATGACTGACAGGTGCAATCCCTTTTATCTCAAACATCTGAAAAATCTCTGTAATATTGTGCGTTTCATAATTCTTGCACAAGCGTCTGAATAGAAGGATTATTTTACAGAAACAATATTTGCTCTCCTAACAGTGAACACATTATACAAAAGCACAGACGTAAGAAATCTAACATAAAGAACCTGCGCTTGTCTTCCGAATTTAAAGATACAGCGAATCTAAAAACAGATACTTCAGGAGGTTTTTCTGCCTGATATATTATCATCATCATCATCATCATATACATCATTAAAGGAAATAAAGACAGCAGCCCAGAACACAGAAACAGAGTGTTTGATAGCTAATATTAGTAGTAATATTGTCTCTTTACACCCAGTGTTTACTCAACATCTTGCTTCAGTACGTCAGTTTTATTGCATTTTCAGATCTGTGTAGATTAGAAAAACATCAGGGACTGCATTTGAACGCTTAGTCCTGCAGGTTACACACTATTGTTCCTGAAGATAAACATCTGAATTCACCGTTTGTCTCATTACATATAAATCCTATTCTTATTGACATTGCAAATAAAAAGTGAATATGACTTAAAATACAAAAAGAAATAAAAGAAACACCCTAAATATATCGCTTTAATGAGAAAACTAGGACTGAATTCCTCGTTGTGAAGTCCATTGTGACTACGTGACGGACATTTTGTCGATTAAAGTCATTTAGAGGAGTGCTATCGGTGACCGTATGAAAACATCCATACAGAACAAAGCGAGAGAACCTTCTTCCCAACATGTACACATGAACCCACCGCTCCAGAATGACTAGTCGAGTCTTGTGTGACATCAGTACTTTCCAGCATACTGATAGGATCAACTGATCATAGGCATTGTGATGTCACAGAGGGCAGGAACTGAGATGTTTCAATGCAGCTTATATTCAACAGACACACACACACACACACATATATATATACACACACACACATTTACTTAAACACATAATCATACACACGTAAAATCAAAAAGAAAAACACAAGCACACGTTCTCTCGTGAGTTCACTGTAGTGTGATGTAACTGATGTGTAACTGATCATAGCAGATCCTCCAGCACACAATCATCATCATCATCAGTAACAGTGAGAGAGATGAAGGTCCTGATCAGCTGTCCTTTACCTGCTGGTGTCCATCGGATCATCCTTATAGTTCTCACAGTGATCCATTACTTTACTGCATAAGAGAAACAATTATAAGCCTTGTAACATAATTCACTCGTGTGTGTTTGTGTGTGTGTTTGTGTGTGCGTCTGTGTGTGTGTGTTACCTCGCCATGTCTTTAGTCTCTTGGTGAGAAGACTCGAGCTCTACAACTTTCTGCAGCAAAGAGATTCCCCCCTCCTTTATCAATAGAGGGCAGTATTTACTCGCTATATAATAAGAAAGAAAGATTTTATATGTAAAAAGGTTTTGTCAGGCCAATAAAGCAGCTTAAAACTAAAACTGACAGAAAGAAAGTGTGAAAACTCATGAGATATAAACATATATACCACAAAATCAAACATATTATAACAAATATGTATTGTTTTGATGTTACCTCACAAACTCTTCACTGTGATGGGAAACATTTCCAATATTAAAGTATGGATTCATTAAGACTGTAATTATTGTGTCCAGATGAGAGGATTGTAATATTGTGTATTACAGTAATGAAAAGGTGGTCAACTGACATGAAAACAACGCTCCAATGCACAATATCTTTGCCATTATATGAACAGTATGTGTAAAAAAAATCTCTTTTTATTTTGAGGTGAAATCTGATTTGTTCTTGATGATGTGAGAAGATTATTTTTAATGATGGACTCACGGTAAACTGACACCAGGTTATAAAGCGCCCATGTGGCCCAGTGTTGACTGACCAGAGCTCCATTCTGAGGGAGGAGACGCAGGATGGGTTCAAATGATCTGAGAGAGACAGACAGACCATCAGGAATCATATGAACAAGACTAAATATATATATATAAACATATCAGACGTTAGCTTATCTCTAAACTCATTTTAGAGAATTGTTACTAAACACTTCTTGATTGAAAGGGTTAGAAATGTATTGTAAATGTGAGTTAAAGTCGCAACGAAATGTCACTGTTAGACATGGGCCAGTATAAGATTCTGGCAATATGATACCCTTTAGCAAAAATACCACGATTTCATGGTATGTATTGCCATTGCAACGCTAAAATGTGTTATTTTCAAATGGCAGGTAAAAATAAAGCCTTCAAATTATTATGCTTTAAAAAAATATATAATATGTATATTAAATGTATACATCAAATCAATCACAAAACTTAATCATTTAATAGATTTTGTATAAACACAGCTCATACCTTGGAGACGGTACCACAGAACATTTTAGTTGTTTTGAAACCTTGACTGTTTAAAACCTCAGTATACCTTGAAACCGGTAACTGACCCATACCTAGTTTCTAATTACTCCAAGCAGATTGGTCTCTATAAGCAAGTTCCCAATACGTCTGTAATCGACTTGACATCTCCAATTCCCTTTCTTCAGGGAATGAGGGTTACATACTTAAATGAGACGTTCCCTTTCAGTCGCTCAGTTCAACGTCACATCAATGACTGACGTATTGGGAATCCTAACAAAGCATCACCAATGCTGCCCCTTCTAGTGCCCTGCATAAGCCTTCCGCCCCCTATTTATAACGTAGGCGGAACAGGTCCTTATGCAGAGGAGGACGGTTACTGCTTGTTCCTGTACAACCCACATAGAGTAAGATTACATAACACTGGGAAGCGTATCCACTTCGGGAGTAGCTAGGAATGCTGCGAAACCACATCCTTTATTAGTTTCTTAGGTGGTGATTACAAAATGGAATAACCGCAAAAGGGCTTTACTGCATATCAGGATCTCTGGGGTGGCTTTCTAGTGAGACTACAACCGTACAGAGACGCATAGAGTAAACTCTGCTGAGAGAAAAACGTGAGCTTAGTTTTGACTACACGGATATTACACATTTAGGATCCCCTGTAGGGGTCACTCATATGGACGCCAGGTCTTAACCTATAGCTAATGAAAGGCTGGCACTGGACGCTCTGCCACGTCTGGTTGCCAAGGGCATTGGAGGAAGTACCAAATTCTACAATGAAGGATTTTGGCGCTAATCTAGCACCATAATGGCTGACACAAACACCATAGAATCTAGTAAACATGTTGGGTGTCACCCAGCCTGCAGCTCTACAAATGTCTGTCAGTGAGGCACCACGAGCCAATGCCCAAGAGGACGCTATACTTCTAATAAAACTGTGCCCTGAGCAGACATGGCACCCCTTGCTTCTGATAGGCTAGATTTATAGTGTCCACTATGCAGTGTGACATTGTCTGCTTGGAGACAGCCAAAGGAGTTTTCCTTTCTGCTGTTGTCCCTGACAGAGCTCTGAAGTCCAGAAGATTTGCGTTCGGTCCACGTACAGTTGCAGAGCGCGTATGGGACACAACAAAGCCAAGGTTGGGTCTGGGGGCAGCGCTGGCAGGCTCACCACATGACCCTTTAAGGTAGCGGTGGAACCTTGGGCATGTAGCCGGGCCAGGATCTGAGTGTTACACTGAAATCAGCAGACCCAAACTCTAGGCACGAGTCGTTGACTGACAACACATGCAGGTCCCCTGACTTCTCTATAGAAGCCAATGCAACCAGGTTCAAAGTTTTCATGGACTAAAACTTAAGCTTGACTGACTGCTAGAGTGGTCTTAGTACCATGAACAAGTCCTAAGAGAGCATGGAGGGGGGGAAAAGGTGGATTAAAGCCCCTTGCCTTCTCTATGAAACCTGATGATCAGGTTGTGCTGACCAACTGACCTACCTGCAATAGGGTCATGATGAACGGAGATCACAGGGAAATATAGTTCAATAGTGAAGGGGGACAGTCTCCGCTCCAACAGATGCTGCAAGAGATTTCAGGGGATCTTACCAGCGAGAACAACACCGCTTGAAAAACAGGTTCCACTTCAAGGCGTACGTTTGTCTTGTAGACGGTGCTCATGCCAAAGTGTACTACCTACTGAAGGAAGGCCACTTAGAACTTTTGTGAACACGCGCACAGCAACATGACGTGGGCGCATAATCTCAATAGAGACGATAGTCTAAAATCTCTACCGGTTTATCGGCCACCCCTACTATGAAAGTTGAAAGAGACTTTAGCTTTGCTGTGAGTGGGCGTGGTTTCAGCACTGACAGTGGACACGCCCCCAGTGTTTGAGAGCAAGGAATAGAGACAGAGGGCAGTTATGCAAATTTGAAAAACACGCCCACCGTGGGGGAATTCAATCCAACCGTCTCCACCGACCCTGCACTGCGAGAGGCCGCCGCCCTGTCACCTCCGGCCCACAACAAAAAACTGAACAATGCCTAAAAGCTGCTGTGTGACAATATGTGCAGCTGGCAGGCCGAGGAACCCGGAAACACATTTTTATAAACTGTTGAGCCATAAAACCCTGCCTTTGAGGAGAAAAAAGTGGATCGCCGACTACGTTTCCCCCTAGTGGACGCAGTTCTACTAATATGAGTACTATGAAAAGTTGCCTGTTTCCACTTTTTTGTCTTGAAACGCTCGTTTTTTGAGCTCGACAGCTTATAAAAACTTATTTCTGGGTTCTTTGGCTTGTTAGCTGTACATATTGTCACACAGCAGCTTTAAGGCATTATTCTGTTTTTTGTTATAAGCCAGAAATGACAAGGAGGCGGCCTCTCTCAATACAAAGTCAATGGAGACGGTTGGATTGTTTTCCCCCAGGTGGGCGTGGTTTTCAGGTTATGACGCGCTGCGCTCTGTCTCTATGCTGCATGTTTAAGATTTCAATAACTTATTTTAGTTACTTGACTTTTCCATCACTCAAATTTGTCTGGGTGTTTAACACATTTTTCTGTGGCGTACAGTAACAAATGTCAGACTTTCATGTCATCTTCTCTGTTAATGAAGGTGGTTTGTACCTGTAGTTGATGTTTCGCCGCGAGCTGACGTCCCAGCTCTGAATGGCCGCCCACATTTTGTCCATGACATGTTGCCTGCTGGGTTCCTCCATGGTCCAGACCTCCGGTCCGTCAAACATGATGTGCGACAGAACTCCACAGGCGTTATACGACACCTCGATGCCGTCCGCTTTACTGTCCAGCAGGTCACTGCGAGCACAAGATTCAAGTCGGAGTCAGTAAAAAAAAACCCCAGAGGAGTTATGTGACGTGTGCTCATGCGCTTCACACCTGAAGACCGTGATGAACTGTTTGGTTAGGAGCTGCGGCCGCAGGGCTTTCACTTCAGCTACGTTACCCAGCAGACCCAACATGTTACGATGAAGCTCCTGTTTATCAGGAAACTCCTGCAGAAATATTTCAAATATCACTCAGTCAAACAATAAGAATCAATGGGCTGTTTTCACATCATCTTATCAGCTCAAACTTTTCAAAGCACTTTAATTCAGTCTAAAACATTTTATATAAAGCACATTTGAGTAAAACTAATAAGACAGCTAGTAATGATCCTCTTTATGGAGACAAACTACCCACAGCAGAAACAAGAGCAGCGTGACAAACAGCACATCATCCAGAAGAAACGCTGTGTACGGCTGTAAATGACGGACAAACCTTCAGACAATCCAGGAAGAGATTCATTCCATTTTTTTCCAGAAACATCTGACAGTTATCTGGTGTCTCATCCGTGATATTCCACAGAGCGCTCCAGGAAAACTCCATCACCTGATCACACTGTCACACAGATCAATGCCCTCACATTACAATCACATGACATCACACAAACTATCCTCAATAATCACACTTTTATATGAATATTACTGACCATTCTGTTCTGAAGCCTCTTCTGGATCAAACTTAACATCGTCTGTCACACAAACACAGACACACAAATCAAAACATTACACAACAACAATAAATAGGGGAGAGCGGGGCACAACCAAACACTTTTAGCTTTGTCTCTGTCATTTAAAAAAGATTTAAGTTAGATGAATCATTTTTCTACACAATCACCACACACATCTCTGCTATAAATAAAAACTTAAAGTTTGTTTGTGTGATCTACCGTTAGCATACAATTACAGTGAAAGTGACAGGAGTGCAAACATTATCATTGTAACAAACAGAGGGTTTGTTGTAACACCTGCTAGATCATTTAGTTTAAACACAAATAATTCAACCAAATTCTGTCTATATATAATAGATAGATACCCACACATTCATCCATCCATCATCTGAACAAACATCTATTATGCAGCAATGCATAGAAATAGATTATTATGAAAGGGCAAAAAATTATAATTGTGAGTTATTTCCCCTGATAATCTATTAACAGTTATCATTTTAATGAATAGTATTTACAACTAAATACTAACTACTAAATGTGACAACTAACCCCGCTGTGAAAAAATGTTTTCAATCGCAGCTATCAGTTACTAGGAGTTGCTGATGTCTTTCAAAATGATGTTATGTTTTAGATAAAAAGACAGTGATTAAAATAATATAATGTTGAATTTGGTGAGTTACACACAACTCAGAAATAAAAAATATAAGATGAAGAAATTTACTTTTATGCCTCCAAAACACTTTTTGTTCAATATCTTTACCAAAACACATCAAAACTTTTCACAAATTCACAGGAGATCTTCTGACAGTAAGAGAAAAAGACCAAAAGCACAGATTGGTGGGCCTTGTATAAATATGTAATAAATATGCTCACCCCTACAATCTGTCCCGGTTATTTCACATGACATAGCAATAAATGTAAATATCACAATCACCTTAACAAATCCCATCTTGCCGACTTCTTCTTTGTGGTCATTGTCAACCTGACAGACCAGTGCGTTACACAGATGTACGGCAATGCGCTGAATGGATTCGTCCTGATCTGCAGGATCCAGAATCTTCAACAGCAGCTCATTAACCCTTTTATACTGAAACTCCAGTTCTTCTGGAATACTGAAGTTACACAGCGTCAGACAACAGTTCCTCTGAACCTGCACACAAACACAATATACTTCAATAATCACACAGGACTCAAGAAAACAAACACACTTGTCATATAAACAACAACTTAAAAAATATTTTCATGGAGCTTGCTTCTGGGATTGACATATCCATTAAGAATATAAATAAAACTGTCTGCATGTCTTCTCTTCACACACCTTATGGCAGATCAGTACTCTCTGTCGGTGTGTGTTTGTGTGTGTGTGTGTGTGTGTTTGTGTGTGTGTGCGTTAGACTCACCGTCACCTCCTGATACTTTTCCATACCATTGAGCACCACCTGTATGACCTCTCTGCGCAGACGGACGCTCTGTTCACTGCGATAATCAGTGTTGGTGAGGTAAAAGAGCGCAGCGCTGCCTGTCACCTGAATGCTCTTGTCATTTTTATGAGTCTTCAGGGCTGTAATAACCAGCTGCACAAACACATGAACCAGTGTCAAACAGTGTCTTCTTCACTAAGTGTACATTTCTATCAAACTAAAGAGTCTGTGTGAACTAGTCTCTGGTCACATGGCTTCATATCAACTTCTATACCACCCAATAAAAATGAACCTTCAGTGCTCGGAGCAGCTGACTGCAGTGCTGGATTCTGGCGATGTCAAACAGTTGATTGATGGCTCGATGGGCGAGTTCTGGTCTCTGTTCTGTGTAAACCTCAATAGCATTCAAAATCTGATCCTCATTCTTAGAGCCGGTGACCTGCTCACACACACACACGCATGATATAGTCAGAATACTAGTTGTGAGTTAGATGTGCGTCAGGTGTGTGGGTGTGCATGTATTGGGCGTGCATTATATGGGGTGTGTGTCAGCTCAGCTGTGCAGTGTCAAAGTGTGTGCATGTGCTTCAGGTGTAAGCATGTGCTGTTTGTGTCAGTGTGTGCGCGTGTGTCAGTGTGTGTAGAACCTTGTAAGCAGGTATATGTGTGACATTGCAGAGTGTGGTGTTGTACAGTCCCAGAAACTGCAGCGGTCTCTTCAGGTCCTGAAGCGGGTAGATGCTGCTCTTGCACGGCTCAATGCTGCAAAACAAGCACAAAAACAGATAAACACACAAAATAAACAAAGTGAGGAGTGCATGGTGCGGTCGCCTGGGCGTGCTTGTCTTTACCTCGGACGGCCCATCGCATCCTCAAGCTGAGGCACCGTGCAGTTGTCCAACATGATGTGACCCGAGATGTCCAGCGACACCAGATTGACTAAACTCTGCACAAGACTGCTCAAGATCTTTCCCGTCATCTTGAACTTTGATGATCTCTGGCTTTCTCTGGAAATATCCAGGTGTCTGCAGACAGAAATCAACAAAACAAACTTCCAGAGGTCATCGGTTTTTAACAAACTCAACACTGGTCTGAGATTGTCATGCATAAATATATCATACATACAGTGAGGGCATTTTTATATGATTGTCAATTGCACAGAACCAACACGATGAGCTTTAATGACTTTTACATTTAAAGACCAACAATTTGTTTGATCTACTGCACATTATTATAGCGGTAATGTCACCAACTAATGTTGTTGGTATGATGGTTTGCTCAGTTATTATCTGATAACATGCAAGACTATTCCTAAGCACACTTTTAAGCTGTATACATACAGGCCCAGATCTTTCAGGAACAGTAAGACGGAGACGTCGTGACAAACTCACCTCAGCATGCTTAACTGGATCAGCGTGTGGATCAGTTCCTCGCTCAACTCCACGTTATACAGCACCAGAGACGTCAGACGCTCCTTCCACTGCGTGAGGAACGCCGGCCGAGGCAGACGGACACCCGAAAGGTCCAGATAGGTGAGCGCCGGCAGCGGCCTGAGCAGCGTCTCCACATCCACCTCGGAAGACAGACCGGCCAAATTCAGCACCCTCAGACGGTTGAAGCCCTGAAAACTAAAGTCCGAGTCCACCGTGTGTCGTTCCTGTGCATTTTCCTCCTCCGGGTACGCCAGCGGAGCTCCACCCTTCCTGAAGAAGATGTTGGAGCAACCGAACAGATTGAGGGACATCAGCGAGTGCCTGAAACTTTGAAGGGTTCTCAGACTACGTGCCGTCAGCCAGTGACAGTAGATCAGATGAAGCTCCATCAAATCCTACAAGAGAAAATATATTAACATCAGCCTGAAGATATTAACATGACATCAGTAACCATCTCTCAAAAAAGCTTCAGAACTTTAATTAAACTCCATAAAGATTGACATCGGCAGACAAAAAGCATTTTTCCCACTTTCGGACTGATTATTTAAAAACATCAATGATCAGCGCAGATTATATAGAACTCAAACTGTTTGATTATTTTGAATTGGGTCACAATAAAAAACAATCACATCAACGTCGCACACCTGTGTGCGATAGGTGCGTAGGAGAGCAGGACTCGAAGGTCCAAAATTGAAAAATGGAAAAAGAAAGGTCCCGCACACCATCAACTTGGAAAAACACAAACAATTCAATGCAACGCCTCGATCCCCCGATCCTCCCCAGGCACCAATCACATGATCATTACGATTGATGCCTGAAGAAGATCGAGAGATCGAAACGACGCACCAAACCATTTACATTTTTGCAAGTTGATAGTGTGCGGGACCCCTCCCCCTCCACCTTTCACAATAAAAAACAAACATAATTGCAGTTTGTGCGCTCCGCACTTCTAGAATGTCATGACATAATCATTTGAAACAGGAAGTAAAAAGCAAAGTTTTGTGTTTTCAGGATGCAGACAAAATGTCTGTTATGTGAATATAAAGAGACAGCCTGTCACAGCAAGACTGGACTTCTGCTCTTTACTGAAGGTCTTTGATTGACTGAAGACATCTGAGTTTAAACTAAAGTCTTACAGGTTCATTTTTAACCCTTCACAGACAAACCTCTTCTAATGCTGGTTTACAGTTGTTGCAGATTTGTTTAATTGACTATATTACTGTAAAGAATAAAAACAATTTGTCCTGATTGCTCTGTATGCCGTCTGAAAGAACAGAAAGTGAAACCACGTCTTTACCCGAGTGGACCGAATGCAGTAAAACCTGTTTGATGACTAAACCTTTTAGGAATGATTGACAGGCAGAGTTAAATTTGGATCAAGTGCTTCTCACCTGTTTACTGATGGCTTCAAGGTCTCTGTCCTGTACTAACTTGGTTTCAAGTTCTCTGTGCCCAACAAACTCTTCTCTGAGCTGGAGTCGGGTGAGTCTGGTGCTGCGCGGGTCACTGAAGAGCTGGAAGAAGCCGTCCTGCTCCTCATAATCACTGTCTGTCTGGAGAAGATCCATGTACATCTTCATCCAAAACATCACACCAGAACAGACAAACGGAGTTAGTACTACATAACCCAACTGAAAAATCAGGCTAAGACCAGCATAAGCTGGTAGCTGGTTTAAGCTGGTCCTCCTAGCCTGGCAAACTGGTGGGTCAGCTGATCTTCCAGTCTAAGTTCAGCAAGACCATCTTGAAAAGTGACTAAAACACAGCTAGGCCACCTTGCTACACCAGCTAATACCAAGTTGGGAGACCAGCTCAAAAGCTTACGCTGTTTTAAAAAAAAAAGTGATTCTGACTCGATCTTCTCTGTACGTACATCTTCACCAGTTTATCACAGATTTCGCTGGGCAGAAACACATCAGGACGCAGGTAGAGCCTGTCTCCCATATAACACATGGTTCTCTCCAGGTTCTTCAGACAGAAGACGGTACACAGAGACATCAGGCTGTCCGGGTCGTCTCCTACTTTAGTCGCCATGATGGCGTGCGTCCCTGTCAGACTTAGGATTGATCAGTGGGACGTCAGATTTCAAGGCAAGCTGTCTGATCTCAGGAGACAGACATTGAGAGAGTACGAAAATCTCCTGCACCTGCTGAACAACAAACAGCTTAAAGACCCGGCGACATTCAAACACATCACAGCACTCACGATCAGCCTGCTAACATCACATCCATCATCAGCATAGCAGATTTTATCATCAGATCTTCACTTCAATGATCTTTTATCCTGGCTATGATGTCTGTCCTTGTCTGTTTGTGTGAGCAGTTCTGGGATCGGTTTCATTTAGATACGAACAGCAGCAGATCAATAGTTGCTCTCGTCATCATACGTCACTGTTTATACTCTTCTTATGATCACATAAATATTCGTAAAGTGTTCATGATTAAACTTAAATAATATAATGCATGTTTTAATAGCTTCTCCTTAATAATCATCACAGGTGTGCTTTTGAGATTCTGTTGTGTTTTATGATGGTGTAGATGTTTATGTGCAATGATAGCTGGCTAACCGTTAGCGTGCTGTACAGTCACAAAGTTTAATGTCATACAACATTATCATTGATTAACAGCTCCATCACAGCGCGTCTCCGTCTCTCACCTGACGCCCCGCGTAACCCAATGACGCCCGCACACCGACTGACGCTCCGTTTGAATCACAAGAAGCGCACAAATATGAACATGATCTGTTGATGATCGCCGCTGTGTGATGTCAACAAAACCAGGGCCACATCCGGGTTACTGAGTACACGTCATGAGCACTTCCGGTTTGATTAAATAATAATGGCAGGGAAAATTACATCAGAAAGATAGACACGTTTTTCTTATTATTCGTCTTGTTTGTTGCTATTATTTAAATGTAAATGTATGTTTCTTTTTCATGCCATTCATCCAACCTGCCAACCAGCCTGGCCAAATATCCATAAAAACTATAATTTATCATCAAATGTTTTAATCTATAAGTTTCCCCAATTGTGTATCTCCAACATGGTCGTGTAAATAAAATATGCGTTTAAAGAAAAATCTATTTTCATTGCGTGGGTTTCTCGTAAGCGGAACTAATGCTTATGAGCGCCGCTGTTTCCGATCGGGCTGTTTTTCTGCAGCACGTGACTGTAGCAGTCAAACATGTCGACTTCATACAGAAACAGGTAAGAAACACACACATCTTTACTGCAACTGTCATTTATTTGACGTTATTTACATCACACTTACAGGCCAAGAGTGATGGCAGCTCAAGTGTGTGTGTTTGTTGTGTAACTCTTGTCATTAAAGTGATGTCATACAGTGTATCAGCACGCACAGTTGTGTTTTGAGTTCATATCTGACCGGTACAGTGACTCTGTCAGATATCAATACGTTTGTACTGTAATTTATACCATAGTACTGAATGAATACCACATCATATACCCTGATATTTATCTCCTATAGTTCAGTTTTACCACATGCGTATTGATCCACATTCAGTGACTTTCTTTACATTGACTGACAGGTCTTCATCACAGCAGTGGGTTCTCATCACGTGATCAGACAGTCATATTGACGATCAGTTTATGTTACATTACAGAAATCAAAAGAAATGTATACTAACGTTGCATGTGTATATTATGTCTTTGAATGGAAGTGTGGAGACATGAAGTAATATAACCTTTGTAATGAATTAAAATTAATAATGAAAATGGGACGGGAAATTAAATTAATAAAAAAACAAACTGTCATGAAAATAATCTCATATTGCAAAATTCTTAATTGTTAAAAAATGTTTGGGGGGAATGCAAGCAGAAGTGAAGAAAGTCTTTCATTGTCTTTCAGGATTCAGGAGTTCAAGGCGGTGCTGAGCGAGCAGAACATTCACTTACAGTCTTTACGTCAACTTTGTTTTAGTGGTACGTTAAACATGTTTGTGTGACTTTATCTGACTTATACTTGTCCACCAGTGTTTTCTCTCTCTCTCAGTCAGTCTCTTAGGCTGGTTAATGTTAGTTGTGTTAGTCGGGTTAGTAAGTCTCAGAACCAACAGACTCCGGTTTCGGTTTAAAAATATACATTTCAGTCTTGCAGAATTATTGTTGCATATTAATAATCAATATATTAATAATCAATGTAAATCTGCCTAATTCTGCCTTATATGTATCTCTTTGTCTCTCTCAGGGATCCCGTGTGAAAGCGGCATTCGTGCTTTGTGTTGGAAGGTCAGTGTTTTGTTTCTCTGAATTTGTTTGTGTGTGTTTTAGTGACTTTTGATGGTCATAACCAAATGAAGAATTATAATTCATCAGTATTAGTCTGTAGGTTTAATCTATTCTCTTATGAATGATATTAACATTCTATGTTTTCCTCAGATTCTGCTGAATTACCTGCCGCTGGATCAAACATTGTGGGACTCTTTCCTGACAAAACAGAGGTCACACACACACACATTTGATTGCTTTTATTTGGATCTGAAAGACATTACAAAGAAGACAAGATCCAAATAACACACACACACACACACACACACACACACACACACACACACACACACACACACAAAGCCTTTGTTATGTTACACTCTCACATACTCAAATAAACAAAAATGAACCCTGTTATCAACTCTATGAAGTTTTCACACAGGTTTATGATGCTAATGTGGTATAATCTGATCTGTCAGGGATGTGTACGCCCAGTTTCTGAGAGAGATGATCATTCAGCCAGGGATTGCCAAGGCCAACCTGGGTGCATCCCGTGAGGATGTGACACTGGAAGATCATGTGAGCATCAGGAATGAGTTTTTATATGTTCATATAGAGGATAATATTCAGAGTGAGCACAAACTTTGTTATTCCTGCTGGTCTGTGTGTCATTGACTCTTATTCTCTTGTGCGTTCAGCCTCTGAATCCGAACCCAGACAGCCGATGGAACACCTACTTCAAAGACAATGAAGTTCTGCTGCAGATCGACAAAGACGTCAGGTGCTTCACCAATCAGATCGCAGCTGATCCCTGAAGTTGTTTGATTGAAATGAACATTAATGTTTGTTTTCAGACGGTTGTATCCGGACATGGCGTTTTTCCAGCGACCCACTGACTTTCCCTGCCAGCTCATCCTGGACCCTCAGAACGAGTACGAGACGTTACGTCGACGGGTCGAACAGACCACTCTGAAAGCTCAAACGGTCAACCGCAACCGCAGCGGTGTCACTAATGTGAGTGTGTTTGTGTCTGTGTGTATGTGTGTGTTTTTTAATTTATGCACACATGTGTTTTTGATCATTGTGTGCTCTATTTGCTCTGAGCAGTACTGGGATAAGCCAGCTCAGGTGAGTCAGGTGAGTATTTAACACAAGTGTTTGTGTGTGTGTGTGAGACTTCTCTATATCTGCTAGTAATGATTCTAGAAAGGTTTAGAGTTTTTAAATGGTTAGTTAACCCAAAATCATGTTAGGAGGAACACAAGAGATGGTCAGCAGAAAGTTCTTGTAATCCACATGATTTGCATTCTGAAGGTGTGTAAATGATTTTTCTTTTCAGGTGAACTAATCTTTTGACTTTAGAATGACTTGAGGAACTCTGATGCAAAAGCCTCTAAACGCCACCTCTGCCACAAATAAGATCATGATATTAACCGAATGCTCTACGTTCATCAAATACTTTCGCTTCAAATCCGTTTAATCCTGACCTCAGGCCATTCAGAAATACAGTATTGTTACCAGAATCCATAGAGACTGATTAAAGACAAAGCTCATTTACAAGAAAACCAGTCAGACGAACCTGTCAGAGGGTTTTGCATCTGAGCTCTTTAATTTTTTAGTGCAGTATACATTTATACATCTTTATGTTTTTTGCTCGACATTGTTGCTTTCAAGAACATCTATAACAGAAATGTTATCCTCCCCTTCAGGTGAGTTCTCCAGGGAAAGCATTAAACTTGTATCCATCCAATGAGTATGAGGTTTTACCGAACGGCTGTGAAGCTCACTGGGAAGTGGTGGAACGGATTCTCTTCATCTACGCTAAACTGAACCCGGGTATCGCTTACGTCCAGGGCATGAATGAGATTGTGGGACCAATATACTTTACCTTTGCTTCGGACCCCAACAGCCAGTGGAAAGGTAAGATTAAGAACCCACGAGATGATCTTCTCTTGACTATAACATTGTATAACATCATCGTATTTGTTGCTTTTAATCTTCTAGAACACGCGGAGGCTGACACGTTCTTCTGCTTCACCAATCTAATGTCAGAGAACAGAGATAATTTCATCAAGAGCCTGGACGACTCGCAGTGTGGCATCACATTTAAGATGGAGAGCGTTTACTCCAAACTGAAGGAGAAAGACACAGAGCTCTACATGAAACTGGTGAAGAACAAAACCACTTTAACATTCATGCTACCATTCTTTGTTTTAATGCCGTCTCACGCCTTCAGCTGTCTGTCTGTCTCTTTCAGCAAGAGCAGAACATCAAGCCTCAGTATTTCACCTTCCGCTGGTTGACGCTGTTGCTTTCTCAAGAGTTCCTGCTGCCAGATGTGATCAGGATTTGGGATTCGCTCTTTTCAGATCAGGATCGCTTTGAGTTTCTCATTCCCGTCTGCTGTGCTATGCTGATGTAAGTCTGTGCGGTCGTCTGTCACGTCACCAATATCAGCATAAAGATTCATTTCAGTCGTTATGATTCTCTTTGTGTTTTGCAGTCTGATTCGGGATCAGCTGCTGTCTGGAGACTTCACAGTAAATATGAGATTACTGCAGGTAATGCAGACTAACACACAGACACACACACACACACACTTGCTAACAGCATTTATTATGAGTCCAATGAGTGTCTGTGTGTGTGTTGTTGTAGGATTACCCCATCTCTGATGTTCACACTATACTCGCTAAAGCTAAAGAGCTGCAGGATGCCTTGTAGTGGGTGGGCCCCTCAGACTCCGCCCCCAGTTGAGAGTAACTGTACACCATGATAACCGTGAATCCTGATGACAGCAGGGCCGCTCATCTCGCCGTGGGTGGAATCATCATTTGCCTTCTCTGATTGAGTGTTCGAATTGTGCTGTTTCTCAGGTGTGTGTGCGTGCGTGCGTGTGTGGGTGCACATGTGTGGGCCCGCGTGTGTGCATGTGTGTTTGTGCGGGTTCTGTTGTTGTACTGAACAAATTTAAAGAGCAACACACAGAATTATCCGCAGCCACGCTGACCAGAAACTCCAGAAACACCCAGAACTTTCTTCTAGAAACAGTAAAGTAACTCCCTGTACTAAAGTATAAATGATTAATCACTTCTCAGTGTTTGATTTGACTTTATATACAGCTGTATTTATATCAGCGATTGTTTACTGCTTTTTACTGTGAGTCTTTGTTTCATTGAATGTGTTATATGTTGTGTCTTTTATAAATTTTGTTTTACACAAATCTTTGCTTTAGTTTTATGGATTGTTGAAGGCATTGGATGAAATCTGATTCAGAAGTTCATACAGTCAAATAAGAGATTGAAAGTCACATGAGCGCTTTTTGATCCGTACACTCATCATCAGTAAACTGGATTCATTCTGATGTATAACAAACTCTCTGTGATCCAGCGTGATGATTAGACTGCATGTTGTTTTGAGATCTGCTTTGTTTTGCTATGTTTGGTCTCTTGTTCTGACAGGGAAAAGCCCCTTTGTCTTATCAACACTTTCTTTAGAGATGATAAATCGGAGTGACATCATCGAAGAGACGGTGACATAATAAATTACTGAGTGATGTCATTTCCTCTTATATTCTCTATGATGTGGTCATTTATTTGGTAAAGTTGAATCATTTCAGTGGCAAGTCTTTGTGTTCACATTAAGTATCATTCTCAAACACCAAAATTATTTCTTACTATTGTACCATCACTGCAATGTAGCTTTTAATATCTGACTCTGTTGATTTTATTTTTAATGTATGTATGAAAATGAACGAGACCGATGTCATGGATGATATTCTTCTTCATAATCTCTGCACTGCACGCGTCTTTCTCTTAAATGTGTGTTTGTGCTGTATGTACACTAAGAACACTTTATTTGTTTCTTTTGCATGTAAAGATGTTTACACACACTTGCTGTTAAATATAAATGTTTTTACAGTGCTTACAGCGGGACAATAAACACTTTTATCTTATAAATAAATCGCTGACTGCAGCGTTTGTTTACTTTCTGCTCTCCCATTGGCTGTCGCTCATTATTTGCAGATACTGTGTCCCACAATGCAATGCGCTCAATTTTTCGTCTCCACACAGTTCTCATTATTGTTGGAATAAATGTCTCATTTCAATTGCTGTAACAAATCAGATAGAATCTCTAATCTCTGACGTTTTATTAGTTTAAAATAAAAAGCAGTTTGTGGGCAAATAAAACAAAACCATCCACTTCAACCGAAGAAAATAATCCTGAGATGTAAGAGAGATGACGACAATTGCAGAATGCAGCTTTAATGCTAATTCTCATTTATTTCTTTGTGTGTTTTTAAAACGAGGCAAAATCTGTTTATTTAAGCACGATAAACAATTCATTAAAATAAATAACTCTAGAAAATATGAAGAAAAAAGCATTTCCTCTCTTGATTCGTGCGTTTTCACAAGATTCAGACGACATCTCTCTGTTTCCATGGAAACCGTGGCCTAGGCGACACATGGATCAGCGGTCACGTGGTCACGGTTTACATGAACGTAAATCAAATCCCAATGTTTTTACAAATAAACTCTTGTCTGTTGTAAAGCAGCAGAAAGCGCTTCAGTCCGCGTCCTCAATAATCTTCTTCATCATCTGTCGAGCACACGCCCTCCGCTCCCGTGCGCGCCTCCGTCCCCCGTGCGCGTTCACGCGGCAGACCCACAAACCCAGATCAGAACATGAGAAGATGAATACTGAATGTGTGTCAAGGGCACAAACGCGAGGATCACAGCGCAGTTCGAGATGATTTGTTTGTGATGTGATTCAGTCGGACCAGCGCCGGTTCCGCTGCGGGTTCGAGTTCTGATCCGAGGTCTTCTGTCGCTACGGGTTCGGGTTCTGATGCGAGCCGGATTCGGCCTGACTGTGATCCCGCTGCTGGATTTTCTCTCATCCGTGGATTTCCTGCAGATGCTCGTCAACGAAACGCTCGGCGATCTGTTGTGAAGTCGAATGATGAAATATGACGAGAAACATTTATGATCCCGAATCTTCGACTCCATTTTGATCTGCTGATGGATCTGTCATTTCTTCACATGATGGACCCGTGGATTGTTGTTATTGTTTCGTGGATCCCTGATGCTGGATTGCTTCACATCTGACCGGTACCGTGTCGTGATTTCTATTAGGATCAAATATTAACTCGAGTTACACCTCATGAGGGGATTTTTTTTCCTCTGCTGCAGGTTCTGATTCGGATCTGTGAATGGGCGAATGAATGTGATGAAGATGAGTCTGAGCTGATGAAGATGATGATGATGCTGGATACACAGGTAACACTCGCATCACATCAGATCAGAGATCAGCTCGTGTACTTGTGTTTACAGTCAGTCGTGATATTTACTGGATCGACTGAGATTAACTCACACTCGTGACAAAACGATGTTTTTAAGTCATACAGTATTCGCCAGGTGTTATAGGTCAGTGACTTTGTAAAGATTTTGATTAAATGTCATACAAATGTCTTACAATAAAACTTGTTGTCTAACAAAACCATTACACTTTATACAACTTCTGTCATACACTACAAAACATGACTTTCTTGCTTAGTGTTTTTTGTCTTGTTTTCAGTACAAATATCTAAAAAAAGGTCTTGGGTTAAGATGCATTTTCTTGATGAGCAAAATTACCAAAGAAATATACAATTTAAGTGATTTTAAAACAGGCAAAAAAAACAACCTAAATTAAGTTTGACTTTTTTCTTAAACACTTAATTCAAGAAAATTCAAGAAATGTTTTCTTACCCAATTGGCAGATTTTGTTGCTTGTTTAAAGCACAGTCAATTAATTTTTTTATTTATTTGTCTAAAAACTAGACTTTTTTTCCTAGGTGATTTTCCTCATCATGAAAATACATCTTGATTTAAGAATTTTTAGATATTTCTACTAAAAACAAGACAAAAATACTGAGTAAGAACTGAGTAAGATTTTTATGCTGTGTGACTTGAGGTGTAGATGGGATTGATTGTTTGGCTGTTTCAGTGCTTTTGGAAGAGTTTTCATACTTATGAAAGCAGATTATTAATACGTAATAAATTGATTATAACTCATCACAGAACCATAAACAGATCTTTAAGACAAAATATACACAAATATGTGTGTTGTTATTTCTGTGTGTTTATGTTGCCTTTAGATGTCATTCAGACTGTATAAGCCACATGCAGACAGTAAAACAAAGAGCTTTATGATATTCATTGTTGTGAAATATCAACTCGACAGTAAAATAGATCAGAAAAAGAAAAGTGTGCGTTTGATGTGATTTGCTGCTGTGTGTCTCTATATTTGAGTGAAATCTGACACAGGAAGTGATGTAGTGCTCGGGGACAGATGTTCACTGTGTGTGTGTGTGTGTGTGTCTGTGTGTTCATAAATGCACACAACTCAAGCCCAGTTTCTCTCTTATTTCCAGTGTTCATATGGATCATATAATGATGGTTAATATGAACAGAATAAAAGAGCTTGAAGTGTTTCAGAGATGTTCATCTAGTGATGTTTTAGGGGTCAAAGGTCAGGGGGTTGCTGTACTCCTGAGGGAATCTGATGTACTCTTGATACGTCACATGATCTGCTCTTCACAGACGTTTCTGGTGTAGCATCTGTGTTTACTCTAGATTACAGTTACTGTGATTTGAGTTTGGGCTACAGTTGTGACGCTGCGAGCGTTTCTTCAGTATAACACCAGCGCTTAGTCACAGAAGATGTCAAGGGTCAATAGGTGTGATGTTTAGTTGTTTCTTTGAGTAAGAGATTCAGAAACACAGATGTGATTTAATTTGTTGTTCTTCACTTTAAAACCTGATAATTTAACTCAACTTTAAACCATTTATGAGTACTATGAAAGTGCATATGACTAAATATACTTAAGTACACAGTACTCAAATATATGCATTTTAAACTTAAATTGTTTAAGGCTTTCAGTTTCCTCAAATGGTTCGAGTAAAGTAAACTTTTTAGGATTTTCAGTGTTCTTGTAATAAAGTGTGTGTCTTAGAGGTATCAACTTGAGCTTACTGTTGTTGTGGTTGTTGTTGTTGTGTGTGTGTGTGTCTCTTTCTGTGTGTGTGGCTACTGGCAGTAATATCCTCTTTTGTGTTCGTTTGCTCTTTAACACACACCAGATGTGAAGTGGAACTCATTTTCTTTTTGTTTTAAGAGTCTGGACATTAAATATATTTACCCGTAGTTCAATTGGTAGAGCATTAGATAAGTAGCATAACGTGTCTGATAAAAATGAATCCCTTGAATGAACCGTAATTTTTTGCAGAAATACCTGAGGTCTGTGTGACTGTAACACGCGTGTGTCTCCGGCAGGCGGCGCTCTCAGTCCTTCATTGTGCTCTGTTTAAACCTTAGCTTTGGTTTACTGTTATTTCACACATTTATAATCGTTTACATCTGTCAATTACATTAGAACGGAAATACATCTCCGTAATCGTATAATGTTTAATAAGAAACGCAGTCTATTCTTCCACCAGTAACAGATATCACGTGACAGCTGTGTTTACTGTACGGTCGTCTGCAGCGCATCGCATCACTTTACACCGAATGATGACACAGCGATCTACCGACAGCTGAGCCCCGCCCGCTACACATTCATTAACATTCCGCTCACTTCTGTTTCTGTGGTTCTGATCTGAGAATGACGTCATAGTCCCGAACGGAGAGGAGGTGGAGCCGAACACACACAAACATACATGCAGTGATGGGTCTGTAGTTCGGGTGGATCTTCTGCTACTGATGGTGTTTGTGTCGCGCTGTGAGTTCGGATCCGGTTCGGTCATGTTTGACGCCAGTGTTTGGCGGATCCGGAGCATTCGAGATTCAGTAAGGCTTGAAATCAGCGACGAACCGAGTCCTGCGGTGGTGCTGAACCGATTCACACATCTGGATCCGGACACACCTAACCTGGAGGTATTCGCTTATTACAATAACAGATGATGATGATAATGATGATGTTACTGCACAGGCTGCTATAATAAATAACTAGTTGTTTTATCTGCTCAACTCCACTCATTTTTGTTACACAGACTATAAAACATTAATATCTCAATAATATGTAAAAGTGTAACCATGAATAGAAAATAAAAACAGTTCAATTCTTTATAAGATGTAAACTAAAGGTGTATTATAAACTCTAAATGTAATTTTATAAACATGACATCTAATGAAAGTTAATATTGTATTAAATTAAATGACTGATGCTTGCTGATGTTTTCATTTGATGTGAAATTTATATTGATGTGGTTTTTACATCCATCTTCTGTGTTTGGTGAATGTTGTGTACGTTTTTATGGTTTTAAAAACTGCTGTTACTTTAATAAGATCTGTTTAAACATTAATAACAAACAGATTTTACAACTAGATTGTGTTCATGTGTCTGTGTAGAACATGATGAGGAGGTCATTCATTAATGCTTTAAATATACAGTATATTATAATTATTTTCATTTATACATGAAACACAAATATTCAGTCATTTAAATGGACAGTTGAAGTTTGCAGTTGTTTTGCTTTGTTATTTTGATTTTGTTATTTGTCATTTTTAGTAATGTTTTGTATTATTCAGCCTCAGAGAATTGTTTTTGTTAGTTTTTTGTCATTGGAGTTTAGTTTTGAGTAGTATTGAAGTTTAAACTACATTTACACATTTGGCTTATACTTTTATCCAAAACAACTTTATATCAGTATATTTTTCCTGGGATCAAACCCACAGCCTTTTGTACTGCCAATGCAATCCTGTACCACTGAACTATACAGAAACAATAGATAAACTCTGATCCTCTTGATGAGTTTGTGTGAAAATTCCCAAGATGTCTGTCTGTCTTTAAGATTAGATTATTTATATATGCAGAAGGTATATTAGCTTGTGATGACATACTCACTCTTATCAGCAGAATCACAGTCACAAACATACAGAGTTATGTAGAGTATTATAGAGTACATAGAGTGTTACGGGCCATAGTGAGGGAGTATTACGGCCCATAGTGAGGGAGTATTACGGCCCATAGTGAGGGAGTATTACGGCCCATAGTGATGGAGTATTACGGCCCATAGTGATGGAGTATTACGGCCCATAGTGATGGAGTATTACGGCCCATAGTGATGGAGTATTACGGCCCATAGTGATGGAGTATTACGGCCCATAGTGATGGAGTATTACGGCCCATAGTGAGGGAGTATTACGGCCCATAGTGATGGAGTATTACGGCCCATAGTGATGGAGTATTACGGCCCATAGTGATGGAGTATTACGGCCCATAGTGAGGGAGTATTACGGCCCATAGTGATGGAGTATTACGGCCCATAGTGAGGGAGTATTACGGCCCATAGTGAGGGAGTATTACGGCCCATAGTGAGGGAGTATTACGGCCCATAGTGAGGGAGTATTACGGCCCATAGTGATGGAGTATTACGGCCCATAGTGAGGGAGTATTACGGCCCATAGTGATGGAGTATTACGGCCCATAGTGATGGAGTATTACGGCCCATAGTGAGGGAGTATTACGGCCCATAGTGATGGAGTATTACGGCCCATAGTGAGGGAGTATTACGGCCCATAGTGAGGGAGTATTACGGCCCATAGTGAGGGAGTATTACGGCCCATAGTGAGGGAGTATTACTGCCCATAGTGAGGGAGTATTACTGCCCATAGTGATGGAGTATTACTGCCCATAGTGAGGGAGTATTACGGCCCATAGTGAGGGAGTATTACGGCCCATAGTGATGGAGTATTACGGCCCATAGTGATGGAGTATTACGGCCCATAGTGAGGGAGTATTACGGCCCATAGTGAGGGAGTATTACGGCACATAGTGAGGGAGTATTACGGCCCATAGTGAGGGAGTATTACGGCCCATAGTGAGGGAGTATTACGGCCCATAGTGAGGGAGTATTACGGCCCATAGTGAGGGAGTATTACGGCCCATAGTGAGGGAGTATTACGGCCCATAGTGAGGGAGTATTACGGCCCATAGTGAGGGAGTATTACGGCCCATAGTGAGGGAGTATTACGGCCCATAGTGATGGAGTATTACGGCCCATAGTGAGGGAGTATTACTGCCCATAGTGATGGAGTATTACGGCCCATAGTGATGGAGTATTACGGCTCATAGTGATGGAGTATTACGGCTCATAGTGAGGGAGTATTATGGCTCATAGTGATGGAGTATTACGGCTCATAGTGATGGAGTATTACTGCCCATAGTGAGTTAGTATTACTGAAAATAGTGAGGTAGTATTAAGGCACATAGTGAGGGATTATTACGCCCCAAAGTGAGGGAGTATTACGGCCCATAGTGAGGGAGTATTACGGCCCATAGTGAGGGAGTATTACGGCCCATAGTGAGGGAGTATTACGGCCCATAGTGAGGGAGTATTACGGCCCATAGTGATGGAGTATTACGGCCCATAGTGAGGGAGTATTACGGCCCATAGTGAGGGAGTATTACGGCCCATAGTGATGGAGTATTACGGCCCATAGTGAGGGAGTATTACGGCCCATAGTGATGGAGTATTACGGCCCATAGTGAGGGAGTATTACGGCCCATAGTGAGGGAGTATTACGGCACATTGTGAGGGTGTATTACTGCCCATAGTGAGGGAGTATTACTGCCCATAGTGATGGAGTATTACGGCCCATAGTGATAGAGTATTACGGCCCATAGTGAGGGAGTATTACGGCCCGTAGTGAGGGAGTATTACGGCCCGTAGTGAGGGAGTATTACGGCCCATAGTGAGGGAGTATTACGGCCCATAGTGAGGGAGTATTACGGCCCGTAGTGAGGGAGTATTACGGCCCGTAGTGAGGGAGTATTACGGCCCGTAGTGAGGGAGTATTACGGCCCGTAGTGAGGGAGTATTACGGCTCATAGTGAGGGAGTATTACGGCCCGTAGTGATGGAGTATTACGGCCCATAGTGATGGAGTATTACGGCCCATAGTGAGGGAGTATTACGGCCCATAGTGATGGAGTATTACGGCCCATAGTGATGGAGTATAACGGCCCATAGTGATGGAGTATTATGGCTCGAGTATGACGGTAAGATGTATGTTGTATGGTGTTTGTCTAAAGAAGAGACGCAGCATCTAGTGTATAGAATCTGAAACCACATACAGACAGAGAGACAGATTATAGGATGTACTGTGTGTTTGTATTTGTTAGTGATTTATTGATCTGTGTGTTGTATAAAACAACACACACCTTCTCTCTGACTCTCTCTCTCTCTCTCTCTCTCTCTTTCTCTCTCTCTCTCTCTGTATTTTTCTACTAAAGAAATAAAGTTACAAAGTTAAAAACTAAACTAACAGTTTGACTAACTCTATCTGGTAATGGTGGCTCATGTGCTCAGATCAATACACTCTCATAAGATAAGCAAGATAATTCACTCAGATGAGAAACATTTCCAGTAAGAGTGAAGTCTGTTTTTCTAAGGGCGCGCTCACATTATCCCAACCAAACTGTGCCTGAGGGCGTTTGACCCTCAAAACCTGGTTAGTTTGACTAGTGTGAACGCTCTGTACCATGCCCAGGTGTGGTTGGTTGGCTTGCAGAGGTGGGCTCGAGCGCGGTTCACTTGGGCTCAGGTGCGGTTTATTTGGGCTCAAGTGTGATCGCAATTTGTTCCAAAACATGGTTCAATAGGAAAGACGTCAATTGCGCGACCACTCACCTTCATCTGCCTTCGTAAAAACCTTCTGATATCGGTCAAAGTGTAGTGTCAGTGCTTCTGGGGGAGTAGGGAGGAGTACAATCGTACTGGGTTCAGTTGGGTTAGCGATGATATAAGTGCGCCCTAATGGTTTACTGCTTTTTCAGTCATCTTTCAACAGTCCTTTGTTTGAGGAGATTTCTCTGTTTGTTTTCTCTTTGGCTTGTATTGGTTATTTTCTTTTGAAAGTAGTTCATTTATTAAGTATTGATTGATTTAATTTTGCCAGTGATGAAGATCTGTCTTCTCTTGACAGATGAGTTCAGCAGGCCAGGGTCGTGCCAGTATTGTCCACAAACTGAGATTATTATATGACTAAAAAGTGTAACTATATATATATATTTTTAAATGTAATTACTTATTACAATAATAATCCATCAACCACAATTGTGTTCGCACTACCATCTTACTTCTGTTGACCAACAAGTGCAGTGTTACTTATTTACCCAAGTGCAATATTATTTATTTAATTTCACCGCTGTATATATATTTTGTTGATTAGAATGTCTATTTGTGTATCCTATTACATGTAAATATCATGTAAACATTTTGTTGTTACTAAAGCTGACTCTTGCACATGTAGTAAAAATCTAAATCTGAAGTAAACATATATTAATAAAGTTCAGTTTTGTTTACTGTAATATCCCTGTAGTTTTTAGAGACGGGAATTTGATTTTCTTTCTATTCTTTAGGAAAGTTGAATCATTTGAGACTGGCATATGTTAGTTTAGGGCTGTTATGTTTTACCATCTCATATTGCTTTGAGTCACATCATTTGTTTCTCTCTCTCTCTTTTTCTGCCTCTTTTGTCTATTAATTACATTTTTCAGTAGTCCACTTTAGACATTTAACTAACTATAAGTAACTTAACTATTATTCATTAAAGTATTAGTATACTGTCTACTTATATCTACTAACACTTTATTGTGTTGATCCTATTATAACAAACATTCATCTACTAACTACATGTCAAATTATTCTACTAACTCTAACCTCTTCCCTAACACTCCATTCATGTTTAAATGAGGGTTAGTTGACATGTAGTTGCAAAGTTACTTTGAGTTAGTAGAATGTGAACTATCAAAAGCCCTTTTCACACAGACATTACGGAAAATGCATCCGGGATTTTTCCTTTATCGATTAATTTTTGTTTCATTCACAGTCGCACTACCAATGGTTTTCTGGAATATGTGCCTGTATTCCCACACATACAGTAAAGATCCTGTAAAGACACGTGACGTATTAAAAGTCCTGCACTTGGTAGTTTTTTCTACCGGGTCTGAAGTTTGATAATTATCTGTGATTTCTCTTTTGAGAAACCACACACGTTCATTTTAGTTTATGATAAAATCATAATTATCGTGTTGTTCTCTGTTCTGTCATGCTGGTGAATGATCTCAGCTTCAGCGCTGATTGTGACGAGCTCCCTAATCTCTGCTTCAGTCCAGTTTAATGATATTTCTCGTCGTGAATGTTGATCTGGGTTTAAATCCGTGTGTCAAAGAGCTGAACCATAACTTCTTGTTGCGACGACACACACGTCCTCACTACATCACGACCCTTAGGGGTTGTGCACACCAAAACTTAAACGCGACTGAAACGCCTGGAGGACACCGAATGCTAGCTCAGTGCTGAGCTCGGAAAAAACACTGAGCGCTGGTTTTGAGTGCGGAAGAAAACCGCTAGCTGCTGGCTTTTTTGAAAAACGCCAAGCTTCCATTGGAATTAATTGAAAACATGTGCCGGCCGTGGGCGTAAAAGCTTTGGTGTGCACGCCCCCTTACAGCATTGTCTCTTTTTCACACAGAATCCTCTTTACAGGAGCGATCTCAGAACATTTACGGGACGTGTTTGTCTTCACACAGAAGCCTCTCGGACAAATTTATGGAAATTATCTGGGACCAAAGTGCTTTGTGAATAGGGTTAAAATAAGTGAAACAGTTTAATTGGCATGTCTCCTAAGGTTCAGTGCATTTACAAAGCCTTAGAAAAATAAAATATGAAGACAGAAGCTTTAAGTACTGCTGTTAACAACTGAATAATTACTATTATGCATGTCTCTCTCTCTCTCTCTCTCTCTCTCTCTCTCTCTCTCTCTCTCTCTCTCTCTCTCTCTCTCTCTCTTTCAGAATGCAAGTCAGGAGATTGGTGAAGAGGTGGAGGAGGGTGCGGTGTTCAGCATCACGCTGAGGAAGGTTCAGATGTATCAGTCGTCCAGTAAGAGTCAGCGCTGGTTGGGTGTGGATTCAGATGCCTCTCTCAGTCTGTATGAGACGTGTAAACTGCGGAGCATCAAAGCAGGAACGCTGGAGCGTCTGGTGGAGTATATGGTCACAGCGTTCAGAGGAAACGACTCCACATACGTCACCATCTTCCTCTGTACGTATCGAACGTTTGCCACCACCAAACAAGTGCTGGACCTCCTATTGAACAGGTGAGTTCATAACACACATTCACAATGATCAACACGACAATGTCTCTGTTATCTTAACCCAGTGGTTCTCACTGAGGCTTTAACCCATGTGTGTCAGTCTGCTGGCTGATGTCAGAGATGAGCTGTAGAATTCATTGGCTGTTGTTTTTATCCCTTTGGTTTATATTGCTGTGTGTTTTGGCAGATATGCTAAACTTCATCAGCAGCCGGGCACAGACGCTCGCAGAATGACGTCTGACGAACGCACGGAGCTCAGGAAGTATGTGATTACTGATGTCTACGAATAAAAAAATCCATTTGTAGTGATGGTGTGTATGTTTCTGTCGCTCTTGAGTAACTCTGTAGTCTGTATTGTATCTAGCACTGTTTCCTCTATCCTGGGCGCCTGGCTGGATCAATACTCGGAGGACTTCTGGAAGCCTCCGGAATACAGCTGCCTGAGAAGATTAATCCACTACTTACAACTCAACTTCCCAGGGTCCGATCTCGAGCGACGGGCCTGTAATCTCCTGACCCAATTCCATCGGAGATTTCAGCAGGAATCGGACCAGGAGGGTTTGTCGTTAACAGAATTGATTTAAATATAACTTTAATGTGACGTCTTCTATCAGAGTGTGTTAGTATTTGTGTGTTATGACCAGTGTTGGTCAAGTTATGTGGAAATAGTAATTAGTTACTGATTACTTCTCCAAGAAAGTAATCCAGTTACTTTACTGGTTATTTATTTTCAAAAGTAATTAGTTACTTTACTAGTTACTTTACTAAGTTAATTTTCAAAAACTTGATGAATGCACCACCTGAATATGCTATAAAGCAAGACCTTTCAGTCTAATTCTATTCTTTCTGCATATTCCATCATCTAAAATTGAATTAAATGAAACATTCTCTGTTTTAACCTCTCGATGCGCACTAATTCGTGGGCGTGATGACGTAATTTTTTTTAACACTGCTAACAATATCTATATTGTTGGGGCTAGTTACTTAAAAAAGTAATATATTACGTATTACATATTACTCTCAAAAATAGTAATGCCTTACTTTACTTTATTACTCCCTGGAGAAAGTAACTAGTTATATTACTAGTTATATTACTAGTTACATTTTTTTTTCTGGACAAGAATGTTTATTTGGGGAAGCCACGGCCAAGAAAATGCTGGCTTCCTTACCCGCTACCGGACGTGGGGCACAGCGTTCGGAGAAACATTAAAGAGTGTGCACTTCACCATCAAGTTATTTTCCTTCCGTTGAACATAAAATTTTATGACTAAATCTCCACCCGTCGAAACTAGCTTTCTGTTGCTGGGAACCTTCCTCTGAAAAAGAGCTTGCCGTTGTTGACGCTTCCATTTTCCCGATCTGTCTTTGAGTGTCTTTGCCCTGTGCTGCTGGCTGCCTGGTGTCGACGAATCGGTGATGGTAAATGATACCTCGTGCCAAACTTAGACCAATCACTGTTCCATTCACGCCCTCCTCCCCTTCCCTTTTGTTCTCTGTGTTTTGTGCCTTGTGTGATGAAGGTGCTACTGGCGAATGTAACGCAAGTAACTAGCTCGGGAAAACTGTAATAATATTACCATTTTCAGACGGGTAATGCCTTACACTACTAGTTACTGAAAAAAGTAATATTATTACAGTAACTAGTTACTTTGTAACTAGTTACACCCAACACTGTATATAGCTTACTGTCTACAAACATTAATAATATTAACATTACTATACATCGTTTAAAAGGTCTACGGGTTTAGCATCAGCGTATGTTCTCTGTTTTGAGATACAGATGCTCTAGCATCATAAATGTAGTATTTTGTGACAGAAGTCCAGATGACAACATGCAAAATATAAACGGGACTTCTTACCTTTGTGTTAATATAACGATCGCGAGTCGAATCCAGTCTGTTTCAGATGTGTGAATAACCCATGAAAAGCGTCATCAATGACCATTTTTGTCCACAAATGCATATAATCCATGAAATATAGATATATAGTCTGTTGTTTACATCAGATTTCGTGTGAACGTCTTGTAATAGAATATGATTGATATACAATCTGAGGATACTGTATGAGATGGAGCCGTAGCGGTCATGTCAGCTTTTATCAGCAAGTTTTACATTCCTGTGCCGGCTTGCTAGGTGTTTGCTCGCTCAGATTTGAGGTGGAATTGTTCACTGTAGATAAAAGTTTATTCCCATGCAGAGTGTACAGCGGACGCTGATGTTTTGTCACCTTTAACTCAAAGTAATGTCGGTACTTCCAAGCATTAAACGCTGCATAGTCTTGTTCTCTTCCACGCTCCATGTTGTCTTTTCACGTTTTACGTTGTCAACATTACACTAACTGACGGCGCGGCGCTCATACGTCATTGTCACTCGACTCACGTCACGTCACGACACGAGACAGTCTCACGAAACAAAATAACGCAGTAACGCAGCCTGCTTACGGGGAAGTAACAGTAATCTAATTACTGTTTTTGCAATTGTAATCCCTTACTTTACTCGTTACTTGAAAAAAGTAATCGGATTACAGTAACAGTTACTACCCATCACTGGTTATGACAATCTGGCTTTAGAAATAAGATTATTGAAGAGCTAAGAATATCCTTTTCATTTCATTTTTTTGGTCAGATGTTGAATGATGGTTGTCATAAATAAACCAGGTTGTGTCTAAATGTCGTGTGTGGTTGTCTCTGCAGTGATCGATCAAGGATGCTGTGCTTTTACTCTGCTGGAAGAGAATGGATTCCATGAAGATCCACCAGATTTCTTGAGCTTTGACCCAACAGTGGTGGCAGAGCAGTTCACACTAATGGATGCAGTGAGCAACACTTACAGTATACTTTACAGAGAAATATAGACAGGCTGACTATAACCTTTAACTTTAACTGTTGCACACATTCAGGGACAAGTTTGACGTTTAATTAATATGATTAATTTCATGTGTTGTTATTGTGGTCGTCTAGTGTAGTGTGTATTTCAAGAGACATTTGAGTGACAGCTGAGTTGTGTGAAACAGGAAGGTTTGTTTGCTGTGTGCAGGAGCTGTTTAAGCGTGTGGTGCCGTATCACTGTCTGGGCGGCATCTGGTCTCAAAGAGATAAGAAAGGGAAAGAACATCTGGCACCAACCATCAGGGCCACAGTCACTCAGTTTAACCGTGTCACAAACTGCGTCATTTCCACCTGCCTGAGTGACCGGACGCTCAAACCCGCACATAGAGCCCGAATTCTGGAGCACTGGATTCAAATAGCCAGAGTCAGTCTGAATGCATGTCTGAACACACCTCAACACCTGTCTGATCACACCTCGACACATGTCTGATCATACCTTAACACATGTCTGATGACACCTCAACACACGTCTGAACACACCTTAACACATGTCTGATCACACCTCGACACACGTCTGAATACACCTTAACACATGTCTGATCACATCTCAACACATGTCTGATCACACCTCGACACGCGTCTGATCACACCTTAACACATGTCTGATCACACCTCGACACACGTCTGAATACACCTTAACACATGTCTGATCACACCTCGACACCTGTCTGATCATATTTCGACACATGTCTGATCACACCTCCACACACGTCTGAACACACCTTAACACATGTCTGATCACAACTTAACACATGTCTGATGACATCTCGACACACGTCTGAACACACCTTAACACATGTCTGATCACACCTCGACACGTGTCTGATCACACCTTAACACATGTCTGAGAACACCTCGACACACGTCTGAACACACCTTAACACCTGTCTGATCACACCTCGACACACGTCTGATCATACCTTAACACACGTCTGATCACATCTCAACACATGTCTGATCACACCTCGACACGCGTCTGATCACACCTCGACACACGTCTGATCACACCTCGACACGCGTCTGAACACACCTTAACACATGTCTGATCACACCTCGACACCTGTCTGATCATATTTCGACACACGTCTGATCACACCTTCACGCAAGTCTGATCACACCATGACATGCGTCTGAACACAACTCGACACATGTCTGATAACACCTTGACACATGTCTGATCACACCTTGACACATGTCTGATCACACCTCGACACGTGTCTGATCACACCTTAACACATGTCTGAGAACACCTCGACACACGTCTGAACACACCTTAACACCTGTCTGATCACACCTCGACACACGTCTGATCATACCTTAACACACGTCTGATCACATCTCAACACGCGTCTGATCACACCTCGACACGCGTCTGATCACATCTCGACACGCGTCTGATCACACCTCGACACGCGTCTGATCACACCTCGACACGCGTCTGAACACACCTTAACACATGTCTGATCACACCTCGACACGTGTCTGATCATATTTCGACACACGTCTGATCACACCTTAACGCACGTCTGATCACACCTTGACAAGCGTCTGAACACATCTCGACACATGTCTGATCACACCTTGACACATGTCTGATCACACCTTAACACATGTCTGATCACACCTCAACACATGTCTGATCACACCTCGACACATGTCTGATCACACCTCGACACGTCTGATCACACCTCGACACGCATCTAATCACACCTCGACACGCGTCTGATCACACCTCGACACGCGTCTGATCACACCTCGACACGCGTCTGATCACACCTCGACACGCGTCTGATCACATCTCGACACGCGTCTGATCACATCTCGACACGTGTCTGAACACACCTGAACCCATGTCTGATCACACATCGACACACGTCTGATCACACCTCGACACACGTCTGATCACACCTCGACACACGTCTGATCACACCTCGACACACGTCTGATCACACCTCGACACACGTCTGATCACACCTCGACTCACGTCTGATCACACCTCGACACACGTCTGATCACACCTTGACACGCGTCTGATCACACCTCGACACGCGTCTGATCACACCTCGACACGCGTCTGATCACACCTCGACACGCGTCTGATCACACCTTAACACATGTCTGATGACACCTTGACACACGTCTGAACACACCTCAACACCTCGACACACGTCTGATCAAATCTCGACACACGTCTGATCACATCTCGACACACGTCTGATCACACCTCGACTCACGTCTGATCACACCTCGACTCACGTCTGATCACACCTCGACACATCTCTGATCACACCTCAACACACGTCTGATCACACCTCGACACACGTCTGATCACACCTCGACACACGTCTGAACACAACTCGACACACGTCTGAACACACCTTAACACATGTCTGATCACACCTCCACTCACGTCTGATCACACCTCGACACGCGTCTGAACACACCTCGGCACGCATCTGATCACACCTCGACACACGTCTGATCACATCTCGACACACGTCTGAACACATCTCGACACACGTCTGAACACATCTCGACACACGTCTGAACACACCTCGACACACGTCTGAACACACCTTAACCCATGTCTGATCACACCTCGACACACGTCTGATCACATCTCGACACACGTCTGATCACATCTCGACACACGTCTGAACACACCTTAACCCATGTCTGATCACACCTCGACACTCGTCTGATCACACCTCGACACGCGTCTGATCACACCTCGACACGCGTCTGATCACACCTCGACACGCGTCTGATCACACCTCGACACGCGTCTGATCACATCTCGACACGTGTCTGAACACACCTGGACACAAGTCTGTTCACACATCGACACACGTCTGTTCACACATCGACACACGTCTGATCACACCTCGACACACATCTGATCAAATCTCGACACACGTCTGATCACATCTCGACACACGTCTGATCACACCTCGACTCACGTCTGATCACACCTCGACACACGTCTGATCACATCTCGACACACGTCTGATCACACCTCGACACACGTCTGATCACACCTCGACACACGTCTGATCACATCTCGACACGCGTCTGATCACATCTCGACACGCGTCTGATCACATCTCGACACGCGTCTGATCACATCGCGACACACGTCTGATCAACTCTCGACACACGTCTGATCACACCTCGACACTCGTCTGATCACACCTCTACTCACGTCTGATCACACCTCGACTCACGTCTGATCACACCTCGACACACGTCTGAACACACCTCGACACACGTCTGATCACACCTTAACACATGTCTGATCACACCTCGACACATGTCTGATCACACCTCGACACATGTCTGAACACACCTCGACACATGTCTGAACACACCTCGACTCACGTCTGATCACACCTCGACACACGTCTGATCACACCTCGACACACGTCTGATCACATCTCAACACCCGTCTGATCACACCTCGACACATGTCTGATCACACCTCGACACATGTCTGATCACACCTCGACACACGTCTGATCACACCTCGACACACGTCTGATCACACCTCGACACACGTCTGATCACACTCTGATAAAATGTTGGTGATTGATTTATAATATGGTTTTGTTTGCTATGCTCAGGAGTGTCGGATCTTGAAGAACTTCTCGTCTCTGCGTGCGATTCTGTCAGCACTGCAGTGTAACCCAGTTCACCGGCTGAAGAAAACATGGGATGAAGTGTCACGAGAAAACATTCGCATCTTCCAAGAGCTGTCAGAGATCTTCTCAGATGAGAACAACCACTCGCTCAGTCGAGAACTGCTGATAAAGGTCGAGTACAATGACTCTGTTGTGTGTGTGTGTGTGTGTGTGTGTGTGTTCCTTAACCTAAAATATCTGCAATAGGGGAAAAATGTCGGCATATTAACTGTCTGCATCTCTTTTGCAGGAGGGAACATCAAAATTTGCCACTCTGGAGATAAATCCAAAACGAGCTCAGAAACGGCAGCAGCCACAGAGAGATCTGGTGAGATATTGCAACACATCTGTTGATCCCACACTAACACACATGCACACAAACACACACACACATGCACACACACATTGACGTCAGTGTTTAGCTCTTCTACAGAATGATGAGAGTTGATCTGTGTGTGTTTCAGACTGTGATGCAGGGAACTATTCCTTATCTGGGAACTTTCCTCACAGATCTGGTAATGATGGACACGGCAATGAAGGACTATCTGGATGTGAGTCTCTCTCTCTCTCTCTCTCTCTCTCTTAAGATGGTTTAGATTGGTTAATACAGGAGTTTTGCTTTGCCAAAGCATAAAAGTATTCAGGAAGAGTTATAAGGTTGAGTTGTAAGATCATCAGACTATAATGTTTGGACTTAAAGAGGTTAGCGTGGTTTAATGGCTCAATGTGTATAGGCGTTATTTAAAGTGTAGATTTGTTTTATCTCTGTTGGGTGAGTTTGAGTCAAGAGTCTTGAGAATGACTGATGTGTGTTTAAAGGATGAGTCTCATCCATCTGTTTTCTCTGTGTCACAGGGCGGCTTGATTAACTTTGAGAAGAGACGGAAGGTACGTATGAACCAAAACAACATGCTGATGCCATTTCCCTTTCATTTTACTCTCATCCTTTCTCCCTAAAACTCAATTTATACCTCAGCATTGAGTATACGTCACAGATGTGTACCTTATGGCATAGCCTGACATGCATTTCTTCTGCTAGATGCCCTCCCTCAAGTCAAACAAATCTCTGATATATACCGCCAAATTTCATCATATGCTTTTCCACTTGCGACGGTAAAAACGTTTTTAGGGATATTTAACAACTCGGACTGTAACAAAAGTCTCTCTCATTATTCTTCTGCTTGGGAACTACGACGTAGTCTCGACAGTGTGGACTACGTGTTGGTTTTCATTTATTCTTCATGTGTCGTCATTCGCGTGGACGTGCATTTACACATGTGAATTGCTAGTTGGCAATGTCCACAGTGGGCATGTCGTGTATACACAATATTAATGCAAAGTCAAAGCTTGATGTTGTTGGAGAAGCATCAGCAGCGATGGAGGTAAATAAACAGTGACTTTTGTTACAGCTTGAGTTAAATATCACTCCTCAACTTGGCCCATCTTTGTTTTTACTTTTATGAGGAAATGCAACATAGAATTTTTGGACCTGATTGGATGAGTTCTAGCGGACCAATCACAGCGCAAATATTCAAACATAATATTTCAAAATATACAAAAATGGCCAAAAATATACAATGTATTTTAAAATGTATTTTTCACCAATATATTTTTAAGCAATGTTTTGTATATTTTGAAATATATTTTAAAGCATTTATATTTACGTCAAATTGTAAGAACAACTTTGTATGTTATAAACCTGTAAACATAACAGGTTTCAAAAGGTTAAACTTTTAAATTTTGGTCAGGAAAATATATATTTTTGTCGTATGGGTGGTAAAATTAGAAATGTATTTGTTGCCCCTGAAATAAATGTGAATATATGAATATATATTGAATATATTTAATAAAGCTTTACTTTCTACAAAGTGTGTTTAGCATATATTTAAAACATATTTTTGGCCAGAGAGATGTAATTTTATGTTGTACGAGATCTCTCTTGCTTTCTCATTTACTTTTACTTTTTTTACTCTCATTTTACTCTCTCAGTTTGATAAATTTTAATCTAATGGTATTTTATTTGCATGATTGTACTTGCAATATTGACAAAGCATTATACATAAAACAAGAAACATTCAATAACATTAAGGTTTCTCTCTCTCTCTTGTAGGAGTTTGAAGTGATCGCTCAGATTAAGTTGTTGCAGTTGGCGTGTAATAATTATAATTTTCAGCGGGTTTCTGGTTTCAGTGTTTGGCTCTCCAGTGTGGAGAAACTGTCAGAGGCCGAGAGGTGAGAACTCAACATCACTTTATATATGTTGTTGACATGTGAATCAAACACACACACAAACACACACATGGTTATATTGTGTGTGTCCTGCAGCTACAGTCAGTCGTGTGAGATCGAGCCGCTATATGAATCTGCCTCCAACACGCTGAGAGCTAAGAAGAGCTCTGGAATTATGAAGAGATGGAGCGAGTGAGTATAAACCTGCGACTAAACACACATCAGCTGACTAAAGTGTGCGACAAGAGTGACGTGTCGTGTTTTGTCAGTCGACAGCCGGTCGGTTCCGGTGATGCCGGCTGTAGCTCGTCCAGCAGCTCGCACTCCAAGTCCTTCGATCAGCTGCGTTTCCCTCCGAGCGTCGGCGGTTCTGCGGCGGATGCCTGCGACTCCGTCAGCGTGACGTCTGCCGGCTCCAGCAGCTCTGACGTGGAGGAGGTGAACATTAGCTTCATCTCAGACTCACCGGACGCGCTGGAGAGGAAGGTGATGACATGTTTAGTGCTGGTTTTCTTACGTATCTCTGTGAATCTGAAGAAACAGCCACATCAAGGCCATGCCTACTCATCTATTTCTCGTGTTAAAGTGCCATCATACGATCGAAACACACACATGATCTTTAACATACACTGACAGAGATCATGTAAAGGACAGTAATACAACTTTTTCCCCGCCAGTGTTTTTTAATGCCTTTCAGAAAATGTAATATATCAAAAGAAAGACGGACCCCCAGCTTTCAAACAAACTAAAAAAGTGTTTCATCCCACCTGCATTTGTTCTCTTTTTATCACCTCTTAAATATGGGTCGGTTTCTATAAAAATACACAATTTTGAGCAAAAAGCTGAGATAATTGCATTTTTGTGAAGCACTTTTGTTAGAGATCAGGGCCCGGTTCCCCAAAACGTTCTTATCGCTAAGTAGTTCTTAACCTATTCCTTAACCTCTCTCTTAACTCTATGGCACGATTCCCAAAACGTTCGTACGCTAAGTATATCTTCTGTAAGTCACACTTTGGTAAGGTTGGTCTGGACCATTCGTAAGCTCTCTCTTAGCGTTGTTTGAGCTCAAAACGCTATCACCGCAGTCTTTAGAAATCAGCGCAGCACAGTACAAGTCAAACTATGGTATGCTGACAATGATTTTATGTTATGGACATTTTAAGACTTATAATAAAATATGTTTGCAATGGATACAGGGCTATTTATGCAGTTGACTTTATTTGGTATTAGAATGAATCAAAGACGGCGCCGGTGTTGAAGTTTGGTCCCCATCGAAGTCTGTTTCCTCTATGTTGAGAGCGTTTACATTTATAATTTATTTAGAAATATTAAAGATTTGAATTTGTTATACTAAAAGCAATAATATCATGTATTCTATTATACAATTTATTAAATATTTCTTATTTGACGGTTTTATATCTTTTAACCTGTCTTTTTTCCATTTTTTTCTCTACTGTTTGTTTTAAAACTGTTATGTTTCCATACATAATAAATTATACATATAATATGATTCATACTGTAATACTGTAAAAATAATTTACAATCAAGAACAATCAAGATACATTACATAAATCCACACACACACACATCTCAGTAGCCATTAAAACGTTCAATGTATATAAAGAATAAACGTATAATGTGATAAAAACGCTATAAAAACACTAAAGGGAAACATAGGGGGAACAGACTTCCACACAACACCGGTAACCCCGTAACCGTTTAGTCCATGCCCATTTTTTTTATTCTGTAACACTTAAAACCTTTTGACAATTTGCCTGACGTGGCTAAATAAAAAAAATCGCCTTCCAAGACAACTCATTATGGAGCTGCTAGATCTTCTCAGACCATATTTTCTATCTAACTCTCTCTGTTTATTGTAGATAGGTTGTTTTTTATTGAAAACATTAATGGCAAGCAATACCCCATTAAACAGAAGTACTACAGCTGCTTGCCAAGTAATTCTGATTGTAAAGTACCTTACCATTAGTATAAAAGTGTATTATATCATTTTTTTAAGTCGTTAAACCCATGTCAAGAAGCGGCACAAGTGGCACAACGGGATAAGGAGGGTGGATGATTAGCGAGGTTCATCTACCCGTATTACTGACAATTTGATAATTTATAGTCAAATAAATATTAATAGTCTATATTTTACGGATAACTTATGTTAAAATAAATGTTACTGGAATAATTTGAGTAATGTTCCATTTGTATAGATCGTGTTGTCTTTCTTAACGCCGTAATGCACTTTTGCGTGAAGTGGAAAATCGATCCCCGAGCGATCGATCGCAAATAATTCAGCACCTTCACTTGGGACAGCG
This sequence comes from Misgurnus anguillicaudatus, assembly GCF_027580225.2. Lineage (NCBI taxonomy): Eukaryota > Metazoa > Chordata > Actinopteri > Cypriniformes > Cobitidae > Misgurnus > Misgurnus anguillicaudatus. The sequence goes on from NC_073345.2 coordinate 36,629,053, forward strand.
CCACTGTTACGTTGAACTTAGAGGCAGCGTGTTAAGAAGCTCCCTAAGAGACACTTCGGGGAACACACCTAGGAACATAAACAACTTTGGTAAGATATATCTTTTTGAGTCTTCTTAGCGCGCTAAGAGTGAACGTTATCGGGGAATCGGGCCCAGATTCAGAACGATAATCAAAACATAGAGAGTTTGAACTGTTTTTGGATCAGTGGATGCTTTAGTGTTTTATAAGTTGTGTAAGAGCGCCACCCAGTGGATAATAGCAGAAATATAGATTACTGTAAAAACTCGACAAGATAACTTATCAATGGAGGGGAAAGAGTGTCGACACGATGATGATGTCATTATTCACTGCTGATATCTGCTGTGTTTGTTTGGTGACTGTAGACCTCCACACCCTTCGTAAAACATTCCAGCTCAACCATAGGAAAGTGCGGCCCCATGGGAGACCTGATACCCACGTTTTGGGAATCCACATCTCTCTCATCACTGGACGCGTCGGGTCTGGGCTCGGGTTCTGGCTCCAGCAGTGCCTCCTCGTCCTCTGTGTCGTCCACTCCGGTGACAGGGTCCCGCTCGCACAAGCGCTCCGTCTCGGGTGTGTCCAGCTACTCGTCGTTGTCTCTGCCGCTCTATAACCAGCAGGTGGACGACTGCTGCATCATCAGAGTCAGTCTGGACGTAGACAATGGAAACATGTACAAGAGCATCCTGGTGAGAAAACTTCATAATGAACCTTTTTACAATCAAATGTTGAAACGATGATGAGCTGCATTGACCGAGCTGTTGGATATAAAATGCTGTATAGTGCCAAAACGTCGGTTTTATTTTCGTTTGTGTTCATTTCAGGTGACCAGTCAGGATAAAACTCCGGCAGTGGTCAGGAAGGCGATGGTAAAACACAACTTGGACCGTGAGAGAGCTGAAGATTATGAACTGGTTCAGAAAATCAGTGAGGATAAAGGTCGGTCCCCCCACGAAAATCACTTCACCTGCACATTGTCTTTGCGTTTCTAATTGATTTTGTTTGTCCTTTTTATCTACGCAGAACTGAAGATTCCTGATAATGCCAATGTTTTTTATGCCATGAACTCTACTGCCAACTATGACTTTGTCTTGAAGAAGAGGGGTTTCCCCAGAGTGGGCCGATCCAAACACGTGGCCAGCTCCACGCTGCCTCGAATGAAACAGAAAGGTCTTAAACTCGCCAAGGGGATCTTCTGAATTCTCTTACGCGTCCGCTCCGGCTGAAGTCTGGCAGAGACGGCAGAACTCTCCGTCAGAGAGGCCATCTGTATGTTTACAGGCAGTCCTGTCAACTCCTCAACTAGTTTCAGCGTTTTCAGCCTTGGTCTGCGATGTCATCAGTTTTGCTTCTGATGTCATTTCCTGTCAACCGTAGGTTGGTGTGGACTGAAAACAACGTGTGCATCTGTGTCTGTGTGTACACGTTCATGATGGTGCGATGACCGGACTGACTGCACACGTTTATCTGAATGTCACACGGGGTGCTCGGATCCATTCGATGTTTTTTTGCGTCTGTTCTTACTGCTGAATGTCCAGCAGATTGTGCTAAAGCTCATTTACACTGATCCAACAAACTTTTTAACAACCAACTTATAATGTCATCGTCTGTTGGATGAGTATGAACGAGCCTTTATGTATAACACAGCAGCAGTGCATGATGGGCGTATCGTATATGAATGGGATCATTCACACATGAATCAATTTCTGACTCATATTTTAATATTATAACTGCTGACAGCTTTTATTGAGAGCTCATTTGCATAAGAAAGAAGATTATATTAACAAAATTGTATTAAAAACAAATGACATTCAGTCACTCTGTGCGCGCGTGCGTGTGTATGACCTTTTGTGTTTTGTGAATATTGTTGTGATGAAAGATCAGAAAAACATTGTACTGTGATTGACTGAAAAGAACAAGAATGTCAATGTAGAGAAAAACAAAAGTGAAGATGAATTGTGATTTATATCAAAGAGTTTTAGCTGTAAAGTCAGTGAATGAACGCGCGTGACTTCTTTTCAGGACGCGCATCTTTTGTACACGTGTGCGCGTGATATGTTTTCAATATCTCTGAACGCGCGTTCACGTGTGGTGTTTTATGACGGAAGGGCCAAAGATCCGTCCGGTGACGTCAGCACTGCCCGTTTAGATCGGACTCCTACCGCAGATCTGTGGTGCCATTGGTTTTTTCACTGACTTTATAATCTCACACGCTCTCTTTTTCTATGTTATTTTGTAATCTTTGTACAGTATATGAGGTGTCCTTTGTACTTTTTGTTTTTATTTGACTTGCGTACGTGTCTCAGTGTTAGTCTTTGTATTTATTCATTTGTAAATAGTTTTGTAACGTTGTACATTTAGGTTCCTCCCATGTAATTATAAATAATGTGTAAATATGAATATATCTGTGCGAGGTTCATACCACTACAGTTACTTTCAGCTGTCTACTCTGTTAACTATGGTTTTAATGTTTGTCCTGTCTTTTTTAATTGCACATATTTGATATTGTTCTTCTTATGATGCACTGTTTGTAATATTGGAGACGGTTACACAGTTAATAAACACGTGCAGTGCGCTTAACCATACATTGACTGTTGAATATAACATTAAATATCTTATCGGCCTATGACATCACCGCGAGTCATTTTACGTCATGCACCCGTCGCTATGCGCAGCGCTGCATGACAAAGAAGAAAGCATTTATTTGTCTTGACTGATTAACTTTTGTGACTTCAATAAGGATTGGTTTATAGTTAATTTAGGCTATATGCTATTATTTTACATGTCATTACTTTATTCACTTTCTACAGACCAACCTGAAAAACAAAAAAAGCACTGTTTGTTTGTTTGTTTGCTCATTTGTGCTATTGCTCATAATTTGATTATTTGATTTCTATTTCTGACCATTTATGTGTCTTTAATTTTTTTTTAAATATACAGAACACCTTTAACATTTCACAGTTTAACATGACTTTATTTTGCTTTACTATAGTGTCCTGCACCCAATAGTAAAAAAATCACAAATGATCTCTGTGGTGTGTGAATAATGTTTGGTTGGACTGTTAGGGTTTAAGTCATGATAGAAATAACAGAGACTATTATTTTTCTCAGATTTTCATTCTAACATTAATCTTAAAAAAACAATTTATTGCTTTGTCTTCTGTGTAAATTTCATCTTCACCAAAGCAGAATCATTCATTGTGTAAACCTAATTTTGGAAAGATTTCCTCAGATATTAAGTCCATTTTAATGCTTTTGACAATATGGCAAACATTTAAAGGCTCTTAAAATATTTCATGTTCTTAAATCTGTTGTTAGGCATATTTAATTGATTTGTATATCTTCTGTAAGGTCTGTTTATCCCATGTTAATTGTTGATTCACAATTGCTGTATTTTGATCATTTTGCACAAAAAAAAGAATATAGTATCATAGAGTTTAACTCTTTTATTATTTCCTTCAACTTTACAAACAATGAAGGCATATGATTACAACAATGAATATATATGAGTATCCAACAGCCTTTGGATGAGCATACAAATAATCACAAAAAAAAACTACAAAAAGAGCACAAACTCAAAATTAAACAAATTACAGTAAAACAAAATAACTATTCAATAAATAATAACATAAAAAAACACTAAAGAGGCTTACTCAAATGAGCTTGTATTCATCAAAAAGTAAACTCAATTTAAGGGCTATCTTATTATTAACCAAATTTAAGCATTTGCATTTAAATGTGTACCATCTAAATTTATATATATAAAAAAACTTGACAATACAAATCAAGAAATTGATAACTTAATGTAATCCTTATTTTCCAAAAAGATACAAAATAGTCGATCAAGCATTGACTACTAATATTCGCATGTGACCAGCAGGTGGAACTAGACGACTAGAGAATAATATCCTCTATCTGGCTTTTACATGTCAAGATCCACAGCTTTACTTATTCCTTTAATATTTTACACAACTGAAAGACTTTGTCAGTTTATGCTACTGAGTCCGCCGCCGTCACGTGGCATCGCTTCGGTCAGGATTAATTAATAAACACTTGTTTGTTATTGGGGGGGGGGGGGGGCAAAATGTTTAATCGTTTCACTGCATTTTGGGGTTTTTCTTCTCATACTCTATTTGCATTTAATATAGATAAACGACTTCGGTGTAAATTGTATAAAATGTCCCCGGATTTACAGGAAAGTGTTTCAGGAAATCGTACGGAAAGATAAGGAATCGCTCTCGCGGTACTTTGACGTCATTTGCCTGTCTGTTTTGGGGGCGCAGCATGCAGTCGAACACACCTCGCTTCAGTTTGTTGACCTCTGCAGTGCACACAACAGCCAACCAGAAGTGAGAGTGAGATCTGGAGCCAATCAAAGGTGACATCGCAGTTACGTCAATGCGTACGTACGCAGCGCCCGCGTGCCCTTGGACTTTATTAATCTGACTCGAGCCGCAGTGTTTCATTTAAATCCAGGTATGATTCACGTTTTCATCTGTAGATTCACAGTTATGTGCGTGTGTGCGTGCGTGTCTGACTGTGTGCGTGTGCGTGTGAGTGTGTGTGTGTGTGTGTGTGTGCGTGTGTGTGTGTGTGTGTGTGTGTGTGTGTCTGTCTGTCTGTGCGTGCGTGCGTGCGTGCCTGCCTGCCTGCCTGTCTGTCTGCCTGTCTGTGTGTCTGTGTGTGTGTGTGTGTGTGTGTGTGTGTGTGTGCGTGCCTGCCTGCCTGCCTGTCTGTCTGCCTGCCTGTCTGTCTGCCTGTCTGTCTGTCTCTGTGTGTTTGTCTGTCTGTGTGTGTGTGTGTGTGTGTGTGTGTGTGTGTGTGTGTGTGTGTGTGTGTGTGTGTGTGTGTCTGTGTGTCTGTCTGTCCGTGTGTCTGTCTGTCTGTGTGTCTGTCTGTCTGTGTGTCTGTGTGTTTGTAGCTGCGCTGTTTCTGGTTTAGTGCCCCATTAGATCTGCGTTTAACGCCACGTGATTGATAATAAAGTTGATATTTTACACACTAAAGTGACTTTACTTGCTGCATAAGTTAATGGTTCACAACTGATTTTTACGTCTGTTGATATTCACTGATATTGTATAAGTGTGTGGTATAAACATGAATATTTTACTATTTGAATCATTAATCAGAGAGAGAGAGAGAGAGAGAGAGAGAGAGAGAGAAAGAAACAAAGATATGAAATAAAAACTCTGTCTGATCATCAGTAATGTCATGATTAAAAATATGAATAATATCTTTGCACTGTCGATTATTTGCCTCATGGCAGTAGTGTTTTTAATAACATGCATGTTTTAGGCTCCAGTTGCATGTATGTGTCTGTTGTGGAGATGATGATGATGGTGATGGTTGTGGTGGTGGTGGTGATGGTGGTGATTAGGGCTGTCACTTTTGAAAAAAATGTGACTCGCGACAGTCAGCACATGATCATTTCAAATTCGTTTACGAGACTGTTATTATGTTTAACATAAAGTTTACATTACGTTGTAAAAACCCTAATTTCATAATGAGAAAGTATTAACACAAGCTTATTTATTCTGCTATAATATATAACACTATAACAATATGTCATTTTATATACAAACTATAATTCTATCTTGACATGCACATAGGCTATCTTGTTCATGTTAGTCCAATTTAATTCAGAGGACTCATTGGTTTGGTGTATTCATTTTCATTGTAAGTCTTTAAAAAGTCATTCTTTTAGATGCAATTTTGCAATATTTACAGCTTAAATTATCTAATATTATTTTGAAAACATTTAAAAACATTCCGTAGAATTCTTCAGATTTAAAAAAAAAATCCACAGAAGAAGCAAAAAAAGTCTGCAGAAGCCGGAGCCACGTCTTCCCTCTCTTGCGCACATTTGCCTTCGGTCTCACTCTTAGCTTCCTTCCTATTACGAGGGGCTAGACTGTAAATAGTGCGCTACACATGGCATTTTAAAAACAAGATAGTTTATTTATAGTTCGAATACGGATATTTCACATCATGTTCGAATGCATATTCGAATATCGAATAAAAAGTGGCAGCCCTAGTGGTGGTGATGATGGTGGTGGTGATGATTTTGGTGATGATGAATCTGGTGATGGTGGTGATACTGGTATGATGGTGGTGATGATTGTGGTGGTGGTGATGATCGTGGTGGTGGTGGTGGTGATGATGATTGTGGTTGTGATGATGATGGTGGTGTTGGTAATGATGATGAATCTGGTGATGGTGGTGATGTTACTGGTAATGATGGTGGTGATGGTGATGATGATGATCGTGGTGGTGGTGATGATGGTCGTGGTGGTGGTGATGATGATTGTGGTTGTGATGATGATGGTGGTGGTGGTAATGATGATGAATCTGGTGATGGTGGTAATGATACTGGTAATGATGGTGGTGATGATGATGATGGTGGTGGTGGTGGTGGTGATGATGATGGTGGTGGTGGTGATGATGATGATGGTGATGATGGTGGTGATGATGGTGGTGATGATGGTGGTGATGATGGTGGTGATGATGATGATGATGATGGTGGTGGTGATGGTGGTGATGATGATGATGATGGTGGTGGTGATGATGATCATGGTGGTGATGATCGTGGTGGTTATTATCGTGGTGTTGGTGGTGATGATGATGATGATGGTGGTGATGATGGTGGTGGTGATGATGGTGGTGGTAGTGATGGTGGTGGTGATGATCATGGTGGTGGTGGTGGTGATGATGATGGTGGTTGTGGTGATAATGGAGATGATTGTGGTGGTGGTGATGATAGTGTTGATGATGATGGTTGTGTTGATGGTGGTGTTGGTGATGGTGATGATGGTGGTGGTGGTGGTGGTAATGATGATGAATCTGGTGATGGTGGTGATGATGATGATCATGGTGATGATGATCGTGGTGGTGATGATCGTGGTGTTGGTGGTGATGATGATGATGGTGGTGGTGATGATGGTGGTGATGATGGTGGTCGTGGTGATGGTGGTGGTGATGATGATGGTGGTGGTGATGATGATGGTGATAATGGTGGTGATGATGATGATGATGGTGGTGGTGATGATGATGGTGGTGGTGATGATGGTGGTGATGGTGATGATGGTGGTGATGATGATGATGATGGTGATGATGATGGCAGTGATGATGGTGGTGGTGATGATGGTGGTGATGATGGTGGTGATGATGATGATGGTGGTGATGATGATGATGATGGTGATGATGGTGGTGATGGTGATGATGGTGATGATTGTGGTGATGATTGTGGTGGTGGTGATGATGGTGGTGATGATGGTGGTGATGATTGTGGTGGTGATGATGGTGGTGATGATTGTGGTGGTGATGATGATGGTGATGATTGTGGTGATGGTGATGATTTTTGTGATGATTTTCTTGCTGCTGATGATGGTGATGATCATGATGGTGATGATGCTGGCTCATATTTTTGGTGTCTCTTCTTCAGGATGGGCTTCTTGCTCTCTAAACCTATGGAGCAGAACTTCCAGAAACAGCAGGAGTTCATGCTGCTGAACGCTCGGCTGCAGGTAAAGAATCACATTCATCTCTCCGTACACAATATTACTTTTTTACAGATGTGACTGTGTATTTAAATATGATACACATTTACATGACTATGACGTCACACTTATTAACATCACAGCTGTGTTTTTATAAGACTTTGCTCGCGGATGCAGATACATGTAAAGGATGGTGGTGATGTCAGTGTGTTTCTTTAAGCTGGTTAATTTAGACGTTGACGTGTTTGATTCTTCTGCCATCCGGCGGCCTTCAGCTAACAGAGAGATGCTTGCATTTCGTGTGATCATTACACAGGATTATTCTCCTCACAAATGTATTTTTTGGCATGCATGTGATAAATCTGTGCCCGTGAGGCGGTCAGCACCTGAGACCTCAGTATGAGAAATCTTAACCAGCAGTAAGATTATGAGGATTTCTGTTCAGTTGCCGGACAGCTCATAACGCCCTGCTGGAATAAAGGAGTCATCATCACACGCACACAACTGATTTAACTTTTAAACCTTTCCCTTCTTTGCAATTCATATGTTTGTGTTTTGTAAGTATATTTACATGTATGTGTTTGGCAGACAAAGAGAAAAAGTGTCTTTTATATTAAATAACCATTTGATGATTGATTCTGCATAAACCACTAAACAAGTCTGTTTTATCTTATTGCATTATCTAAGTTGATGATTATTTTTATTATTAATCTCTTTTTATGATTTGAAACTTGGACACAAAATGAAAACAAATGATTCATTAAATATTTGAGTTGTAAATAAACGACTTTAAAAGGTAAAAGTAGCGATAAGCCACATTTACAGCTAAAATACTTAAAGGAGTAGTTAACTTAAAAGATGGGGCCCATTGACTTACCATAGTTTTTTTCCTACTATTAAAAGTCAATGGACCTTATCTTTAAAGTGGACTACTCCTTTAGGGTTCACATTGCATCTAACAACAGCCTTTGATTAAGTTCTATATCATTTTGACTACTGACCTGTGACCTGTGTCACTCCATACCAAACTTATCTGTCGTAACAGTAAAGTGTAATCTAGTGGTTGACATTATGTTTACATTGACTTATTAGCAGGCACTTTTCTGCAAGTGATGGAGTTTTTAAAATCAACATTGCCTTGATTTAGATGTTATTTTAGCCCAACCGGTGAAGCACTGCAGTAGCAGCGTCAAGGTCGTGGATTTGACCCCATGTATACCTTGTAATGAATGTAAATTTCAGTTTATAATTTTATGTTTTAAGAGTGATCATATGTCACGCAAATGGATTGAAAAAGCAGAGCTGGATGTATCTCTGCGTGACTGATGGTTTCTCTGACGCTCTTTCTCTCTGTGCCACAGGTGCATTTAAATGCTCATAAACATTTCTTATCGCTCACAATCTAATAACCGCTCAAAAGCCCCTCAAGGAATCTGTAATAATCTTTTTGAATATGGCTGTTACTCATTGAGTACCATCGGTTTTCATTGTTTTCTCATAAGATCCCCCCCAAAAAATCATGAACCTTTTGTTCTTCTAAAATGGTGAAAGGTCAGATGGTCAGAAATTAATTCAGACCTGTGAGGTTATAGCAAGAGAAAAGAAAATGATTTAAAACATTACTTTAACCTATATACAGTCATATCACCCTTTGGCATGTGTTGGCACCCTTGGTAAATATTAGGCAAGAAAGCTATAAAAAGAATGGAAGTAAAGCAATTGAAAGTGCGGGGGAAATTACATTATGAAATAAATGTTTCTCTAATGCATAATTGTTAGCACCCCTTTATTTAATCCTCTTTGCCACCTCCATGTGTAAAGATAACGGCTCAGAGACGTGGATTATAATGTCTGATGATAAGTTGAAGTGATCTTAGATGATTCCTTCTTCATATGTTGCTGCTCAAGTTCAAGTTCAAGTTTATTTATCATGTGTGCAATGTCAGTGACAGCATCGAAATGTTGTCTCCATTTCAGTCATTTTCTGTATAGTTCACCTCAGGGAACTGACATGAACCTTGTTTTTGTGCTCACTGACTTATTTATTGTTGATTTTGATGTTTGTTTTTTTAAACAATGTCTTGATGAAGAATGCACAACCCATTATTTCTAGCAGAGCATGTCAGGTTTTTACTTTTTTTATCCGTTGGTATTTGATATAATTCATGAAACCATGTATCTAAATAAGATTAGGTTCAAAATAATGTATAACTTATAACTGTACTAAAGTCATCTTGTGTTCCTGCTGCCAAAATCTCTTTTAGGTTTCATATGACCGCAGATCTCAGTCCTGTTTAAAGTCACAGTTCGACACATGAATATACTGGAGTTTGTTTTTGCATGAGAGCAGAGGATTTCTTAAACGGTGTCCCAAACAACTTGTTGTTATGGAGGTGCTGTTTCTTTTATTGATTTATTTTTTAAGCTTTCTGACCTCAGGATTCAACTGATTTCTGAAGTTCTCCATCTGTGATCCTTGAAGAGTCTTTGTCCACTTCAATGATTCTCCTTGCTGAGCATATAGACACAAGTCCTCTTTCAGTGAGATTATCTCCAGTCGATTAAAACACCTTCATTATTTCCCTGATTGTAGAAATAGATGTTTTTCTGGTTTAACTATTTCCTTAAAGCCACCTTCTGTTTTGTGTATCTCAACAATCTTTTGCTGCACATCAGAACTGTAGTCTTTGGTTTTATCCACTGTGATGACAAATTAAGGGGGTTTGGGGTTTGTGTTACTTCATATTTATTCTCTCGTGAAACAGGAAGCCATGACTGGACAGCATCATGTTTCTAGTCACCATGGTTTGCTAAGAAAATGTTAATATAATTCCGATATATTTTACTCCATTAAAATTTCTAGGGGTGCCAATAATTGTGTCCAGTGTGAATTAATGTAGAGGAACATTTGGTTCATAATGTGGTTTCACCCCCGCTTTGAATTGTTTTACTTCAATTAAGTAAAGCTTAAAAGAAGAAACATTGTAGATAGTTTTTTTTCTAGCTTTCTTTGCTCATATTTACCAAGGGTGCCAACACTTTTGGCCATGACTTTATATGTTTTAAACCGGCACGTTTTATTAAAATGTGACCCAATTATGAAATATAAGTTTGATATCTTTAATATTGAGTAAGATTGAAATAATGCTCCTCATTAGATTATGAGACTTCACAAGCAGGGTCATATCTGTGCCATCATATATTCTCTATATTTTCATTTCCTGTTTTTTATGATTTCTTTTATCCTATACTGTTTCTTATAAAATGTATTTAATTCTTTGTAAAGCTGCTTTGCAACAATTCAAACATGCTTGTGAAAATAAATATCATAATATATTATTTCTCAATAAATATAAAAATTATTTTCAAACTGTTGCTATAAAATCGCTAGAAGATCATTTTATGCTATAGGATTAAGATTTGTGCTCACTGAAATGACTAAAGTAGTCAGTCCTGTTCATTAGACGTGGGCCTCTCAATAGTTTTGTCCAAATAGTGAATGTTAGAAATGATGGCAGGATCATTATTTTCCAATAAAAATGAGGTTTGGATCATGTGACCCTGATGACATCATACACCATTAACCTGTCAGACTAAGTGTTTCTCCTTGAGATCTCTCATGACGCTCTCGCTGGCCTCCGTCATGTCTTATTGTTGAGCGTTCAATAGTTTGATCTGTCTTTTCTCCTGTGTCTCTGTTTTCTCTTTGTCGCTTCGACGTGCTGAAATTAAAACCAATGACTTTTAAATTGCAGGTTACGTGAGTGCCATCGCTCAGTGAACCGAGAGAGACAGACAGACGCTTCTCAGACCAAAAGGCAGCTTTTTACTTTTATATGCGATAAATGTATGTTTAAAAAACATCTCGGATCGTTCACATGCAACAACTATTTATTATCTAAAATATAGCATTGGTCAGTGAGTTGAAGTGAAAGTAATGTATGGTAACTCGTACTCACAATGTGTCTACTGCATCCCAGACGCATTGAAGTCAAAAGTTGTTTATTTGTTTAGTTCTCATTCTTTGGGATGTTTACATTTTTACTGCCAAATTTGTAGCCAATAAGTGCTCTCTGTGAAACAGATGTCCAATACAGTTTGTTCAGTGCAGAACGGATGACAATCAATGACTAAATGTCTTTTTTCATATTAAGCGTGTTGTGTAAGGGCAACTGTTAGAGATCCTGTTGGTAGTTTAAAAGTTTTTATGGTCAATGTGTAATGTTTGTGTGGGAGAAGGTCACTGACTCGACCTCATCACCAGCCCTGTACATTTAAAACACCTGTCCAAAAATCTTCACACGTTAACTCGAAAGAAAATGTCAATGAACATCAAACCACACCAGAATCACCTTCACTTTATCATCTATAAGAGAGAGAGTATGTGTCTGTCCGTCTGAGCCTGTCTGTCCGTCCGAGTCGGTCTTTTAGTCCGGGTCTGTCAATCTGTCTTTCAGTCTGAGTCGGTCTTTCAGTCCGAGTCTGTTAACTGAAGATCTTTGTTCATGATTAACTCAAACACAGGTTTGCTTGATTAACACTTAACCAGCTAATGAAAGACATGAGCTGATTGGTTATAATATACACATAATTAATACCTTGGTGTCAGTAAATTGATGCTTTAACAGGGCAAATATGATTGGTCGCAGGAGGTGGTTTACTTTTCTTTTACTCATTAGTGAACTTTATTCCCAGCCATTTACGTCACTTTTATGAGCGATACGTTTAATACTGTGTGTGTCATTGAGACCTGTAATCTGTCTCACAGCACGATGTGTCTGATTATCAGCACCAGTTTTGTCTTCCTCTTGCAGACAGGAAGTGACTTTGTGAAATAGTGATGCTGTGTGTGACCTGATGATGAAGAGTGTTAATGTGAGGCCGTGTGTGTGCGCGTGCGTGTGTTTTCATCATAAACTCTGACCTTTATGATAATGAGGACTATTGAATAATCCACTGCAGAAATATTAATTTGCATATTGTCTGTGACAGAGGATTAGGGTCGGATTCTGCATCTTAATCACATTAACATACTAAACATATTTAAATGTTTTATTGAAAATGTACAAATGGGAAAATGTTTGTGTGTTATATTTAGGGAATAAAACATTATGAGGTCAGTATGAAAACAATTACACCAAAATGTCTATGGGTTGGAATATGTGGTTTAAGGGGACATGAATAGTGTATAATGACATGTTTATAATGCTCTAAACATGGTTTACGGGGACACAGGAAATGTCTTAATAAACATAACAAATGTCACTTTTTAATCGATTAAAGTCTGTCAACAGGTTTTTGTGACATTGGGGTTAGGGACTGGGGTAGGTTACGGGAAAACAATATACAGTTTGTAAAGTATAAAATGCATTGTGTCTAAGGAATTGTCACAATAAAATGCCAACATGTTTGTGTGTGTTTGTGCGTGCGTGTTTGTTTGTGTGTGTTTGTGCAGTTGGAGCGCCAGTTACAGATGCAGAATCAGATGCGTGAGCGTCAGATGGCGATGCAGATGGCCTGGTCCAGAGAGTTTCTCAAGTATTTCGGCTCTTTCTTCGGTTTGGTCACTCTGGGTCTCGGCATCGGGTCTGTCACATTCACTAAAGTGTTTTGAAAATGTTTTGTAAAATGTACAGTAAACACCAACCTTTTCAAGTGAACATAAACAGAAGTAGATTATTTGTATTTGACTGTGAAGAACATGATATTTTACACTATGACATCATTGGTATGTTTCATTGCATTGATGTACACACACACGTGTGACCTCACAGTGATACGTGTTTGTATATCCACAGAGCCATGAAGAAGAGAAGACCTGCTTTATTTACTCCCATTATTCCTCTGAGTTTTATTATGGCCTATCAGGTGGACATGGCGTATGGCTCACTGATTCATCGCATGAGAGGTACAACAACACTGACTATCTTTATCCTTTAACAAACGTCATGTGTATCGTTATTTAATCATTTGAGAAGGAATTTTAAAAATCAAACTTTGAACGAGTTTTTATGATTTTGGATTAATCTGCATTTGTATCATACACATTTCTAACATATTTACGGAAAGTCTGAAGAGTAGAAAATAAGTTTTGAATGTAAAATGTGACATCACGTTTATATTTGATCTTCTTTTACGACCTGTAAAATCCAGAGGTCATCTTTTCCACTAATCTTACTTAAAAGTGAAACATCGGATAAAAGAAATATCTGTGTCCTTTAATAATTAGTAAAACTGGTCATTAGTCAAAGACCTGTGGCTTCAAAGCAATTTTACTTTATTTTTGTTCAGTAATTGTTCCTAAATGTGATGTTTAATGTCCATGCAGCGGAAGCGGAGCACATAATGGGATCTGAGAGTGATCGTCTGGCAATGCCTCACGGGATGCCGACGTTTGAGAGTATCGAGAAATCTCGCCGAGCAAAATCTCTTCTCTCGCCTCCGTTGGACAAATGAGTTCATTATAGATTCAGCTGATCTCTAATGATGACCAATCACATTTTACAGTGATGAAACGTCATTGACATCCAATGGTATTTTTTCTACACACTTTAAACACGTGATGTGCTTTGAGTACTATTATTATGAAGGAACATCCAAGTTATAAACAATAAAGCAGATTTAGTTTTGTTTTTCAGACCATTGTTTTTTTTATTATTTAAGAAATGTTTTACTTTTTTGTGACAAGCTCACATTTCCCACCAAGTCTAATTAACTAGTAAATTATAATTATAAGCTATTGTGAAAAGTGGTATAAGGAGAATGTTTAATATTTTATTTACTCTGTGGCCATCTTTAACAAAAAAGTTACAGATTGCAGCTTTAATATTTAAATTAAAAAAATGTATATTGATCAATATTTTATATTTGATAACAGCTGTCATCTTTATAACATTGAGTTTTGTAATCTGTATCTAATCATCATATAGTGATCACTCATCAGCAATCACAGTTGGATAATATGGTTTTATCACTGTCAGAAATAAGTTGTACTCATGTGTTACACGTGTGTGACGTCACTGTGTGTGTGTGTGTGTGTGTGTGTGCGTGTGCGTGTGTGCGCGTGTATTTAAGTCAGTGTGAACTGATGGAGAATCATCATCTAGGTCGTGGATCTTTGGCACACTTCTTACTTGTTTTATACTTCATGTACTTTGATGAAAATGTATCGGGTGTTTTCTGCACTTCTGCTCGTGTGTGTGTGTTGTGTGTGCGTGAGCGCGTACCGGGCGGATTTACCGAAAGATTTCGGGGTGAAACTTTGCGGTCGCGAGTTCATCCGAGCGGTTATCTTCACGTGCGGAGGATCCCGGTGGAGAAGATCAACATACAGTATGTAGGCTACATCATTATCAACATCATTATCATATAATTATATCATTTATATCACCGTCTATATATATGGACATCAACAGCATCATAATCACTGTGACGATAATATAATAATAATAACGCAGCGTAATAAACTAGATTTTTGTGTAAAACGTCACAAAAGATTTGAAATCAAACATTTTATATCGCGTACACCAAAAATGTATTAGTTTAAGTTTATTTATATAGCACATTTATTTATATTTAAAACAGCCACAGGACTTAACCACAGTGCTCTACAATGCAAGAATGTAAGTAATAATACACAGATAAATAATACTTAAACAAGAAGAACAATATGATAAAGAAAAGGAAAATACTGAAAATAGGGATGTTTTTAAATGACTTAAATCATTACTGCACATCACAAGAAATATAAATCATCCCTAATATTTTACTTTATTTTGTTAATGAGCACAAAAGCTCATATAGTTTCACCTCATTGTGTTTGTCTTTATCACTGAATGATGATGTTTTTAATCTTTTTCACGGGTTAAATAAGCACACATGAATGAGCTTCATCGAAATACAACAGAATGTCGCATCTGATGGATATGAATGAATAGACGCACATCAAGTAATGAATGATGTAAAGAGACACGCGGCAGATGTTTGTTCTGTAGTAACCATGTTTTTTTCTGACTGTTAACTTTCGTAAAGGTTGAGTTTATTGGACTTAAGTCTGTTTGTATTTCTCTTCTGGACTCAGATGATATCTCACTGGAGAGACGCGATGACTTTAGCTCGAGTGAAGACGCGTCGCTGCTGCGGCTACAGACAGACGCGCGCATCGGGACGCTCTTCTCCTCGCGAGCGGAACGACGGAGGCGGAACTTTTCGCTCGGACTGGCGGGATTGTGCTGCAGTCAGGGCTGCACGAAATACGACATCGGCCGCCTGTGCTGAGACGACGAGTCTGATCTTCAATTCAATTTCTTTCATATGAACACGTGAATAAATGTTGATGTCTAACTTTATTGCAGCTGTCATTTGTTACAGATTATTGTTTGTTCACATGAGAGACTGTGTGCGTTAAACCTGTATAAACTAAAGTAAAGAATAACACTGTGAACAATAAAAGTTGAATATTCTGTTTACAGTCTAAATGTGCTAGTAAAGGTAAAAAAAACCTCACATGTAATTAAACTTTTCTTGACATCTCTCTATCCGAAGCCAATGACATAGATGCCATTGTGCCTGCGGTATGAAAGGTTTGTAAACTCTTTAAACCAGATAGACATGACGTCATTTAAGTTATTTGTGTATTTTAGTGATTTTCAAGTAGAATGTATATAAATAACACAAAAATCTGCATAAATAAAATATATATTATGAACATCATCTGAATTTAAGTGTGCTGTATTGTCATTTTTTTGTGTGTGTTTTATTGGCATGACAAAAACTAAATTTGTATTACCAATTTGCAGATGGGCTGCGTACAAATAGTGCAAATAAAAGTAAAAAATAAAACAAAGTATATAGTGCAAAATTAAAAGTGAAATAGTAAGTAATAGAAATAAAATTAAAGAGTAGGAACACAAAGTTAAATAATAGAGTAAATCAGTTTACATGAAGTATCTTCATATAATGGAGACATGAAGTCAGGTCAGATTGATTTTCTCATGCAGACACACATCAGTCCTTGTGTTCTCCTAACAGAAAGATCAGTTTCTCATGGTTTGATAGGCTTTCATATGTCTTGTTTATTATTGGTTTTGGTGACCGTGTGGATAACCTCTCCTCCTGTGGCAGTCATCTGTCCATCTCTATAGTGAGTTTGTGTCCACTGAGTCTGGATCTGATCCAGATGGATCTCAGATTTTTATCTGTAATCTCTCTTTAGGGTGAAATAACATTGCATTTTGCTTTGTTGTTGTGTTTGAGTGATGTTATGTTATGGGATCAGATCAGATCAGTGTGATGATGATCAGTAGATGTTAATGAAACACTCAGTTCAGAGGATTTGTTTCTCTACTCAGCTCTTTGTATTTCAGGGCTTTATAATGATATGAGTGAGGCTCACTGAGGTTTAGATGTTTCCAGAATTTGATTGCACGTTTTTTGTACTTTTAATATGAGTGGATATTTTCCTAATTCTGGGGCCTGTACCATGAAAATGGTTAAACAAACTCAGGGTTACAGGATTAGTTTCAAGTTGACAAAACCAAGCCAATGTACATCCCTTGTTGGTACAAGCTATTTTTATGGTACCCAAAACTCAGGATTTGCACAAACTAATCCTAAACAAACCTGGCTAACCAACTAAACCGGCTTCATGGTATAGGCCCCAGCTCTGCATGCATTATTTGTTGAAAGATGTTTTTACAAAGTAAAATATATATTCTCTTTTATAAAGGTCCTTTTCCCTTTGCCATAAATAAAGTGATTAAATTTCTCTCTCTCTATCTCAGTCCAGTATTTTTATGGCGCTCCCTTAGAGGGCGCAACTTACAAGCACAGCACACAACACAGATCTTTTCTTTTTTTTGCACACAACACAGATAAAAAAGGGTGTGTGACGTCTCCATATAATGCAAAACCCACTTCATAGGAACAGGGGGTAAAAATGCCTCCGTCCTTGTGTACAAACCGTCACACACCTTAAAACAAGTCTCGGGAATGACCTTTCACAAGACTGAACAGTTGTTTCTGGCTGGGTTAGATTTGTTAAATGTGACTTTACTTCATTTCATTACAATAAATTATATTACTTTATTGGGGACGCATCCGCATTAACAACAAGCGCACGCTTTCATTATTACTTATAAAAAGAATACTTTTCTAACCCCAACAGTCGAGATTGTAAACAACTGTAGACTAAACATTTATGTATTCCACACACATCAAAAATCATTGAAAACGCTTGAGAAATGTTATTCTGCTTTATATAGCTAAAAAACAACAACAACACATTTTACTCGCACTTGTTTGCAGGCTACTCTCGCCACATCTAATATGGCGGCGCCGCTAACGTATCGCAGGAGCGGCCCAATGCGCAGGCTAGATATGACGCCATGACGTTAGTAGAAACTCCGCCCACCTATACTGAATGTCTCGTGCGTGCTTGCGAATCGCGAATGTCTGATCAGAACCGGATTTCGAGTTCCTCTCAATAGATCCAGATCTTAATTGAATTCGGATGAATAGTTGAGCGAGTTTAACGGGTGTTCGCGGTGCTGGTGGTCTCGGGTAATGCGGTTCCGTTCGGAGTCTCCATGACAACTAAACCAGCGGCGTGAGTAACTTAATCAATAAATAAACCCATAAGTTAAACACTTAAAAAACACAAACATTTAGTGAAAAACACATGACTATGATCAGCGGAGGTTACTGACGCGTGTTTGCTATTTGTTGATGTTTTGGAGTGGTGTTGTTTACTTTATTTATTTGTGTACTTTAGATGTGTTTTGGTGATTGTTGTGGTTGATGTTTTTGGTGTCTAAACTTAAACTTTAGTAAGTGGGTTTTTATGTTGTTTGATATCTCAGAAGACTCCGCTTTCTGTTTCAGTTTGAAAGCAGTAGAGGGCTTTTCCCTCATCCCACTTACTCGGACAGTTTTTGTTTTATGTGTTTGTTGTCAAAATCTCGCTGAGTGTTGCACATTGTGAGGAGAAGCACAACGAAAACATACGAGTACGTGCAGTCAGTGATATTTACCCTGAATTAACGCTGTGCTGAGATCAGTAGAGATCTTTTCATATTCAGTTCATGCGATCAGGGGGTTTCAAAACTTTTCGGCCAGCGAGCCCTTAAAGTGGACCCCCTTAAATTCGAAGAGTTACTACAGAGCCCTTCACGTGGACTGGTCCTTTTTTAGGGTTCTCCATTTTTTAAAAATATTTTTCAATTTAATTAAAGAGCACATATTTTATTGCTAGAAAACAAGGTTATTTTGTGTATTAGGTATAATACAATGTGTTCGCGTGGTTTATGGTTAAAAAAGACACATTTTTTCCACATAGCGTACATTTTTGTAGCTCCAGATTTCACTCACTTCCTCAAACGGATTGATTTTGTCCTGCTCTGTGTCCCTTATTTGGCCAGTTAATCTGTAAATTGTGATTGCCCTTAATACCGAAAATGTGACGCTCCTTACCATGTTTGAAAGATTCGGTTGCTAACAAGAGTTAAAGGCGGAGTCCACGATGTTTGAAAAACGCTTTGGAAAAGGAGACTGGCCGACTACCAAAACACACGTATAGCCCATCAAATCAAATCAAATGCCGGGTTGCGTATGTGTGGGGCGGGTCTATCAACAGAAGGTCCAGATTCTATTGGGGTAGGGGCGTGTTTGTTTAGGTGATTTCAAATATCAACATTGGCTTTCAAACATCGTGGACTCCACCTTTAACTTACAGGCTGTGAGTCTGAAGCGGGAGGAATTATGATAATGTCGGTCTTGTCTACATCACCAATCCCAGGATGTAAACTGTTGCCTACAATCCGAGTGTTTGTTGTAGTCCAAGAAAAGAGATTTACGCTGGAGACGATCACTCGCATCATTGGCTGCGTTTACATGCACCCTAATAATGAGATTATAATGGGATTTTGGCAATACTGCGATTATACTTTACCTCATGTAAACGCAATAATTCGATAAAAATAATGCGATTAAGCACATAATCGCAGTAAGTATAGTCGCATTAAAAGAGGTGGCGTACGCCATTTATAATCGCAGTATGCGTCCATGTAAACGCTTTAATCGCATTTATACCGCACTAATTAAGTGCACGTGTGTTTTAGTCACGCACCTTAAGCACACATTCGTTTTAAACTTGACATTAGTAAGTTTTACATGAATTCTGCCAACACGACTCGCTGTCAGCAGTCTGCCTTCATTCAGAAACAGCTCAAATAACACAACAGCAGTGTATAAAAGCTTTAAGGGACATTATAACGATAATTATAACGATAAATATATTAGTGACCACATCATAATGATAACTTCATGCTAATTCGCTCAGCGAGCGCGGCATTACCTAATATTGGATATTTCTTGTAATAAAAACTTTTTTGCAATTGTTTACATGTCACTGAATTAGGGATGCACCGAAATGAAAATTCTTGGCCGAAACCGAAAACCGAAAAAAAGGAAACCAAGGCCGAAAAATCGAAACCGAAACACCGAAATAAATTATTATGCCAATTATTAGTACAATTGCATTTATGGCTATCACTGTGTACTAACTTTACTAGGGGTGTGTGATGAATAAAAAAAAACTCACAGTTCGGATCACATTACAGTTTTTGAGGCACAGATCAGATTATTTTTTGGATCAGCAAAAAGGTGGGAAAAATCTAATAAACAATAAAGAAATTGCAAACATTTATAAAAAAGAACAAAGTTGTACATTAATAAGGTCTGAAATTAGCATTTTAACACAACTGAAAGCTATTTTCACATATTATCTGTTCTGTTGTCAGACATATAGTGGCGTTTTCCCAGACAGGGATTAGACTAGTCCTAGACTAAAATAAATATAAAAGCTGTCCAAACTGAAAACATCTTGCACTGACATATCTTTAAATACATCAGTGGCTTTAGTTTGTCCTCAAAATGCACACAAGTAATGTTTTTAGTAATGCATGTTTGTTTAAACTAATTATATTTCCTAATTAAACTAAGGTCTAGTTCTGGCTTAAGCTAATCTCTGTCCAGGAAACCAGCCCCAAAGACTATTAAAATAGTGACTAAACATGACCCAATAACCTTGTGTTTAATCCAACCAGCTGTTACTTTAACTAATAAGTTACTAAAATCTTGATTTATAAACGAGACATCGCAGACAATTCGGCGCAAATTAAAAAATTGCCATTACACAGAGTTACTACAGAAGACATGCGCGGGCATAGGAGGAGAGAGAGAGCTCGCGCACAAGCACATAGAGAACCAGTGTGTGTGGGAAGACACTGCTAACCTTTCATGATAAACTCGAATCAGTCGTCTTCTCTTTCAGTAACATCTGACGTTTACGTGAAAATGCAAGTACACAGAGGAATCCGCATGGAAAACACATCCAACTTTTAATTCTTTCACTCAGTGTCATGTATGAGAGGCGCTGTCTAGGGGCTTCACGCACAGAGAGAGAGAGTGTGCACAAGAGAGGCACCACCGAGCGCTCACAACAATAAATGAAGCCGTTTTAAATGAAAATAAAAATGTAAATGTTGCGACCATTGTTGATTTTGTGGCGCACACAAACAAATAAATGTATGGATAACACTGCCAGGAGCAGAAGCCGCCATTACGCGAGATTAAACAGCGTGACGCGTCGCGTAGTCAACGTAATCGATGACGTCGACGCGTCGTTGCAGCACTATTGAGCACGAAGGGGAGGGGTGGGAGACCATAGATATTATATAGAAGACTATATGATGTCTATGTGGGAGACGACTGATCACCGTGAGAGAAACCAAAGCGCTAGCGCACAGATGGGAGGGGCGCGTTTGACATTCATTTTCGGTTTACATTTTCGGCTGGATTTTTTATTTCGGCCCGAAACCGATAATGCCATTTTCGGACGAAATTTTCGGCGACCGAAATTTCGGTGCATCCCTACACTGAATGTATGCTGTTCTTGTTGCATTTACACAGCGGGAAACCAGCAGATGTCCTCAACTCGCTGCGTTTGGCGTAACTAAACAATGAATGTACTAGGTTAATAGCTTACCTTTTGGCGTAGTCATTGTGGTAGAAAAATTTCACAGCAACAACTGCATCAGCTCTGTATACCTGGGGTAATTTTATGTTATAACCTCAGCAACAGTGTTGGCAACGTTACTTTAAAAAAGTAATTAGTTATAGTTACTAGTTACTTCTAAAAAATAGTAACTGAGTTAGTAACTGCGTTACATCATTATAAAAGTAACTAATTACCAGGCAAAGTAACTATTGCGTTACTTAAAAAAGTTCAAATATTTCAAATAACTTGGATGCCCCCAATAAAACATTTGTTGAATGAATTAGACACTAAAGAGAAACCACTAATTTTGTCCCTTAAGAAAATTAACCATGGTTTTACTACAGTTAAAACCAAAAAACATGGTTACTGCAGTAAAACCATGGTTACCACAAAATAACCATGGTTTTGACAACAAACCATAATTCACTATGGTTACTGTAGTAAAACCATGGTTTTACTAATAGCAATCAATACGCCAAAAAACCATGGTTACTGCACTTTTACCACAAAAACCCCTGGTTAATTTTCGCAAGTAGTGGCAGCATGTGACGATGTGGGGTGCTTTATTAGATCAGAATTACAGACGTGAAGAGGCTCTTTCTTACTCTGCATAAGTTGCACATTACATAAACATTCTTGCGTTTCACCTCAACGATTGAATAGTAGTGCTTATTATACTTTGTGTTTGCGACTGCTACCTGTGAGTTTGTTGTACTTGTCATCATCGCTCTGTCATTGCGGGTGTGGGACTCGCGGACTGCAGCGCGAGGTCCGGGCTGCCTGTGAGTGGCTAGCAGCATCAACCGCTCTCGTTGAGAAGAGAGAGCGATACATGCTCTCGCGTCAGTCTCCAACCACGCCAGAAAAGATCGCTCGATTTCTCCTAGTCGCTTTTAGTAAATAAAGTCGCTAAAGGGGGTTAGAAAGTTGCTAAACTTAGTAACAAAGTCACCAAGTTGGCAACACTGCACTGAACTTCTCGGACTGTGCATGTGTTTGCATATGATCTCTGCCTGCCTCTGGTTGGCTAGTGATGGAAATTAAGCCAATCATCACCGCTTATGTGGTTGTCCCACCCCCTCTACCACACACTCACACCAATCAGCATCAGTTATGTGTCTCTCAGCCCCCAACACACACACACACACTAGAGACAAACATTGCCTGTCTGCATGAGAGAACTTACTCTGGTGAAAATCGCTTTAGTGAGATTAATTATAGTAACGAGCAGCATTTATTGTCAATAACGGTAACGGCGTTATAACGGGAGAAAATGTAATTTTTTTGATTACTCGTTACTGAAAAAAATAACGCAGTTAATAACGCCGTTTATTTATAACGCCGTTAGTACCATCACTGCTCAGCAATGAATGAGCTTTCTACTGCATTTTAAGTGCGCGTGCACTTCAAGTTCAAATAGATTTGATTGGCTGTCAATGGTTTATCGTTCATCATGTACCAAAATCGCTATCGTTATAGTTGTTGTGTGAGCTCTGCAATTATCTTTAATATAAAACGATTTTTAAAACTATATTTTTATATCATGTGAACGCCTTTTACAGGCACTGTCATATTTATATCTTCATCACTGCACCGGATAATGAAATACATCTATAACAACGTGTTTGTCATTTAACGTAAGTAAATTAAAACAGTGGACCATATATGTGAGTTCATCATTTGTGCTCTGCATTGGACTTTGTGTGAATAATCCGAAAATAAAAACTGCATGTAAACCGGAGTGAAGAGGTTAGCTCCAGTCATGTCTTACTGCGATTAAGACCTTACTCGCATTATTGGAAATAATCGCATTATTGGTGGGCATGTAAACGTGGTCAATGTTTACTTTGGGATTTGTACCTTTTGCTTATCGTTAACATGAACTAATACACACTTACACACCAAAGGAAATGTAAAAAGCTGAATTGGACAATAGGTGCTCTTTAAAAGAAATAAGCTGTCGTACAAGGGCTTTAACGTCTTGGGCCAGAGCCTAGTTTTCAGGCACGTGCGGAGCTCTAAGGTACTAAGCATATTCTTACCTTAAATCATATTTTTCATAGTGATTCAACTTATGTGTTTTTAGGAGAGTTGTTTTGTTTAAACTTGTTTAATTTATTTATAAATAATCATTTAAAGCAAATGCACCTCACTGGGATGGGTTACATGTCACTTTCAAGTGTGTGGATTTAAAAGGGATTATTTTTTTGCCAATAAAGATGATCACAAACTTGAAAGAAATGAAGAAACATAAAATGAGAATAAGAAAAAAGCTAGAAATGAAAAAGTGAACAGGATGCAGTTATCTGTATAGTTTTAGTGTAAATGACTTATATTTGGTTTGTATAACTTTTACGCACATGGTGTGGGACAAATACCATCTTACAGACTCGCACCATAAAACAAAGCAACGTAAAGTAAGTACACCATTTGTAGTTGGTGTATTAGCTAGTAGGTTATTAGTTTATTAATTGTATTAGTTTGTGTTTACTGGAACAAAATACGATAGCTTGCTAACTAGCCAGTAAATCAGATATGCTAAATGTAATTTCATTGACAATTTATAAAGCTAACTATCATAGTGCTAGCTTAAACTGCAATGCTGTTTTTTCTGCTTGCCAGTTATCTGTTTATATAAAACCGTAGGTCATAATTTGGTTACCGGTATATATAGTTAGCATGTTGTTGATTGAGTAATGTTCATCCCAAATTTATCAGAGATGTCAAGTCTTTTTTTACTTGTTTTAGTCATTTGAATTAGTTTGCTTGCATTCAAATACTTATATTTATGCTTGTATATGATGTATAAGTATTACCCTAATTCCCCAGCTTAACTTCCCATGCAAGAGTCTGGGAAATTTATTGGTCCTTGATTTTAGCAGTCCGAGTCGAATTCTAGCAGTTTGGATCCAGTTATAGCGTTTTGTGTTGGATTCTAGCGGTTTGGATCTGGTTATAGCGTTTTTTTGTTTTGTTCTATGCAGTAATTTTCTGCAAGCATTTCTGTGAGCTGCTGTGTGATAACCCAGACATTTCAGCAGGTTTTTTTCTGCAGATAAAAGCACTACTGTGTGTCTGCATGCACACTGATAACTCATACAAACACAAACTGAGTTCATGTGTGAGTATTTTCATCTGTGCCGTATGTATTTGTGTCAGTTTGTCCCTCCATGTGACGCTTATGTAGCTGGAAGCAGCAAAAACAGCAACAAGCACAGCACTAAATGTTCATCTGTTTAAACAACAAAGCAGTTGAAATACTAGCAATTAAAGACTTGACTAGTCAGCTGGTCTGATCATCTAGCTGCAGCGTAAACACACTCAGAGAGTCGACTGAGTTTGTGAACTTCAAATCTTATGTACAAACACTAACACACACGCACACACACACGCACACACTAACACACATACAAACACTGACTGCCATTTTTGTTTCCTGTTTCTCTGGAGTGTTTTGTGCCACCACAGAATCCTCAGAGTGACCCGCAGCAATGTGACAGAATTTGCATGGTGCATGATGTTAAGTAAGAGCTTTATTTACAGTGATGTGATCTTATACACACTTTATCAGCTGATAATGATGATGATGATGATGGTGTGAAGTGTACTCGTCTGAGATGGAAATTGGCGTGGTTCAGTCTTGCGGTTCACATCACAGCAATGCATTACTACAGTAAACTATTGGCACAATATTTTGTGGTTAGTTTGTCTGATATATATTGTATAGCAACATTCACCTAGAAATGTCTGTTTAACAGGGTATACCAGGGGAAAAAATAAAAAAGACATAGTTTTTACTAATTACGTTTAAGATATCTGCTGTGTTATACCGTGATGCATAAATTAATTAAAGTGATAGTTCACCCAAAAATAAAAATTCTCTGATTATTACTCCCTCTCATTTTGTTTCAAACCTTTATACATTTAATTGTTCTGATAAACATGAAGGAAGATATTTTGATGAATGTTTGTAACCAAACAACACTGAATGGACATAAAACCACGGAGAGATTTCTCAGAATATATTTTAGTTCTACAGAAAAGAGAGAAAGAGAGACATTCTGGGTTTGAATGACACGTGGATGAATCAAAGACTTTTTATTTGGGAGTGGACTATTTCTTTAATCTGTTGATATCCTCCTGCATGTTTTGAGTAAACCTTTATTAATACAACAACTAGTTAGCATTGACTTGAAGGCTTAACTAACTGCTAAGTAGTAAGTTAAATAGCAAATTCCTGCAAGTTTATACCAAAATTAACAATATTTCAAGTCTATATACACTACTGTTCAAAATGTTTTGAAAGACTTGACTGAAATCATCTCGTGATCTTAAAAATCCTTTAATCTGAAGGTGTATGCTTAAAATGTTTGAAATTACTTTTTGTAGATTAAATATAATTGTGCCAATATATTATTTGTTAAAAAGGAAAGTATAATTTTTAAAACATGTTTAAATAAATGATATCCTCAGACTGAATGATGATAATAAAGTATACGGGATATCCTTCAGTACTGTTACAATCATTTCAAGCTGAGACCTCATGAAGCGGTTTGATAAAAGATAAGAGAACATTTCTGCAAATTCTAAATCAAAGAGATTTAAAGTAGGTCAGTCATAGCCTAGCGGTTAGAGTCGACGGTTGCCGGTTCTCATGGCCAGCAGATTACGACTGAGGTGCCCTTAAGCAAAACACTTTCACTTGAATAATAAAAGTGTCTTGTAGAGGTTTCGTTAACTCTTAACTTTAACACTGTGTGCATGTAAACATATAATAAAGTAACGTGTGCTATAGGGATGCACCAAAATTCTTGGCTGAGGCTCAATAAAATGAAAAACTCGGCCGAATACAATTTTTTATTTTATTTTTAATTTTCCATTGTACCAAGTTTCATTCAGAATGTCTTTTTTATTATACTGATTTCACATTATTTATCAGTGAACATTTTTTAAAAACATTTCAGCAGTCATTATAGGGCCTTTTACATCTGGTCACTTCTCTGATCCGATATCTGACTTGTTAAACTCACAAATGAGTCTTTGCTTATAATAATCCCATCTTCTATTCCTTTATTACTCTACCTTAAGAAACTTACAGCGACGCTTATATATCACTGAACTGTACGTTGAGCAGGAATAATGCCTGCCTGTACGGTCAAGCACAAGGGAGAGAGACGGCGGCAAGATTGACAGGAGATGACGCTCATCAAAGTAGTCTAACAAAAAGCTTATTGTTAATAAAGGTTTTATTTCTGGTTTAATAGCGTGTTTGTCATTGTAGGACTGGGAAGTTTTTATTACATACTGCTGATGCTCTTTGTTGTTATATGACATGAGATGAAGAGCTAAAATCTCTCGTTCTCTGTGCATACAGCAGACAAATACCAGAATCACCGCCGTGTCTTTCTCATACACATGGTGTTCTGCAGGACGTCTTGATTTTAAATGATAAATGAATCTTGTAGTGCTGTATGTTTTCGTGTCTTTCTCGGAAACTTTAAAATACTTTCACCAACATGTTTGCTGAATTTGTGCGTCTCTTACTCTGCGCTGGTTACTATTTGATTGCGTCATTAAAGACCTCATTGTTTGGTGGAATGTATGTAAATGAAATGAGTTTTTTGCTATTTTCGTCCGAATAATTTTGGTTGCCGAACATTCCGTGCGTCCTTAGTGTGCAATACTGATCCATTGTTATATTTGTTGTAGACAGACAGTCGTGCTTCACGTGCAAGGATGAGTTAATTGATTTTTACTTAATTTCGCAGACCTACGTCCCACCTCTAATATGTGTGAGTGTCTCTACAGGGTAATGGTACATGGCTTTGACCACGTTTGTTACCATGGAGACGCCCTCATGTGTGAGTACAGCGCACGTCAACAGTGATTCACATTCAGAGAAACAGTCGTCTAGCGCCGCCCTGGAGGTTCATCTGCTCTGCTGCAGAGACGAATCACGTGTGCTTCCATACCCACCTGGAGAATATGTGACAGAGGAGATCTGCATCAGTGCAGCTAAAGAGTGTGGTGAGTCTCTGTGTGTGTGTGTGTGTGTTTGCGGTGTATGTATGTGTGCGAGTCTGTCTCTGTGTGTACCTGGTAATTATCACGTTGTGGGGACCAATTGTCCCCACAAAGATAGGAATAGCAGTATTTTTGTGACCTTGTGGGGACATTTTGAGGTCCCCATGAGGAAACAAATTTATAAATCAAACAAAATGATGTTTCTTGAAAATCTAAGGTACAAGAAAGTTTTCTGTGATGGTTAGGGGAAGGGAATAGAATATGGGTGATTCTCACAAAACCATTGAAACACCACGGCACTTATGATTTTAGCTTTAAAATGTGTAATATAGTAACATTAAAAAGCATCAGAATTAACACAATACTGTGTTTTACCTTGCACAATGTGTGATTTCAACATAAGAATTTATAATTGGAAATTTTATCTCATTTTCTGCTGAAATTCTCATTACCGCAATGTGTCCGGCTGTGTTTGAACATGCGTTATGTTGTAATTTAATCAAATCAACACAAAAATATTAAGAAAAAAAATAAATGGATGTTTTTCTAGACTACTTTAGATGACAGAAAAAATATTTACTGAATATTCATGTATAATAATAATGAAGAAAAATTAGGAAAATGATGTGTCCATGCCTGATGTTCTCATCCTCCGCAACACTTTTTGAGAACAGTTTAAGAACACATACAGAATTTTAATAAAGTTTGATTTTGAGTGACCAAGCACATGGACCAGTTACTTCAAGATGGCTACCAGGTAAGATCATTTTTTTACAGTTAATTAGAAATATTGTCTTGTCAGAATGCTTACACGACATTTTGATTATCATTACCGCAACAGATGCTTATTAAATGTTCATTTAATTAATAGAAGCATAATACTTTGATTTTAAAAGCATGTGCAGAATCTCCAAATTATGTTCTTTCAGGTTTGTCATTTCATTTTGAAAATATGTCAGTGTTGATGTTTTCTGACTGTTAATTTAAGCAATTTTTACATTTTCATGCTTGACATTTTTAAAACCAAGTTTTCGTGAGAATCACCCATATACAGTTTGTACAGTTTAAAAACCATTATGTCTATAGAATGTCCCCACAAAACATGGAAACCAGAGAGTGTGTGTGTGTGTGCGTGTTTGAGGATTGTGTGTCAGGAGTGTGTGTGTGTACGATAATGTGTGTCTTGAGGCAGACAAAACACATTTTGTGTGTTATGCCTTTTTATGACTTTGGCTATACAGTGTTAGTGCAGGCTGGTAAACTTCCTGTTCCCACTCTTGCCACTTCCTGTTTACCCATGTGAGTGTGTAGCGTTTATTTTGGTATGAGTGTGTTAGTTTTAGGGTTCATGCATCTTCACATTTGTGTGTGTTTCTGCAGGATACACCCTGTTTGACTTCCTCTTTTCTTTCTTCCCTCTTTAACACAGCTGCCGCCCATCCACCTGTCTGTCTGTCCTCATCATGAACAGACAGACAGACAGACAGGCAGCTGTAGAATAACTGGCATCTGTTACTGTATTTGTTTCACTGAGGAGGTCACTCTTTCTCTTGATGTTTCTCGTGAAGTCTCGTTGCATAAATGAGTTCAAACGTGTGTGTGTTTTTTTACAGGTATCAGTCCCATGTACTGCAGTCTGTTTGGACTGATGAGGGAAAAGGACCGTGTCTGGCTTCCGCCCAATCACGTTTTTAAGATTGAACCATCCACCAATGAGAAGCTTCTGTTTAGAATCAGGTACGCAGAGTCACGTCAGAAGTTCAGTCCTGCTGAAGGTTGTCTGATGCTTGACTCGTTCACTCTCTGTATAGGTTTTATTTTCCAGGCTGGTATGGGAGCAGTTCAAACTGTGCCCGCAGATACGGCGTCACAAAGAGTTCAGAGTCACCTGTGCTCGATGACATCACAACAGCTTATCTGTTTGCGCAGGTGAGAAAGAGAAATTCACCACACAAAGACGTTGGCATATGTGCTTTACGCGGACAATTCCATAGACGCAATGCATTTTCGACTGTACCTAACACTAACCTAACTCCTAACCCATGCGTTTTCGACTGTACAAACTGTTATATTCTATTCCCCTAACCTACCCCAGTCCCTAACCCCAATGACACAAAAACCTGTTGGCAGACTTTAATCTATGAAAAACTAACATTTAGTATATTTATTAAGACATTTCCAGTGTCCCTGTAAACCAGTGAAGCACCCTGAGACCGTTCATGTGTGGAGTTCATGTGGGTGTAGTCCAGAAGCTAATGTAAAGTTATGAAGACCGAGGGTCAACACTCTTAACCAATAAAAGCCTTTAAAACCTATTATATGCTTATCATTGTTTTCTAGAATATCATAGAATAATGTGAATAATAGTGAAGCACCAAAACACAAAATCTTTCCCTGCCAATACTTTTGGCCACAACTGTACAGTGTGAACCATACAAAAATAATTTACATTTATGCATTTGGCAGGCGCTTTTATTCAAACTGACTTACAGGGCATTGCAAGTTACATTTTTTTAGATGTGTGTTTCCTGGGTTCAAACACACGATGACTAATAATGCATGATGTTCATTTAAGCACTGAAGTAACCATTTCGCCACTTTTCAAAGCCATTTGACAAATATATCAAACTAGTAATCACAGATGAACTCTGGATGTCTCTTTTGTTTTACTGTGGAAATGCAGCTGATCCAAAGTGTTTTTGTGTTTGTTTATCAGTGGAGATGTGACTTTCTGAGCGGCGCAGTCAACGTCCCCATCAGTCTACAGTTTCAGGAAGAATGTTTGGGATTGGCTGTTCTTGATATGATGCGATTGGCCAAAGATAAAGGCAAATCACCCGTCGACATCTACAATCACAGCAGGTAAGAGCTCATTCCCGACCATACCATTGACCCGGCTTTGACGTGACGTTCTTTTGCAGTTACAAGTCGTTCGTTCCGAAGAACATGCGAGCCCACATTCAGAAGCAACACTTTGTGACCCGGAAGCGAATCCGATTCCGCTTTAGGAAGTTCATTCGGGAGTTCAGCTCGTGTAAAGCCACGGCACGAGACCTCAAGCTGAAGTACGTGGTCAGTCTAGAGACGCTGCAGACGGCCTTCTACACCGAACGCTTTCACGTCTACGAGCGATCCACGGGACCGGTCACCATCGTGGTCAGCGGCAAGCACGGCATTCGATGGTCCAAAGGAATAGAGGAGAGAGATGGAGAGGTACCCCGTGGTGTTTTGTTTCACTTATCTGTTTTGAACGGTTAGGTTTTGTTGTGTGTAGCTCAGCTGTGTGTGGTGATGTGAGGTCACTGATGGCTGAAGACTCTGTTGTCTGTGTCTCTGTCTGACTGTCTGTCTGTCTCTTGCTCTCTGTGTCTGCTCAGGGTCTGCAGGTATACTGTGATTTCTCAGAGGTCATTGACATCAGTATAAAGCAGGGGACTAAAGACGGATCCGTCGAGAATAGAATCGTTTCTATTAACAGACAGGACAGTCAGACTCTGGTACTGGTCTTTCTCACACACGCACGCACACACTCATACAGTTCTGGAAAACCTCATTCTGCTTTGTGTTGACAGTAGATTTTCTGTTTGTGTCTGACAGGAGCTGGAGTTTCATTCTCTGTCGGAGGCTTTATCCTTTGTGTCTTTGATTGACGGCTACTACAGGCTCACCACAGATGCTCATCATTACTTGTGTAAGGAGGTGGCGCCCCCTAGACTCCTGGAGGCCATACAGATCAACTGTCACGGCCCTGTTTCGTAAGTTTAACCCTACACGTGCTACACTACCATTCAGAAGTTAAGATCTAAAAGAGGTGTATGTCTTTTTTAGCGAAAATGCCTGTACATGCATAAACGTTCACCTTCAGAAATGAAGCGTTGTTGTGTTTTCAGGACGGAGTTTGCCATCAGTTGTCTGCGGCGGTATGAAAATCAGACGGGCATTTATATCCTCAGATGCAGCCCGAAAGATTACGACAAATACTTCCTTTCATTTGTCATTGAGGCAAGTGTGATGTTATATGAATTTATTTCTATTGTATGATGTGAGAAAGAACAAGGCCTGTAATGATGAAGACTCAAGATGAAGGGTGTATGTGTGTGTCTGTACAGTGTGATGGAGAGCAGCAGATCAAACACTGTCTCATTCATCGCTCACATTCAGGGGAGTTTGTGCTCAGTGGAGCCAAATGCAGTTTCGGGAGTTTGAGTGAATTACTGCAACGCTACCAGAAGGAGGCGCTGCGCTCGGACACTCACGTCTTCCAGTTAACTCGCTGCTGTCCACCCAAAACCAAAGGTCAGAGCAAAATGTGCAGAATATTTATTTTATTTGTGTCATGTGAGCTGAGTTGATCTGTGTGTTTGTATTTTTGTCTGTTTTTTAGATAAATCCAACCTGCTGGTGTCCAGGAGTAATGAGACCTCTAATGTTTGTCTTTCTCCATCTGTGTTTAAACACATCAATCAAATGATCTTCCACAAAATCCGTAAAGAAGATCTGGAGACTGTAAGTCTAAACACACAATTCAATTCAATTCAATTTTATTATATAGCGCTTTTCACAAGTGTTAATTGTTGCAAAGCAGCTTTACATGAGAAGGTGTAGAGGAGAACACAGAAAATCAATAGATAATATAAGAAGTAGAGATAGCGGTTAAACCGTACAAGCGAGCATATTAATAATATAACGTATACAGTAAAGTGCTAAGTTAAGCCAAAGTTGACACACACACACACACACACACACGTGCATGACATAAAATGTTTAAACTCTTTTGTTGGTGGACACAGAGGGAATGTTTGGGTCAGGGAACGTTCACTCAGGTGTTTCGAGGGGTCCGGACGGAGCTCGGAGACTACGGAGAAGTCCACAAGATGGAAGTTGTGCTGAAAGTTCTAGAAAAATCCCACCGCAACTACACAGAGGTTATTATGAGAAAAATACTGCTGCACAATAATACACAATCTCTCTCTTTTTTTCTTGCTCTCTTTCTTTCTCTATTTCTCTCTCTCTCTCTTTCTCTTTCTTTCTGTCATGTTGCCATGATTTTGTTAAGTTATTATAATATTGCAAAAGCGAGAAATACACAATGTTTGTCTGTCCGTCTCTTTCTGTATCTTTTGCAGTCGTTCTTTGAATCGGCAAGCATGATGAGTCAGTTGTCACACAAACACATTCTGCTGAATTATGGCATCTGCGTGTGCGCAGACGAACGTAAGTCCCACTCAGGCCGTGTTGGTGTTCACGTGACGTGGTGTTTTGTGAGGTGTAAGCATGCGCTTGTGTTTCAGACATCATGGTGCAAGAGTACGTACGCTTCGGCTCTCTGGACACGTACCTGAGGAGAAACCGCAGCTCCATCAACATCACCTGGAAGCTGGAGGTCGCAAAGCAACTGGCCTGGGCACTGCACCACCTGGTGAGCATGACGTGCGAGTATATAAGCCTTTCTGTGTCAGCAAAAGAAAGAAAAGGTCTGAGTCGTGCAACATTTCTTAAGTGGTAAAAAGCGGCTTTAGAGATTTGTTTTATATGTGCTTTGAATCTTAACTGTGGATAAAAAATGACACCAAGATTATGCACCTGTGATGTGAGGGTTAACATGCTAGAGTCCACGATCAAACTAATATGCTCTGCCTTACGAATAGCCGCCACCGTACAAATCTGCATCAATTCTGTTTTCGAGCCTTTCAGCATCAGGAAATTGTTCTGCATCCAAGTACTAATCTCTGCTAGACAATTATGCAAAACTGTTAATGAGCAATGTACATCAGGACTAGTGGTGATGTAAATCTGCGTATCATCTGCTTAGCAGTGAATCCTAAGACCATGTTTCCTGATGATCTGCCCAAGTGAAAGCATGTAAATGTTAAATAAAATTGGACCCAACACTGAACCCTGAGGAACTCCCTTGACAAACAGACACAGTATCAGATTTGTAATTACCAAGCTTACAAACTGGGCCCGATTTGTTAAATAAGACCGAAACCAACTGAGTACTACTCCAGACAATTTTTCAGCCTATCCAACAAAAAAGAGTGACATAGAGTGTCAAAAGCAGCACTGAGGTCTAACAAGACCAGAATCAGCCGCAATCAGAAGATCATTTACTACCCTTACTAGAGCTGTCTCAGTACTATGCCCCTTTCTGAACCCAGATTGAAAAGGTTCAAAAAGACTGTTCAATGCTAGATGATGATTTAACTAAGTAGCCACAACAAGCTCTAGTACTTTAGCCAAAAATGGAAGTTTGGAACAGCTGAAAAAGACAAGGAGATCAGTGAGTACATAACGGCTACTTTATTTCCAAAACGCATTTAGAAAAGCGAGGCGGTAGAGAGCACTATTTGTTTGAATGCAAAATACAATTTCACCACCAGATGGGGGAACATCCTACTTATTGTCCCTTTAAATTAACATTTATAATTAGCTGTAACACTGCCAGTGATGTCTGAATAATAGTTCTTATGTGCAGAATGATAAGCAGACTGTTGTTGAGTGTAAAGAAGACTATGTACCGCCAGGTCAGTTTTTTTGTATCGATCCGATATCTCATCTCATCTTTCACAGGAGGAAAAGAACGTGATCCACGGAAACGTTTGTGCCAGGAACGTTCTGGTGACTCGCGAGGAAGATCGAAAGACCGGAACGCCTCCGTTTGTCAAACTGAGTGACCCGGGAATCAGTCTGACGGTTCAGGCCAAAGAGTGTACGAGTTTAGCTCAGATCTGCCGTTTACTGTCGAATCCTTGTCTAATACTTTAGATTTAATCCTTCACTTCTTGGTGTTTGTGTAAAGCTGCTTTGAAACAATGTGACGTGTGATTGAACTGAATGTGTGCGATGGTTCTGTAGTTCTCATCGACCGGATCCCCTGGGTTCCTCCGGAGTGTGTCAGGGACAGTCGTAACTTGACTTTGGCGGCAGACAAATGGAGCTTTGGCACGACGCTGTGGGAGATTTACTGCGGTGGAGATCGCCCTCTCGCCGCATACGACAGCTCCAAGGTGCGGCGTCGCCGAAGCGTCTCTGTGTGTGCGTCTGTCGTGTCTGGCTGGAGATGACGATTGTTTTTGTGTCGTGCAGAAGCTGCTGTTTTACGAGGACAAGCATCAGCTTCCAGCTCCTAAATGGACAGAACTGGCTAATGTTATTAACAGCTGTATGGACTACGAGCCTCTTCACCGACCGTCATTCAGAGCTCTCATCAGAGATCTCAACAGCCTCTTCACACCAGGTGCTGCTCTCACATACGCTAGTAAACCTTACTAAAGTTAACCACAGGCATGCTGCTGTTAAGTACACTGCTCAGTAACTCACCCTTAACTCACTGTTTTGCTCAGACTACGAGTTGTTAGTAGAGAGCGAGATGGTGACGAGCAGGAATCGAGCTTTGGGTTTTACTGGAGCGTTTGAGAATCAGGATCCAGCTCAGTTTGAAGCCAGACATCTGATCTTCCTTCAGCTGCTGGGGAAGGTGAAGAGTCATTACACACACACACACACACACACACACACACACACACACACACACACACACACACACACACATATATACACACACACATATATACACACACATGCACACTAAATGTGTCTGTCTGTCTGCTTGCAGGGTAACTTTGGCAGTGTGGAGAAGTGCAGGTATGACCCGCTGCAGGATAACACGGGTGAGGTCGTCGCAGTGAAGAAGTTGCAACACAGCACAGCCGAACATATGCGAGACTTTGAGCGGGAAATTGAGATCCTGCGATCGCTGCAGCATGAGAATATAGTCAAATACAAGGGAGTGTGTTACACTGCAGGTAAGACTTCACTACACCACTCTCATCCTAAATGTCTTACAGGCCGTCTCTTCATCTGTCTGTCTGTCTGTCTGTCTGTCTGTCTGTCTGCAGGCCGAAAGAATTTACGTCTCATTATGGAATATTTGCCCTTCGGAAGTTTGAGAGATTACCTTTCCAAAAATAAGGAGTGTTTTGACCACAAGAAACTCTTGATGTATGCATCCCAAATCTGTAAGGTACTGAAAATCTCAACACAATAACAGCTGTTCTCACACATCCACAAACATTTGATTATAACACAAACAAAAGCTGAATCATCTGACAGTTTTTATTTGTGTGTGTTTAGGGAATGGACTACCTTGCATCAAAGCGCTACGTCCACAGAGACTTGGCTACTCGTAACATTCTAGTGGAGAGTGAATTTCGGGTAAAAATCGGAGACTTTGGCCTCACTAAAGTTCTTCCTCAGGATAAGGAATATTACACCGTGCATGAGCCGGGTGAAAGCCCCATATTCTGGTGAGATCTTTAGACGATTAAAATAAATCTTTTTTTTTTTATTGACATGCAAACATTTCAAAATCATTTACAAGAAACAAACACAGAGATTTTCTTTGTGTTTTTGTTTTTTAACAAAAGGCTCATTTAGCTCAACATTTCATTTCTTATTTTTTGTTTATGGATAAATGTTTTTTTTGGGGGAAATTTTGTATTAAATGTTAGACGTGTGATGATGTGTGTTGTGATGAAGGTACGCACCAGAATCTCTGACCGAGAGTAAGTTTAGTGTCGCATCTGATGTCTGGAGTTTTGGAGTCGTTCTGTACGAACTTTTCACCTTCAGTGACAAATCCTGCAGCCCTCCGACTGTAAGTCTCTTGATCGTCTCTTCGTCACTTCCATGTTCATAATAAGTTTTATATTATATTGATCTTAAGAGACAGATGTTTAAATCTGATACGATGTGATTGTAAATGGACCTGATTCAGACCTGCATGCTAGAAGAGTTTAAATATGACCCTTGCTTCAGGTTTTGATTATAAGCATCCATGCAGCGTGAGTTTGTTTCTGTGGCAGGTGTTCATGGAGCAGATGGGTGAAGATAAACAGGGTCAAATGATCGTTTACTACTTGATTGATCTGCTCAAAAGAAACTACCGTTTGCCGTCTCCAAACGGATGCCCGGCTGAGGTAACTGTTGAACCCTCATCTAAACCGAAAGCACTGAACGCCCAACAGTGAAGACGTTTCTAAAGACAGAGCCGTGTATCTGACCGCCCTGTCCTGTGTCTTTCTTTCAGATTTACACCTTAATGACACAATGTTGGACGGCAGAGCCGAGCGGGCGACCCACATTTAAAGATCTCGCTCGGAAAGTAAACGCCATCCAGGACGGCACGAGCAGCTGACTGATGTGTGCGACTGATTTTCTTTAGGAAATGTCGTGATTGCTGTCACTGCAGGATCTGCAGGATTAGAGCCGCTAGTGCTGGAGTTCCTCTCATATCTGGTGTTTACTTTACTGTTGTACGTGCTGTTTTATGATTTTGTATTATTAAAAAAACACTGTGGAATATTTTACCTTGTGAAAATTCATGTTACACAACAGTGTGGATGGCATAAAAGTTTAAAGGTGATTTAAAAACTGACAGACTGGAAGAAATGCTGAGTGCTTATAGAAGAGGTGCTTAAATCTGTCTACTGGAGATCTGTTTCTTGTAGCGTGTGTGTGTGTGTGTGTGTGCGTGTCTGTGTGTGTGTGTGTGTGTGTGTGTGCATGTGTGTATCCAGTATTCTTTCAAACCTAATAAAACCCAACCTGTACCTGCTCAACAGAGGTCTTGGAAATCACTTGCCAAACTTACACTAAACTAGCCACAGACTAGATAGATATGTTGTTGTTTTGCTTGACTGTAGTACACACACACACACACACGATTTACAGTTCAGTTCCTGAATTTACATTTAGATATCAAGCAGAAATCAATTTTTTTTACTTTAAATGAAAATAATCGTTTTAAAAGCAGTGAGTTTTAAATACAATTTAAAATATTAAAGGATCTGTTTTAAAATGTAATAAAAGTTTGACCAATTGGTGGGCAAAATACACCTTTAAATATCTTGATTTCAGTTTTAATATCTTACATGGTTACACTTTATAATAAGAGTCATAATGAACTAAGACATAAATGTATTTGAACTTCATCATGAACTAATCAGAAACTAATGAAGAGTCATCATTAAGTACAACGTGTTTTTCAGTTGTATTAATTAACAATGAATTGATGTGTTGAGTCATGTTTTAGTTCATGATGACTCTTCATTAGTTTATGATTAGTACATGCATTAACTCAGCATTAGTTCATACTTAAGTAAGAATTGATTTAGGTATTGGTTTATTATGATTCATGGACCCTTATTATAAAGTGTTACCTCTTATTTAATAGACCTAACAGACAGACGTATAGATCTGACTTCACCCATCAAAGATTTGTGTTTTATTTTATAAATATTAATTCAACTTTAACTCTCTGGAGATGGAGAACGCTTGTCAAGTCTCTCTTGGCCCAATAGTTTGATGTGCTACATCGTGTTCATCATCAAAAACATGCAGTTAAACTCGATGAGTTGCTGATTTTATTGATGTATAAGACGACTAAATTGGTGCAAATGAATGAAATGATTGTTTTTATTATTACTCTTGCATTTATTTTTTCACGAGTTGTTTTTGTAAGCACTGATGTACTGATCTGTTCTTTCCGTAAGAAAAAGTGAATGAATAGCAAACATTCTAAAGTTTGTGTTATTTAGACTTTAATTTTTTGATTGTGATTTGATTGGACATCACATTTGTAATTAAATAACTTCATTGTTCATGTTTTGTACAAAATAAAAGTGCTCCGAGGTTCTTATGTGTTGAAAGCTAAAGTACAATTTATACTTTTGCATTGCGTGTACGACGTAGCCTACACATAGATGCATACTAGCCTGATGCGGACATCTCTAAAAACTTATCAACATGTCAGTTCTGCATGGACCGCAAGTGGTGTGATTGGTCCACCAGGACTGCTTGCCATGGTAAAATATAAAATGGACCAAGTCTAAGAGTGACATTTAACGACTCACTAATTCACTAATAGGTTGGACATTTAAACACAATATCTGTATATTACACCGACAAGCATACACGGAGGATGATGATGTCAGTGACGAGTTTATTGATCGATACACCGAACAATCTTGTCATGGGAAGCCTGTAGCTGAATCTCTATGTGCAGAACTACGATTGGTGAACGAAGGGTTATGTAACCCAACGCTAAAGTCCACAGCCTCCGACATCTCTTTATGTCGAGGAATGCTCACTTAACATGCAAGCTGACCTACAAAAATACAAGTAAAACTGATCCTGCAGCTAAAACTACATCAGCATTTCTTAGAAAGGTTGAACAAAAAGCAGATTTAGAATAGGGGTGAAAAGAGCAGTGACCTTGTTGCAATGCATTGTGGGATTGAACTGGATGGTAACCATTATTAGCTTTTATGTTTACTACACACAGTGACATTAAAAGAAACCTGGACCTGAGCCATAAAGATTTAAAAAGCATCTGTTTGGTTTCTAGTTTACCAAACATCAAGATCAGCTGAGAAGTTTATGCTGATGTCAATAGTTAAACTAATTTCAAGCTGGTTGAACTGACATGAGAGATAAACAACTATTTTATAGAAATATAAGCTAGGCAGGTTACTTACTACAATGTATAAATGAAACGTCTTACCGTGGGCCGTGTCAGATGTCTTTGTGTCTTTTCATTACTAAACTCTGAAACTATGAGTCTAAACACTTTTATGAAAGGATTTAACAACCTAATCTAATGACACTTGGAGAAAATTCAGTGGTCACGTGAAAAGCACATTAATTTAAAGTTTTACAACTACCAGCTAAATACTCAATATAGCCCTGAAAAAAAAACTGTTGAATCTTTACCACCATACTTAGCCATTGTGAATGTCGACATTAAGAATTTTATCAATATATATGAAGAAATTTGCGAATGTACTGAAAAAACATTACTGGAATGTTCATATAAAATGGTGCGCGTGCTTGTGTGGGTGCGTGTGCCTTTTGTTTTGCTCTTGCAGTGACACAAATTAAATACTCTTCATCACTTATCAATAAAATGTTGCTATGTGGTTTTGTTTGAATTGTATTAAAATCAGTAATTGTGTTGTTATGTGCTTTCATGTGCAAATACAATTACATTTACAATGATTTACTGATTGTAAACTTTGCTAAAGTGCATAGTGCAGACAATCGAGAAAGGTTAATGTTTGATTGAAGATTTTACTGGAGAAGAATTGAATCTTTATTGTCATCATGCACAGTACAACAAAATTGGGTGCAAACTAGGTGCGGATTTTGTGATTTTTTTTGGTCACACAAAGGTGTTCAGCACAGAATTTCACTTTCAGTATTGATGTGATCAATGGATTCAATTTTTGTAATTTTAAACAGTGTTTTTCATGCAACATTTTAAATGATATTGTAATGTAAATAATTTAAAACTATGAAAGTAATATAGAAGCAATGCGTGAATTTTTACGGCAGACGAACAAGCGTCATACACTTCCTATTTAAACTACAGTTCCCAGAATTCATAGCAGAGCATAACCCGGAAATGCCGTCGGTGCTTCTAGATTGAAAGCGCTGTTGTAGAAAATGAGGTAAAATATCCTGAAATGACTGAGATTTAATGTAATAGAGTGAGATTTTAAGTGTGATAATGGTGTGCGATTAAAGTCGTTTCATTATGCGTGTTGATATTTGACTCGCGTTAAATTCCGAGCAGTTTCATTCATTATTTACATTAAAAACAAAGAAGATTCAACCAGGATAACTTACATTTCACTAAACGTATTGCGGGTTCTTTTATGTAAGATAAAGTCCACGTTTAAAATGATGACCTGACATACTGGTGTTGATATTTGTGCGGCATAATGATGATTTTACTAACTTACTCGTTTCAGATCTGGTCAGATCTTTATAAGTTAAAGTATCTTTTTAGTTTTCGCAGAAACTTTTATTTCTTTGTGAATGTTAAGATTTACTCGTATGATTTAGTAGATTTTAGTAAGTGTAGTGTACACATTAAGGATTAAGCCCACTTTTTTACTTTGATGTCAAACTGTAAAAAGAGAAAATCTTATATTTAATTCTTATTCTTATTGTTCACTTATTGATTTGTTCACTGACAGTTTTGTTGTAAGTCAATCACAGTTGTCAGTGTTTGGTGAAACTCATTCATGTGCCTCAGTAGACCTCACACAAAAACGTCGTCTTTTACGACTCGATGTTTAGCCATTTCTTTGGTTAATGTATTAATATTATTATATTATTATACTAATCTTTTAAATGTCTTAGAATAGGCATCAGAGAAATATTTTTTGGTAACTGTAGTATAAGCGGAATAAATGACTCTAAATAATGCACTCCACACGTCGTGCCGCATAACCACCTTGGGTGTGCATTATTTTCTTATAATTCAATGGGCCATTGTCAATTATTCCTTACGTAATGTTAAATAAAATATAAGTACATTGTTTTTGTTTAATTTCTTTGTAATTGGTTAGGGTTAGGTTGTAGTAACAGGCTAAAAAAACTCATACATTTACTTGAAAATACATGAAATTATAATTATTTCATGTATTTTCAAGTAAATGTATGAGTTTTTTTAGCCTGTGCACAAATCTAATCAGAAGTTAATCTTTTCTATCGCAAACAGATGATGTTTGTTCTCAATAATGTTGACGTGAAAGTGTTTTTGTGTGCAGGTGTGGGTTTGTGTGAGCGAGACATGGTGCCGCCAGAAGATGTAAAGCAGCAGAAGCATTCGTCTTCATCGGGCGACGGGGACGGATCTTTTGTGTTCGAGGCTCACGAGGCCTGGAAGGATTTCCACGATTCCCTCCGACAGTTCTACGAGAACGGTGAACTGTGTGACGTCACGCTAAAGGTAATCCACGGGCGCTTGCTCAAGTTTGTCAGTTGTTAGGGTTAAATCTTAATAATGTCTTTGTGTTTTTGCATCAAAGGTTGGAAACCGACTAATTCCATGTCACAAACTAGTTCTAGCCTGCGTCGTTCCGTACTTCCGTGCCATGTTCCTCTCGGACATGGCCGAAGCCAAACAGGACCTGATCGAGATACGCGATTTCGACGCCGACGCCATCCGAGACCTTGTGAGCTTCGCTTACTCGTCGCGTCTGACGCTAACGGTGGATAACGTTCAGCCGTTGCTGTACGCGGCGTGCATCCTGCAGGTGGAGCTGATCGCTCGGGCTTGTTGCGAGTACATGAAAGCTCATTTCCATCCCTCCAACTGTCTGGCCGTGCGAACGTTTGCAGAGAGCCACAACAGAGTGGACTTGATGGACATGGCCGATCGGTACGCGTGCGAGCATTTCGCCGAAGTGGTGGAGTGCGAGGATTTCGTCAGCGTTTCACCGCAGCACCTGAAAACGCTGCTGGCCTCCAGCGACCTGAACATTCGGTCTGAAACTCAAGTGTACAACGCCGCCGTCAAGTGGCTGAAAGCGAACGCCGAGCACCACCAGGTCTGGCTAGATCAGATCATTTCTCAGGTTAGCTGCAAGTATGTTTCCCGAGAGGGCGTTTCAATAAATACGGTGGGTTGGCTTGGATTGGAGTATGTAGAGCGCAGCTTCTCTGCAGGACGTCCCAAACCATAAACGCTAACCCTCCAAGATGAGTTTCAGTAAACGCTGAGGTGCGTTTCTTCCATACCAGCTGAAGTTCACCTGTACAAACGGGCTCGAGTCACTTAAAGTAAACCCATATTTATTGAAACGCCCTCCTGGAGTTGACATTTTTTGATTTGCTGACCAGGTTGTGTTTTAATGAACTGTTCTCACACAGGTGCGTCTTCCCCTGCTGTCGGTGGATTTCCTCACTGCCACCGTCGCTAAAGAGGAAATGATCAAGACCAGTTTGAACTGCAGAGACCTTTTAGACGAAGCCCGTGATTATCACCTGCACCTGAGTAATAAAAGCGTTCCAGAGTTTGAGTATTCCATCCGTACCACACCCCGCAAGCACACCGCAGGTCAGAAACTACACTTCTGTCAGCCCTCTCAGTCCTCGTGGCGGCGTCTTTAACGGAGCATCTGTGCCTTTGATCTTTGATAGGTGTGTTGTTCTGCGTCGGAGGACGGGGCGGCTCCGGTGACCCCTTCCGCAGTATCGAGTGTTACTCCATCAGTAAAAACAGCTGGTTCTTTGGGCCTGAAATGAACAGCAGACGCCGACATGTGGGAGTGATTTCAGTGGGAGGTACGTCAGGAACTGAAATCAAGGGAGAGAAAGATGCATTCAATCTTTAGAGGAAATCACCTGAAGTTTTTCATTCCCTTTACTGCTTTTATCTAAAAGATCATATCTGCACCAAATATCTTCTCCTCCATTGGAGTTGTACAAACTAGTGTTTGAATTGCACTGAGCAAGATTCACATCTTTATTGTACTTCACACAAACGTAAGAATGGACATCAGAATAATTCATGACTGTGTTATATATCTAGGATGACAGAAATCTCCTCTTGTCATTTTATCCAGAAGTTTCATCCTGAGTTCACATCAATCTGAGCTCGTATCGATTGCCTTTACTTCATCTTCCTTTTTAAAAACATTTCGTAATAAATGAAATGCTTTCTATTTTTGTCTATAAAACAAATTTAGTCAAACGCCTTCAGATCGACAAGACTTTTATAAGAATTCAAGTGACCGTAAATCTAATCCAAACAATAACAGAGACAGTGAAATTATGCTAAAGAGCAAATAGCAAAGCACTTCTACCCAAAATTATCTTGAATTTGGTTACAATATCAACAGGTCTTCATGCTGTTTACTTTCATTTCTTTTACATATTTTAAGGGTATACGTGCATCATCTTTTCTTGGCTATAGGTTAGACGTCTATTAGACTTTCACTGACTGCCTTGTTAAATGTTTTTGTTTTTTGGAAAGTCTTGGTTAGAGACGCTATGATTAAAACTTAAATCCGTTCACAGGGATGGTTTACGCTGTTGGAGGTCACGATGGCAACGAACATCTCGGGAATATGGAGATCTTTGATCCACACACAAACAAATGGATGATGAAAGCATCTATGAACACAAAACGGTAACACGTTGTCTTATTGCATTGTGTTGTTTTATTTGTCCTCGTGGACTGAATCATCTATCCGGTCAGCACATCAATCATTCATTTCATTGAGAGCTGCAATTGTTTGTCTTGCTTTAGGAGGGGGATCGCATTGGCAGCTTTGGGGGGTCCCATCTATGCTATCGGTGGTCTGGATGATAACTCGTGCTTTAACGATGTGGAGCGTTATGACATAGAGTCGGATCGCTGGAGCGCCGTGGCCCCGATGAACACACCCAGAGGAGGCGTCGGTTCTGTGGCTCTCGGGGTATGAAAAGCACACGAACGCACGTCTCTACTGATAATGTTGCCTGGACAATCAATGGCCAGATTTACTAAACGGTTTGAATTAGCGCGAGTACTCGAATCCAGAAGAAGTGCAGATAGGGGTGGAAATTTCTGCACACGTTATAGAGTCACATGTGCAAAAATCTAATTTCTGTAATAACCACGGCAATTTACCAGGATCAGTGTAAAATGGTTTAAGACGTTTCTTTTCTGATGGTTAACTGAGTAAATGTGTGATTTATTCAAACGCTCTCCTTCTATAAATTGGGTCTGAAAGGGAAACTCCTACAAATGCACATACGACAAAAACTGTGTCTACTTTCACCTCGTGTCTTAATTTACAATCCTGAGAGTAGTTTCCTTTTAATGCCAAAACTAAGAGGTGTTTGCGCTAACTCGAGCTGCTAGTGAACCTAACTTAACTCCATTATTGTCTCTGATCGCTCTCAGTGACTCTCAGTCTGTCGAAACGCTCAAATGCACATGAAGTTATTCTGTTTCTAGTAGTTACTCATGTCCTGACTGTTTACTAGAATAATTGGTTAAGAAGTTAAAAACTTTTTTGTTGTTGTAGTAGTGTTGGTTACCTGTCAGCAAACTGATCCATGCTGTCGTGTTATTTTATTAGTGTAAAATTTTTCTTGAAATTATTTGTTTTGGAATGGATGGACCTGGTGCCTTTCTCAGGGTTACGTGTATGCGGTCGGTGGAAACGATGGCGTGGCATCGCTGTCCAGTGTTGAG
This sequence comes from Misgurnus anguillicaudatus, assembly GCF_027580225.2. Taxonomy (NCBI): domain Eukaryota; kingdom Metazoa; phylum Chordata; class Actinopteri; order Cypriniformes; family Cobitidae; genus Misgurnus; species Misgurnus anguillicaudatus. The sequence goes on from NC_073345.2 coordinate 36,673,686, forward strand.
TGTTTCGACCCTCATCTGAACAAATGGACCGATGTGCGGGAAATGGGTCAGCGGCGTGCTGGAAACGGCGTCAGTGAACTCAACGGTTGCCTCTATGTTGTTGGTAAAGTTTAAGCATATGTAGTGTATGTCATCATGTGGATATGACTTGATTTGGCATTGATCTCTCTCTCTCTCTTTTTGAAGGTGGTTTTGATGATAATTCTCCATTGAGTTCAGTGGAGCGGTTCGACCCCAGGATGAACAGATGGCAGTACGTGGCAGAGTTGACCACGCCAAGAGGTGGAGTCGGTGTCGCCACAGTGATGGGTCGTGTTTTTGCAGTAGGTGGACACAATGGCAACATCTACCTGAATACAGTGGAGGCCTTTGAGCCACGAACAAACAGGTGAGAGATGAAGCAGGACATTTCAAATGAAAAGCGTTTTGATTCAGGTAGAAAACGGATATTTATGTATATTTGTCCTAGATGGGAGCTGGTAGGCTCGGTGTCTCACTGTCGGGCCGGCGCGGGCGTCGCCGTCTGCTCCGCTCACATCAGTCAGATTCGGGACATCGGACAGGGCTCCAGTAATGTTGTGGACTGCATGTAGCCATAACCTAACATCACATCACAGCAGTCCTAAATCCACAGCAAATAGTGGACGATCAAGTTACTCGTGTTGTATTTATTTCATGATGATCTTGCTGGGATCTGAATTTCATTGTGTGTTTATTGGTTTTGTTTTGTTATTGTATGATGATGTTTGTGTGGCATTGCTGAATGTGTTGCTTTTGTCTGAAGTGTTTCATTCTTTTGACGGGATGTTTTTTGTGACTTTTGATGGTGTTTGTTTGTTTGCGTGCGTGTGTACAATCATACTGACAGAAAGAGAAAGCTGTAGCAGAACATGTTTACTTATTTCAGTCCGTCTTCCAGGAGAGTTTGTTTTCAGCCACACTTTAACACATCTGCCTATTATTTTCATGTATTTTTCCGGTTCGGGTGTTTTTTATTAAGTTTGGATCGATGCGCTGCAGAAATATTTTGATATTTATGAGCACGATTGAGAAGCCTTGTTTTCATGTGTCTGAAATGCTGAAGAAATCCCAGATGTTGAATTCAAACAGGGTTTTAGCATGCAAATCTTAATTTGTGGAGGAAAAATGAATCTTCTGCTTTTCACTGCCAAACTGAAATAAAAGCTGAGAGATGTTATTCTCTTTCCAGGAGGTTTTATTGCATTTACTGTTGTATAAGATTTCTTTAATAACTAATAATCATTTTCTCTTTCAAATCTTATGATATTTAATCTGTGCTGTTGTCTTATTTGAAACATACATGGGGAGGATCGCGCCGTGGCGAGGATGCACTCCCACTGGATGTTTTGGTGTCACTCAGCAATTAATGAATCTAAATTTAAGAACAATATGTCAGTTTGTATGTGCCTACATGTACTTAAATTGTAACACAAAATGGTCTGGTGATATAAAATCTTAATATGATTTTAAAGAAAGAAAGTGCTCTGTAGATTTTATTTCACCAGACCATTTTGGTTCATTAATTGCTGAGTGACACTGGGAAAATCTGGTGTGAGTGTGGCTGCGTTGCCGCGTGATCTTCCCCACATATAATATATTTCTGGTATTTTGTGGATTTTCTCAGTATAGTTTATTTTTGTCCATTACTGCATGCAAATCTGATCAAAAATCATTTTTGAAATGTGTTGTTATAAAGCAGCTATAAATGTCACATGCTGTCTTTAATGGCCACAGATCTTCAAAGATTCAGATCTGGGTATTTCTGTGCCAGCTGTTTTAAATACAAACTCATTTGACTTTAAATCTCAAGTGAATGTTCTTCTAGAATGACACCCTAAAGATTTTTGTGGGTTTTTTTATTAGACATATTCTTCTGTAAAAATACTTTTTTGTCCATAAAATAATTTATATTGTTCAGAATTGTTTTTGTGTTGTTATATTTATAGTGATTAAATAAAAAGTAGCAAATGAAATGTTTAATTTTTCTTTTTTTAACTGTGATACTCCAGATGAGTTTTGACAAGTCATATAAAACTTGACCGCATATGAAACTTTCAGAATTTCTAGCTGTTTGTCTGTGAATATAATAATTGGATTTAATCTGTACCACAACACAAACCACAGATGGTGATGAATAATTTGCAATAATTTTTTTATTGTTTACAGGCCCTTTTGTAATTGTAAAAAAGGTTAAAGAGTGACAACATCAGATCAATGTATTAAAATATATTGTCCTAAAATATGTGCTGTCATGGGGCTTATGAAATAACCTGGTTTGGACTTTGAAATTGATCAGACATGTCCAGTAAATAATATGCATTTAAAAAAATGTTAAAATAAATGATTTCATTTTTTTTGTATATTATTTTCCATGAGCTGGACAATATTTACATGTCAGCAGAAAAAAAAACGAAGTGCATGCACGTATTAATTGGAAGTAAAATGAGAAAGCTGAGTTTTGGGAAACGAAACGTTTACCTATAAAATCTTCTAAAGATATTTCATTTCAATTCAGTTTATATGATGACTATTGTTCATGGTTCCTTAAAGCAGATTTACATGAAACTCAGAAAAGAAAATCAAACAAAACAAAACCCGGGCCGTTTTTAAATCTAGTTCAGGATGGAGTATTTAGTGGCGTTCTGCTGTATAGTTTGATGTCAAATGACTGTAAAGGATTTTAAGGGTGTGTTTTGCAGCATCATGTGTTTCGATGTTTTACAGTTTAATCTTTGGACTCTGATGGGGATGAAAAGAAACTTGAGTTTATGTTGATGCTCAGATATCTGGAGAAGAGGAATAAGAGGAAACTAAAATTGCAAGCTGTCGCCTAATTCTGAATCACTTTAGAGAACATTTGGGTTTTTTTGGTCTCTTGTATTATTTTAGATCATCACACACCTAGATGAAGCTTTAAATGATCACAAAATGTTTCTCTTTATCTTCAGTCTCATTGGTCTCATCCACTCGGGTAAGTTGAAGCGTTTACTCTCATTATACTCCTGTGTGTTTCCTCAAACATGTCATGTGTTTGCTGGAGAGATGGTCAATAATAATAATAATAATAGATTTATGAAATGATTTTCAATTGATCATTGAATCTCTGCGTGTCAGTAAAAGCTACAAAAATAAAACGGGAGAAAAGAACTCCAGCATCGTTTATCCTTAAATAAACGCCCAGCATGTCTGCATTCTGTATAACTAATGAAAGAAAGCTAAGGGCTGGTTTCCCAGACAGGGATTGTCTTAAACCAGGACTAGGCCTTATTTTAATTGGGAAAAATAACTACTTACATGCCTTACTAAATATAACAAACATGCCTTACTAAAAAAATTACTTGTGTGGATTTTGAGGCAAAATAAAGGGCACTGATGTATTGTCAGTGATATGTCAGTACAAGTTGTTTTCAGTTTGGACAGCTCTTACATTTATTTTAGTCTAGGACTAGTCTAATCCCTGTTCGGGAAACCACCCCTTAAATGTTTTCTGGTCTTTCCGAGATATTTATTCTAGACAATCGAGTAAATGGAGTGATTATAAGAGCGTGATTGTTTATGACACTTGTTTATTGACAGTTTGCAGTAAAACATTAGCAGTTCATATGACTCCAATGTTTGGTCCTTACATCTTTGTCATGGGACTTTTATAGTCATTGGGTTATTAAACACGATGCAAAAACCTGGCATGAACTAAACAGATAAATCTCCTCAGTTTCCCAATCTTCATACCTGTGTAAATATTACTGAATGAGTTATTCATTTTATTATTCATAGTTATTCATGTAAGTCTTTCTTTCTTTGAGGATTAACTGTAAGATATGAACGTATGATTATTTCTCGGGCTTTGGTCAATGTGAGGAGGGCTGGAGGCCGTATAATGACAGATGCTACTTCTTCTCCTCTGATATGAAGTCATGGCATGATGCTTTGGAGGATTGTGTCAATAAAGGAAGTAATCTGATGAGTATTCAGGACCTGCATGAGCGGGTAAGACACACACACACACACACACACACACACACACACACACACACACACACACACACACACACACACACACACAGTCAGGCATAGATGGTTTATGGGGACTTTCCAATGCATTTTATACTGTACAAACTGTTATATTCTATTCCCCTAACCCCAATGTCACAAAAACCTGTTGGCAGTCTTTAATCTATGAAAAATGTAGTATGTTTTTTTTAGCGTTTCAGTTTAAACCATGGTAATAGCATAGTTAACATGTCATTATACAGTATTCATGTCCCCGTAAACCACATTTGCAACCCCCCCCACACACACTGTAAATATGAGATTCATATTGATTAGAGATCTGTTTTCTTCAGACGTGGGTCAGCACGCAGATCACAACCTCCATCTACTGGATAGGGCTGAATGATGTTGCTTCAGAGGGAAACTGGGAATGGAGTGATGGAAATGTTTACTACCCTTACCTCTCGTAAGAGACAAACTCCTGGTTTCACAGACAAGTCACACTGGGTTCTCTGTTTTAAAATGCATTTCATTGTCTTACAGTAATAAAAATCTGCCTAATCATTTTGCACATCTTAATATAAAGTGCAGAAAATCATCTTTTAAAATCCCCCACAATGTCTACAACCAAACGTGTGTTTGTGTTTAGGTACTGGAACGAGGGTCAGCCTGATAACTGGGCTGATAATGAAGATTGTGGGCAGGTTCAAGGTTCCAGTCAAGGCAGATGGAACGATGAAGTCTGTACAGCCAGACGACAGTATATTTGTAAACGACCAAACCGTACGTACAGTATAAACACAAATGTACAGTATGTTAGAAGAAACAGTTTTACTTATTGATATCATATTTTCTCTCTCTCTAGCTAACCCGTCACCGCTCTGTGACACTGGAAATGGCTGGGAGCCCTTCGGCTCAAACTGCTATAAGCTGAGGGTGGGGCTTAAGAAGAGTTGGGCGGCGGCTCGCAGCGACTGTGTCAGAGAGGGCGGAGACTTAGTGTCAATCACATCTTCTCAAGAGGAGCAGTATGTCACGGGCCGACTGGACCCATCGTTTTTTGACCTCTGGATCGGCTTTTCCACCCTGGTGAGAGTCATTATTAGTTCAACAGCCTGGCCTGGTTTTCCCATCTGTATGCAACTGGTCATTCACTATTATTCACTTTACTTTTCACAGAAATGTACAAGTCTTTCCTGTCAAATACAACCGAATGCCACGACTTTCACCTGGTCTGACGCAAGTACTTCCACCTACACAAACTGGCCAGAAGGACAACCAGACCTCACTGAGAAAACCATTACACTGATAAATGAAATTCAGAAATGGACTTATAGTTTTAGCTATATTGTCTTTACTGGAGAGTTTACAGTGAAACAGATGCATGTGTGTGTTTGTGTGACACAGTGAGAAACAGAATGGTGTGTGTGCCACTATGATAAAAGAAGCAGGAGAGGATTATGGGAAATGGAGAACACACGTGTGCCGTTATGAGCGACCATACATGTGCAAGAGAGCGTTGAACAGTAAGATCCTAATGATTTAAGATGTGATACTGTACTAGTTTAAATGATAGTCACAGATCAGTGATTTTTGTCTTTATCGTGGGCATCTCATACGCATTCAATTCTGTGTAAATGGAAGTTTTCTTCTATTTTTATTTTATTCCAGCTATTTGTCCTGCGGGATGGTTGAGTTTTGCTGGAAACTGTTACTGGTTGGTCAGTAATCGTAACCTCTTGACCAGCTGGTATTTGGCTCAGATGCAGTGCTTTAACATGGGTGGAAACTTACTGACCATCAAAAAGTGAGACTGATAGTGAGAGATTATTTTGGAGTCTAATCTGTAAAATGCATTTTGGTAATGTGATGTGTGTGTATGTTTGTTTTATTTGCAGTGAAGACGAGCAGTTCTTCATTAATGCACAGTTACCTGATTTTCACCAGACTGATTTACCCGATCTGTGGATTGGGATTTCAGGTAACAACAACACGTTTAATTCAAATGATTCCAAAAGCGCTTTCACATTATGGCAGAAAATGCAACACCCGACCCTGCAATAGCACTTATTTCTATTTCTCATATTCTTTCCTACCCTTTCCATATATATTTCAAAATTAAAATGTCAATACTGAAAATTGCTAGAACCCACAGTATTAAGAGACACGCTATTGTTGTTAATCTTTCTTAAGTTTAAACCAGAGCAATATAAAGGTGCTCTTAATATTAAACATGAAGATCAAGTCATTCTTTCTACATGGTTATCTGTACTACGTGAACAACCCATCGAGTCACTTGTTTTGGTTTTGTCCGTATTGAATTTGAACATCAGATAAAGATCAAGATGGGGCCTTTAGGTGGGTGGACAAAACTGCAGTCACGTTTTCAAACTGGAGCCCAAATTTTCCAAAAAACACAGCGAACCAGTGGGACTGTGGCCAGATTTACACGGGTAAGATGGATGTTTAGTTGATTTACTCAATGCAAAGAGAGATTTATTGTAGTTACTATCAGCTGCAGGGCCGTCAGTTCATTTCTCTCTATACGGGAAACTATGCTGGGAAATGGGAAACCACCAACTGCTTTAAAAATCTTGGATATATCTGCAAGATGCCTGGAGGTCAAAATGTGAAGCCCACGACAGCCCCAGGTGAAACATCCGTCGAACCGTTCAAAATAAAAGATCAGTAGGGCTTTTTACCCTGAAATAGTTAACCCTGAGTTATTCTAAATCCCATGTTAAGGAAATCCTGGGTTTTCGGTTTCAGGTTTCACAGTGTTCAAACTTAACCAGGGGTTAAGAGAAAACCTTGGGTATTCATAATCTGACGTTTCACACTGTGCATAACTAAACCCTGAGTCAGGAATGTCCAACCCTGCTCCTTCACCTGTCTGTAATTATCAAGCAATCCTGATGACTTTGATGAGCTGCTTTAGCTGGGTTTAATTGGGTCATAACATTATAACCCCGCTTTATTACACAATGCATGCGTTTGGCACCGCAATGCGAGGTTAAGCCAACAAAAACAGTGCTAACCCTGCTTCAGAGCAGGGTTTCATAATTTTAGGGATAACCCCACTTTTAAATTACAAGTGTGAAACAATCCTTAACCCAGGGTTAAAAGTGAACACACACACAGGGCAGTGGGCAGCTATCATCATAGCGCCAGGGGGGCACTTGTTTCAGATCATTAGCTCATTAAAGAGAAGCTTTGTGAATTGATACGAGCGAGTGTGTCAGTCAGATAAGATGAATTGAAACCACTGGAAGAGAATGAATGGATTTTCCTCTGCAGACTCTCACTGTGATGAAGGCTATCTGCTCTTCGAGGACCTCTGCTATCACTTTGAGAGCGAATCCGTCATGACGTGGCAGGAGGCAGAAAGTTACTGCGTGGCTCAGAACGGTCATCTGGTTAGCATCCACAAACAGGAGACGGTCAGTTTCTTGACAGGTGAGACAACAGATTTCACCGTCACATTGATCTCTTAACGGGGTGTGTTTTTATTCAGACAGCAGTAACACTGAAGTGATATAGATGGATGCGTGCAGTATTATAAAGTATAATGTTAGGTGTTGTGTTATCTCACAGCCCACATGAGCAGATCCTCCTGGGTGGGTCTTAATGACATCGACCAAGAGGGAACGTTTGTCTGGACAGATGGGACTCAAGCAGTAAGTCTATCTCAACACATTTGGTATTCATTTGATGTTGGAACCTCATCAAGCTTAATACATCAACAACATCATGATCCCAGTGAATTGCTTTGGTGTAAAGTATCAAACAGCATCCTCAGTTCAGTTCCGTCTATAGAATTTCCTGCCCTGGGAACCAACGCAGCCTGATAACTGGCAAGGGAATGAAGATTGTGTCCACATTCGAGGAACAGAACATCACGATACAGGAAAACTCAACGATCTGCCCTGCACAGCCACGTATCCTTTCATCTGTCAAAAGGGTTAGATGAATCAAACACCATCACGTTCAACAGTTACAGTAGTTTACGTCCATGCTTAAGTTTATTCTTTGCTTCCGTGTGATTTCATACCCTTGTGTTATTGTCGTTTTTTAGCAAAAGGTCAAGGACCGCCAGCTCCTCCAACAGCTGGTCCAGGTATTATTTTGATCTTTCTTAAGCATAATTATGCTTTTTGTCATTTATTACTCAAACCTGTATGACCTTGTCTATCTGTCTGGAGTGACTGAGGCTGTCCTCTGCGAATGAAAGGCTTGTGATTTTGGATCAACATACGGACAATTAAATGACAATCACACAACAAACCGAAAGGTCGTGAGATCATGGATCGTTGATTTCATTAACTTTTTCCTATCAGGCTGGAACGAGAAGTGCGGTTCATGGGTTGCTGACCCGTTCAACGACTACTGCTACCTGTTCAACTCTCTGTCCATGAGAAGCTGGGCAGACGCTCGAGCAGATTGTTTAAATCAAGGCGGAGATCTGATCAGCATCACAGAGCCCTTCGAACAAGGCTTCATACAAGGTTAGTATTTAGTCACGGATCTGACAAATTACTTTTCAAATGGTCGAACGATCGGCGTGTGGTCCTTTGAATGCTCATTGAGGTCTCGTTTGACTGACAGCTCAAATCCAGACTGTGCCCACTGGAGTTTCTCTGTGGATGGGCGCTCATGATGCCATCACAGAGGGGGGGTGGACGTGGATGGATGGCTCTCCCTTCCGCTACATAAACTGGGCCACAGGTGATACTTTTACAGCAAAAAGCATGTGTCAAATGATTTATCAAATGAGTTGAAATGAATTCAAATCAAATGCAATAAAGATGAGGATCTTCTCATTGACCGTTAAAGGAAACCCAGACGATTATTTCGGTGAAGATTGCCTGTCCATTTTGATCAGCTCTGGATTGTGGAATGACGATAACTGTGACAATAAGAGAGGATATATCTGCAAGCGTCGTGGTTCGTTCATATGCATCGTTTATACATATAGATACAATTTTTGCCCTGTTTTAGGGATTTGTGAACAAATCCCGTTCTTGTTTTCTCAGGAAACACACCTGAACCTCCACCGCCACACGAAGGTAAGTTTCCTTTGAAATCCTTCTCTCACCGTTACGCTCCCCCTGAGCATTTATGAGCGTTTGTTTGCTTGCGTTGTGTTCAAGGTTTCTTCACAGCGTATACATGTCAGGACTCTAGCATGGTGCTTCACTGCCCCACCGACAGCGTCATCAACATCCAGTCGGCCTTTTACGGTCGCCGCAGCAACAAGATCTGCCCCTACGGAGACGGAGCCTCGGGTAAATCACCACACTGACATCAGAGAACAACTGAACGTTTTTCTTACCGACTCACTGACGTAAAGAATGTTTAATGTTATTAGGCACGTGCACCGTTGAAGGCACCTTACCTTTGGCCAGGAAGAGCTGTGACAACAGAGCTTTTTGTTTCCTGTATGCACACTCGGACACTGACCCCTGCCCCACCGTCTCCAAGTACCTGGAGGTGATTTACAGCTGTGAACAAAATGGTAAGAGAAAATGTGCATTTCCACGGAGTGAGCCTGAATCAGGGAAAAAAATGATTCCTGTTGTGCCTCTTAAATGTGCTTCTATATATGACGCGTGTGCGTTATTTTCAGTTTGTCTGAGGGGTCTAGGTGTTGAAGATGGAAACATCACCAATTCAATGCTCTCTGCGTCATCGTCTCTCAGCGGGAAAGGACCGGATAAAGCTCGACTGAATGGAAACTCTTGCTGGATGCCCTCCAACTCTGGTACGTCTTTTTCATTTCGTTCAGTGTTTTCTCAAATAAACCATGAAATGTTAGGCTCCACCTCTGTAATAATAATACCGTAGCTCGACTGGTCAACATCATGCTCAACGTGGGTTTGATAGTCAGGCAATGTACTTCAAGACTTTCTCCTTCCTAACGTTTTAACTCATGCTGTATGTCTTAGGAAACTCCTGGATTCAGGTGAATGTGGGTCAGTTAAAGAAGATCACCGGTGTGATAGTTCAGGGCTGCCCATCGTCAGATCACTGGGTTACAAAGTTTAAGATCCAGACCAGCACAGATGGTGTCACTTGGACAGAATACACCAGTGACGGAGGGGTGAGCACGCACACACACACACACACACACACACACACACACACCACACGCGCACACACATCAACGACAATCATTAGGAGCATTTAGGTCCGGTTTACTAACAGGTTTTTAAGGAGAATGTTCAATAGTGATGACGTTTTGGACATCATAGGTTTAGACAAATAATAAACAACAACACATATGACACTATAATGTATTTTCATTTGCTTTATTAAAAGAAAACTGTGTGTAGACTCATAAGTGATGAAATGGGATGGTTTTGTCACAGGATTATCCAGGATCTGTGGACAGAAATACTCCAGAAACACGGTTGTTGGGGACGCCGATCTCAGCGCAGTACATTCGGCTTCTACCGCTGGAATGGAAAACTCAAGCAGGATTGCGTCTGGATGTTTTGGGCTGCCTACCAGACTGTGAGCGACAAAAACTCAATATTAAGAAACGTTCAATTAATCCAATGAACCAATGATGAAATTGTTATAAGTTCTCGCTCATGATGTTTTTTTCATGATTTTTTACACAGATGCTGTTTCTTGCAGTGCGAAGCCGAACCTCGACCATGCCACAGACAGACTGATGTAAATGTAGATTCTTTGAATTAAATATTATATAGACGGTTTCATCGGACGCACGTGTGGTGATGCGATTACGTGTCTTGTCAGAACTTTACTGGTCTGACTAGTGGCTAAACTGAACTCTTGAAGAAATCCCTCCTAGAAAATAACCAATGTTTTGCTTTCCTAAGTAATCTACTTCTTGTTTATTTTGCTTGTTATATAAATAAACTACTTTAAAGGACTTTTTTTATTGAGTTTACCGAAAGTTACGTGTGTTCCACGAAAGCCGCTTGTTTATGTTGTAACTTCTGAAACCGTCTATAGGCTAGTCATTGATTATCTGTGATGTCATTAAGTCTGATATATGGTCAGTGCCAGTTTCATTTCAGTGTTATTGTGTCAGTATAAAACACATGTAGTTATGTCGTGTGATGTGTGTGTACTTTAAACCATTGGCTTTTGGGTTGTTGTTTGTTTTAGTGTTCACTGTCCTGCTGGTTGTGCCAGACAGCCGTACGCTGTGTATGGGACAGATATGTATCGCGGGGTAAGAGTGTTATACATTTTAATATAACAAGCGAATCACATAGATTAGTTAAGCATTGTTTATATTATTCGATAATTTGCTATTTGTGCAGGATTCAAACATCTGTGCTGCTGCTATCCATGCTGGTGTGGTTCTGAATGACAATGGAGGCGACTGCACGCTGCTGAAAGCTCCGGGTCAGAACTTTTACTCCGGATCAACAAAGAACGACATTATATCTCGACAGTACGTCTCACTTCATTTGCTCTGGAATAAAGAAATGACATATAAAGATGAAAGAAATAAAAAGTGTCCTTTATTGCTGGCATGTTATATGTGTGTCGCAGTGAAATGTGTCGTGTGATATGTGTGTGTGTGTCAGGGTGAAATGTGTTTTGTCTAATAGTGAAATGTCTTTTATGTCTCAGATTTGATGGGGTTTACTCCGTGTCTTACCAGTTTGCTGATGGTGGTGAGACTGAATTTTCTTTACCAGACACAACACCATCAATTATTAACATAACGGATGACTCTGATAGTAACAGTCTCTCTCTCTCTCTCTCAGAGCTCAGATGTTCTGGTCCAGACTGGTATGAGTTTGGAGAATTCTGCTATAAGCCATTTGCCGAAAAGAAAACATGGCATGAAGCTCGAACGGCCTGCAGGCGTTTAGGAGCTGATCTGGTGTCAGTCATGTCTATTACAGAACAGAGCTGGCTGGAGAGTTACCTCTACATGGGTACTGTATGTTTCTACTGTATGTGGTGGGGACCAAATGTTTCTACATTAAGTCTTAATCACCTACAGTAGATTGTAGGGACGGGTCAGTAGTTCCCATGATGAAAGCTGATTGATAAACAAACTAAATGTTTATTTGAAAATGTACACAAAGGCTTCTGTGAGGGTTAGAATATACAGTTAGTACAGTTTAAAAGTCATTGCATCCTCACAATGTATAAAAACAAATGTGTGTGATTAAAAGTCAATTTCTCTTTTAAGTTCTCTTTTATTCTCATTTCCCATCCAACAGCCACCAGTGACGTTTGGATTGGTCTGAACGATCTGAGCTTCTCGGGTTTGTTCTCGTGGTCTGATCATCATGAAGTCACGTTCACACACTGGGCTCCTGGTGAACCCAACAATCACTTTGGCTTCAGTGAGGACTGTGTGGAAATGTATCATCAGGTATTGGACTCTTACTGACAGTTTCCATTGAACCACGGGAAACTTATTAAAGTACCTTTTAAAGTACAAATTAAAGTGTTACTAAACCCCTGGTCAGAGCCTGACTCCACCCACTAGCAATATTTGAAAAGTGGGAAAACCCCAACGGAGACGAACTGAGCTCGTACCAAGGGCGTGCTGAGATTGTTACAAGGGCGTTGTAAGCTTGAACCTGCTTACGTAGGATCGTACCGCAGAGGGCAGCACTCAGACATTTTTACAGCATATATTGTAGCATTGAAACACTTAATGTCAAAAAACTTACTCAAATCAATGAACAGCACTAATAAACTCTCATTATTACAGATTATACCACGGGTCTGTTGAATGCTGCATTCTGATTGGCTGAGAAATGTTCTATGGGTGTTGATTATTTTTCTGTAAACCGCACACCTAACTTGTCAAATGTCTTAAAAATAGGCACCAGAGCAATGTTTGTGGTAACCGTGGTATAAGCAGAATAATTGACTCCGGTCCTTTGAATTATTTCAAAATAATGCACACCTGCATTGCCACCTTGGTGTGCATTATTTTCTTATAATTCAATGGCCCGGAGTCAATTATTCCTTACTCATTAACTATAAAAAGTTGGTTTAGGGTTAGTTACTCTTTAATGATGTTTTCATGTGTTCGTGTTGTAGACGGGACGATGGAATGATGTGACCTGCACAGAGTTAAACACGTACATTTGTAAAATGCCTAAAGGTCACCATCCTTTGCCTTCAGTTAGGCCTACGATTTACGGCTGTCCGCAGGTCAGTCTTATTTCTGCTCTAAACCCTCGGCTCCAGCAAAAAGCCGCTTCTCTGTTGTCTCAACACGTTATAACATGAAACACTCTGTTGTTCAGGGATGGGATGTTTTTGAATACTCTTGCTATTGGTTCGAAGAGACGGCCAGAAGCCGCGAGGACGCAAAAGCATTCTGTGGAAGTAAAAACAGTTCGCTGCTGCACATCATGGACCTGTGAGTGTGATGTCATGATCTGGCTCCAGTTATTTAAAGTCATAGACTGAGCCTGTGCTATTAAAGCTCTAGTCTTAACGATTTAAACTACAGACAGGGCCCACATTGGCTGAAAACTAGGCTCCGTTTGCCTCCGCAGGTATGAACAGGCTCATTTCACAGCCCTGATGGGTCGATATTCTGGCGACTGGTGGATTGGCTTGCGGTCAAGAGGAGGGATTGTGGGTGTGGATTATTACTGGGACAGCGATGCTTTACTAACTTATACCAACTGGGGCCGAAACCAGCCAGGTAAATGACTTGAAGGAGGGCATCAAGTATAAGCATATCTGTGGCTTTCAGAAATAAATAATGCCATCAATTTAGAGTTAAATAAGTCCAGATACACTTCTATAGATAACCATGCCGGATCGTGCGTCACCATGGCAACAAGACCACTGGCAGGATTCTGGAATAATAAGCAGTGCGAGGAATCGTTCCCGTTTGTGTGCGAAGCTCCTCGCAACGGCATAGCTCCGCCCACGCGACCTCCAACCCCACCTCCAGCCACAGGATGTGAGAGCGGCTGGAGTGCAGAACCTCACTTCAGGAACTGTTACAGGGTAAGAGTGTCATTTAGGGCTTTATGGGCCGGTTAAAGGTTTCAAGGTATATTGGCCGATGTCCATTTTTCTATCCCTAGCCTTTACAGAAATATTACACTTTTTTGACACAATTTTTTATATTTTAAAATGAAACAATATGTTATTTGAACAATTACACCTTCTTGAGGCAACAATGTAGCAATATTTGATTTTTATTAATTAATTAGAATTCCAAGCAACACACAAGTGCTCGTCCTCACAGTCATGTACAGAGGGAAAATGCTTTACTTTGAGATCAAAAACAGTGTTTTCTTACATTTAAAATACAATAATGTGTCCACAATAAATATATGATGTAAATTACATTGAAAAACAAAATGCTAAATAAATATTATAAAATATATAATGAAAGTACTGGAGTTGTCTCACTGTTGTTACTGTTTAACAAAAAAGCTCTTATTTTTAAATCAAAATCACACTGATGACATCACTTGACTTCCTTCATTCAATTTCCTTGAGATCTATGAAGAGAAGCCCATAAGTCCACTGTCACTTTTTAGTTATCAGAAAAGTCACTGGTATGACCTCATTTATTGTTTGGGAATTGCAAAAAAAATAGAATACAAATGGATTAAACTTCTTAATTTAGTGAGTATACAATGATTGACAATATGTGGTTAGATACTTTACAGCAGCAATTTTGTAAAATGCAGATTTCATGAAAATTGTCTGATCTGTACTGGTGTTACCCATAAGGAAGGTAACACCAGTGACTGGTGGTTTATGATGTCACTGATGTTACTGTGTTTTTTTCCTTTCACAATAAATAAAATCACATGTGATATGATGATAATTTTAAATGCATTGAATTCTGCTATACTTGAGAATTAAGCTTTAAAACTGTAATAAAAAACAAACAAACACCTTTAACATTGCAAAAGAAGTAAGGTAACACCAGTGACAAAACATGGTGTATGCAGTCTTTAAATACATGCACACAAAAATATAAAAAATAATTAAGCTGTCCTTTATGTGTACTCATAAAGTAAACGGGTAATCTAATAATGTGGTCTAATTTTAAATGTTAGAAAAAGAAATCAATTTTAAGACATCTTGCCATACCAAAAGTGGACGTTTCTGTAGAATGACCCGTGTACAAGGGGTTTTAAAGAGTCAAGGTTTCAAAACCACAAAAGATTTTCTGTGATACAAAGTTCATTAAATCATTAAGTCATCACGAGGCCTTAATACAAAAATCACTTCTTGCTGCTTTGAAACAATTTGTGTTTATTTGCCGTTGTAGTTGTTCACTGTGGACTTTGCACTGAAGAAGAGCTGGCAGGGCGCTCGAGAAGACTGCCGTGTCCGTGGGGCTGATCTGGTCAGCATCCACAACGCCGAAGAAGAAATCTTCCTGTCCAAATACTCAAAGGGAAAAACCAAGTGGATCGGACTGAGTCTCAACCCTGTGGAAGGAGGTCAGTTTATCTTATGTGATGATTCGCGTTTGTGAAGGATTTTTAACTAACCAATAAAACAATTATTGTTAGGTTCAGCAAAAAGCAGTTGGTTTTAATCTCTATATATAGAGTATTGGATTTTTAACAATATCTGAAATCGTTCCTCTCCAAGGGTACCACTGGAGCGATGGGACGCCCGTCAGCCACACGAACTGGGGTCACAATGAACCAAACAACCACGGCGGGCGAGAAAACTGCGTGGAGATGGTGACAACAGAAAACGGCACTTCCTGGTGGAACGACCTGAACTGCGACGCCCACCAGGACTGGATCTGCATGATCGCAAAAGGAAAGAAACCAATTATACCCCCAACACCGCCGTCACCTGAACCAGGTAACTGATGCATACTGCATTAAAATCTCATACATTTTTGCATACATTCACAAAGTCTGGAGCAAACACCTACGAAAAACCCTGCAACATTTACTCTCTCATAGCTCCTGAATGTGGATCAAACCCTGGCTGGAGAAAGCACAATGAAATCTGTTACTACTACAATGATACGGATATCGTGGACTTTCACATGGCCATTCTGAGATGTTATGAGGAGAAAGCTCAGCTGGTCTCCATCTCTGATGAGGCTGAGCAGTCTTATGTGGTTAGTCTGGTACGTGAGTCACCATTACAGCAGATCAAAGATTGGATGGGATCGATGATTTGTCGGTGTTGTAACGGTGGGTTTGCTGGTTTTAGGTCGGGACCGGTCAGGCAGCTGCGGCGTGGATAGGATTGCGAATGTTTGGGGTTGCGGGTGGAGAATATTTGTAAGTATAGATGTCCTCAAGTGTTTGTTTGCGAGAGTTGCTTTGATTCACTCGTTCACGTGTTATTGCTGTGTCTCTGGAGATGGCTGGATTTGTCTCCAGTGACGTTTGTGAACTGGGGTCCTGGAGAACCCAATGATGCCAATGGAGAAGAACAATGTGTGGAGATGAGCAGATATCCAGGTACCAAATGCTCCTGTTTTTAGTACTTTCTAAATAATCAACCTTGTTCAGATATAAGGTTAATTTCTAGGATTCTGTAATTTTTTTCACATTTTAAGTGTTTGAAATTACTTATATACAAATTGTGCATCTGTGGTCCCTCTATTTTTGAAAAAATGTTTTAAATTAAAGCCACACATTTACTGATGTTTGGGTTATGAATAGGTTCTTGGAATGATGCAAACTGTGGTCGGGCTAATGGCGGTTACGTGTGTAAGAAATATCCGGGAAACGACCACACGCCACCTCCACCAACGGCCTCCTGGGAAGGAAATTGCCCCGAAGGTACAGCTTGACATACGGCAAATATTGATTACCACTCATGATGATACCATGTGCAAGCAAATCTGACAACCCAGACAACAGATTATCCACCCTGAATCTGGGCCACTGTCAGCAGGTCCTTAACGGGTCTGTTCCCGAGTCGTCTGCTGTCTGGGAACGCAGAAATGATTTTGCTGAAGAAACATTTGTTTTCATTAATCTGCTGTCACAGGATGGATGAAATTCCGCAACAAGTGCTACATATTTAAAGGAAGTCACAAACAACAAACAGAGATCAAGGCAAACTGGACGTCCGCACGCGATTGGTGCAGACAGCAGGGAGGAGATCTTGCCGTCATCGATGATCAAAATGAGAATGGTAACTCTCATGTTCTCATGTGTGTGTATACGGTATAGCTCAGAGTCAATAGTACGAGATGGTGTTGTTTACAGTAGAAGTCATTGGGTCTGGATGTGTGAAATGTTGACCACCTCTCTCTCACCAGATTACGTTGCTAGTTACCTAAGAGACCTGCTTCACCCTGTCTGGATCGGTCTGTCCGATAGGCTGCATGAAGGGAAGTTTGCTTGGAGTGATGGAGTTAGTCCGGTATTATATACAAACTGGGCAGAGAAAGAGCCAAACAATGCTGATGGGCAGGTAAGAAATTAGGCTTTAGTCTCTTGCCTTGATAGAGGTTATGGGATGCCAAAAAAAATATCTAATTGAATGCAGAATGAAAAATGTAATAGTGTGTCCCATGTTGTTTTACATTGACCTCCTCCTTAGGAACACTGTACAGAAATATCCCACAATCACCTGATCACAGGCCGCTGGAACGATGAGAGATGCAGCCTGGAGCTAGGATGGGTGTGCTCCAGAAAGAAATGTACTAACATTAATGGAAATCTGGAATCAAATTTTCTGAATAGATCTAGCAGCTATGTGTGATCAGTTAACTACTGATGCATTGTGTGTGTGTGTGTTGATGTCTCTTCCTGTTCTTCACAGCAAGCAGCATTCCTGTCCCTCCACCCACCCGCAGCCCATGTCCATCAGGATACATCATCTGGTACAGCAACTGTTATAAACTTATTTCAGAGCCCAAAACATGGGATGAAGCTCAACAGGCCTGCGTGAAAGAGGGTGGAAATCTGGCCAGCGTGGACATGAGTTACGACCAGGCCTTTATTTCTGGAGCTGTGCAACAGGGCAAGACAGACGCCTGGATCGGACTCAGACGGCTGGTAAAGTATCCAACTGGGTTTAAAAGCGTTCCCGTAGCTCGACTGCCCTAGATAGCCATGCACTCCAGGGTTGATCCACAACGGAGGTTCGGCGGTTGTCTTTTCACAGTGGATCCAGCCCGGAGTCAATTGCGAATCATGAAATCATACGGTGGATTCTGCTTTCGCTGTAATTTTATGTTAGGGTTAGATATGTTTTCACATTCTGGAAGAAGTCTGATGCATTGAATCAGGATCATAAGGAGACATCTAAAGCATTCTGGGAGAGAGTACACAAGGACTGGAGTTGGGACCTGCACATACATTTAAAAACGTGTTGCACAATATGCACTAAAGGTCGCTTTAGATAAAAGCATCTGCCATGCACTCAACTAAATCTGCCTTTGTCGTTCCACAGCCTGACAGCGATTCTTACAAATGGTCGGACGGTTGGCCCGTGTTCTTCACTCACTGGGGTCCGGGTGAACCGACCAATCACAAAGGGGAAGGCTGCGTCAGCATGCACGCTCCGTCACGATTTATTCAAGGCACCTGGAACGACACGGCTTGCGATGCGGCCAAACCCTACATCTGCAAAATCACTACAGGTAAAACTTGGAAAAGCAACAAACTTTTCATATGCCTTCACCACAAATGTTTGTGACACGTCTCAAACCCATCTTTAGAAAAGCCTCCGGCTACGCCCGCTCCAGGCGATGGGAAATGTCTGCCGGGCTGGTGGCCGTACGGACGACACTGCTACTATGTTTATAATGGGAAAGCGGGCTTCTCGTGGCCGGAGGCGCGACACTTCTGCCAAGAGGTCAGGGGAGCAGATTTAGCCTCCATCCACAGTCGGGCTGAGGTGGAATTCATCAGGAATATCAACTACACAAAGTACCACAATGTCTGGATTGGTCTGACCAAAGACCGTTCATGTAAGAAGCGAGCCTCAAACAAAATAAGATCAAGTACAACTCTTGATATGGTTTAGCTCTGCGAAGAGCTGCTGTCGGTTCTTGTATCATTGGTGCTGCTTTTATCCAATTAAATATGAAATCTACTTTGCTTCAGATGTTACTTGATCACAGTCGATGCATGTGTGTGCTTGGATTTTGTTTGTGGCCGACTGTAGTTGGATGGAGCTGGATGGATCTGACGTCACTAGGCTTTACAAACTGGGCTTCAGGAGAACCCAACGAGGCCGTTCATGACGGTGACGTCGGGAAAGAGAACTGCGTGGAGATGTACCATGACGGCAGGTGGAATGACAACGACTGCATCCAGAAGAAAGGCTTTGCGTGCAGACACCGTCAATGTACGTTCATGTCACTCATGAGGATTAAATGCAAATATCAAACCAGACTACAGCCCGTTTATTATCTTCTTTGTGTCCAGATTATGTAACAGATGATAACGGAGACATAGTTATCCCAACGGACGCGCCGGGCAGTAAGTTTAAACTGAAAACACACACACACACACACACACATACATAGACACAGGTTTGTGTATGCACTATATGTGGTTTGTTTCTCAGTAGATAGCGGTCTGATCGCCGGCGCTGTTATTGGGGCGATCATGTGTACAGCGCTGATACTCGCCACCATGTACTACATCTTCAGTGTGAATGGTGTTAAACCACGAAGCATCAGCATCTTCAAACAAGAAACGAAAACCATTGATGTGGTACATTTAATCATTTTAATGTTTAGCTATTCAAATTTGATCCTTAATGTGCATAAATGCAGTAAGAAATGTTTGACTTATATTCGTTTTTTTTTCAATCTCTTGACAGCCTGCGTTTACTAACCCAAACTTTAGTGGAGAATCTGAAACATGATGTGTGAGAGATTCACTCACTTCTGTACAGAAAATGAAGCCACAGTTCAATCCCTGAATCCTGAAGACATCTCGTAATCATCTGTGCATGCGCTTGGATTCTTCATTGTAATGTAAATTGTTAAAATACACACAATTGCGTTGATGTGCCAATGTTTATTTGTTTGTACAGTTCCTTCTTGAAATTAATTTGAAATAAATATGCACTTAGTTTACATTTCTGGCTTTACAAAATATATCATGAAAACATGTACAAATCCTCAAAAGGAGGTTTCATAAAGTTGGCAGATGGAAGAGGAACTTCCCAAAACTCAGCTGATACAAATCCTGAGACATTACATCAAACCCTAAAAAAACCCCACAACACAAAATATTCCCCCAGTCTTCTACACATCGTACATGAATGAAAGAAAAATAAAGATATTGGTCCAAACAAAATGCAGAATACAAAACGCTTTCATTTTAAACTTTCAGAGAAGAGTTTGCTTCGGTTTTACAAAATCTATTTTCTGCAAAAAATGTATTTTATGTTAATATTTCACACGTTTCCAAAAGTTCATTATTTCAACCGAGACTTGCAGGAAATCTCCGAGGTTAAAAGAAGAACAGACTGATAGAGACAGGAATACTGATTTAACTAATGAAGAAGAAGATGTTGATATCTTAAGTGACACACCTGAAAGCTGTGGGAAATCAAGTCTGCACTTGAGACGAGCAAGACAGTTACACAAACATATATACTGTTCTCCTTACGATTTGAACGCTCTTAAATAAGATATGGCGATAAATGACTCACTGCTTGAACAGGCACCTAGTTTAGATATCAGGGCTCAGTTCTACAGTTGGACTTAACTCAACAGCAGCATCATAACTAGTTCACTAAAGCGGCTAAAGTCCCATGACCTTCACAACTCACTTTCAGCTAAACACAAAATAAAGGCACCTGGCCGAACCCTCAGCGTGTCTGACTGTACTCTCAACACGTGACCGCAGCAAACAAAATAAAATAAAGATGTTCGGTACGAGAAACACGGAGTGTCAATAAATAATGTGGGTTAGGGTGGTGTCATCAGAAGATCAGGGTTCGAGTCTGATCCAGTGAAGGCCGTGCCGTGCGTACTGCACCAATGAGCTCGCAGAAGACGCGAGACTCAAAGGACCAACGGCACAATCCAGCTCTCGCAGCAAACCTGCAAAAACAAAACAACAATTATCATCAACACAAACTTTACATTTGGATGTTAATCGGATCCCATTTCTCATGTAAATGACATTTCATGATAATCATGTAGCTTAACAGTGTAATCATCACACTTGGATAAAACAAAATGCATAAATGTAAAAAATAACCTGCTCCAAAGCCAACCCAAGCTGTGAGGTTATACAAATAGATTTTTACCACGGGCTGTTGAATGCTTAATTCTGATTGGTTAAGAAATGTTTCATGGTTATGCATTACTTTTCAATAAACACACACCTGGCCTGTCAAATGTCTTAAAAAATAATCACCAGGTCAGGCCCATCGTCAATTATTCCTTACATGTGCTGGTTTAAAATCAAATGAAAAGGAGTCGTGTTTACCGCTTCCTCTGAGAGCGACTTCATCCGCCTGATCCCACGCATCCAGAGCGTTCAGAAACAGTGCCGTAATCTCTACGTAAGACGCCGCCACCTGCTGGATGTCCTGAGGAATGACAACAGTCCCACCGGAGCTCACGGGAGATGCAGACTGATACAGAAGCAGGGTCACGTATGAACGTGTGAGGACATCAAAGAAGAAATGAAGAGAGATTTGACTCACTTTAAAATGATTGACGAGCGTTCGTGAGCATTTGAGCGCTGAATCTCGTCTGTAGCGGAACATAGCCATCTGTAGCAGAGACTCGCATCGCAAACTGAAGACAAAAAGTCCATCTCACACACACGACATAAAACTCAACGTGCTGTGATCGTATAAAATGCTAATGAAGGAAGAAATGTCCTCCGTTCTCACCACAGAACTAAGAAATCTCTCTCGGTAGCAGCAGCTGTAGGGTCTGTGTAGTTCTTTAGTTTAAGTATGAACCTGAACACACACACACACACACACAGAGTTGAAATGAGAGTAAAATTTAATCATCATCATCTTATGTTCAGATTCTCCCAGTATAGGAATGACCCTAACTTCTGGAGATGGACAGTCCTGCAGAGTTCAGCTTTAACCCAAATCAAACTCAGCTGATCAAGCTGTTCAGGGTGCGCTGAAGCAGGATCTCCAGGGGTTTTCTACAACTTCATTTTTGTTTAAACAACCCAAATACACAATATTTTAGATCAAGATCAAAGCACATGATTTTAAATATGCAATATTTTACCTGATCAGCTCGACGGTCTCTGAGAACATGGTGTATGCAGATTTGGGCGTTTGGGGGTCTGTCTCCATTGCAACTCCACTCTCCACAAATGACAGAGCAGCTTCCAGATAGCTGAGAGCTTTGGACATCTTATCCAGCTGAAGAAACATGATCAGATTAAAACAATCATCTCACGGCTGTAGTAAACAGAGGGCTCGGGGGGAATTGAAACGTTTTATAAACACCGTTGCATCTGCTTTGTGCTTTAGTTTTTTTGCTTCCCTCATATGATCCTCGACAGAATGTGGCCTGGAAAACAGAGGTTAAAGGTCAATCACACATCAAGCGTACAGGAACAGTACAGCGTACAGGTTGTAGTCTAACCGAGAGATGCCCACCTGCGGTCCAACTGCAGCAGCACTCTTGGTTTGGAAGCAGAAGGACACGTCAGCTGCGCAGGTGCGTCGTGGCTCTCGCAGGCTTTCTGTGTAATAAAACCACCGATAAATCAAATGTTTTACATCCAGCCTGAAATAAGCATTGTTTAGAGAGGACCTTCAGATGAGCTGCTGTCTTCTGCTGCTCTCTGTCAGGAGGAATCTGTTTCACGCTGCTCTTCTTCATGGTCCCGCACCTGACAGTGACTCTAAAGGAAAATTGAGAGGGTTTGCATTCAGTCTGTGTGGAAAGTCAGGTGATTTCCACTGATTATTATTCAACAGTCCGGGAATGAATCTAGAGAAAGAAATGGAAAATACACAGCAACCCCATCATTTCTATATGAATTTCATTACATTAGATAACAAGCAGCTTTAAATATCAAGAGACACAAGAATACTTTACAAAACAAAAGTTTGTTTGTTAAGATGACTACAGAAAAACACTTCAAACTTTTACTTCTGATAAAAGTAACGGCTTACTTTGTGATCTAGTGAAATAACATTCAGTAATGAAGAAGGTTAGGAAACCCAATAAAACAACCAGGCAAGCAATTTTGCATTTAAAAGACATCTCATAGTCGTCCGAACACAGCCCAGACGTCCAGGCTAAAACAAGGCAACGTTTGAGTTAAAAAACGTATTAGACGTCTAACCGTAGCCCAAAAAAAAGAAATGAAATCAATAAATGTAAGCAAACAGCTTGTAATCACTGTTGACTTTGCTTACATGATGGAATATCAGACATCTCTCAAGTTAGTTGAGCAAGAGAGAGACGTAAACAAATTTAAGTCTGGCTAAAAATGGGTTACTCATAGCCGGGTCTATAGTTAACCTAGACGGTGAGATGATGGCTATCACTTGCCTAATCCTTTCAGTTGACTCAGTTGTGAAAGTGAATCCTCAAAAGTTTATCCACAAATGCAAATTTTGTTTGCATGTGCTTATAAACAGGCACATAATGAATAATCATCAGCTCTGGGTTTAAACCCCAGTTAAGAGAAAAAGTTGATAACTAGCATCAGATTAACCCGGCTTGAATTAGTCAACTTAAAACTTACTTGGCAACTCTTGAGTTTGTTCGTGCAGCAGGCCACATGTGACTTAGAAGTCGTCTTGAGGGAGTCGGTTTTGGCTTTATGAAATACTTTTACATCATAAAATTAGGACCGACACGCTCATTACATTAGTTTCTCCAAAGTTAAATCAGCAAATAAGGAGCTCTTTAAGCCTTAAAATGTTTTGTGATTATGGTCCCTGTTGTCTTTTTATAACACACGGATTGTTTGAGGAGGTTGTAAACACAAAATTTACAGTCAATCTCTTTGTGTTGTGTAGGTTTTGTAATACCTGTTGTTGTGCAAACTTGAAAATATCTGCTTATTTGAGTTGTGATTCAGTGTGATTGGCTACTAGTTTGGGATTTGGGTCGTGACTCACTTTGATCCGCTGATGATGTTCTGAGAGGAAGAATTTGGTGTTTCCATTTTCATTTTTTTTCTTTGAGACGTTTCATCCCGCTCGGCCTGAAAACACACAAACGGTCAATACCAGGTGTCTCCAACCAGGCTCCTGATGAGCGCTACCGTCCTGCAGACTTCAGCACCACCACCCGTCTCTAATTATCAACCAACCCTGAATACTTTCATTAGCTGCTTCAGCTGTTTGGACTGGGGTTGGAGCTGACTTCTGCAGGAGGGTAGCCCACCGGGGGCCGGGTTGGAGACACCTGGTGTAGACTAAATGTATAAGTACACTGAAAACATTCACAATTGAAATAAAAAACCTGATTCATTTAAAAACTGGTTAGTGTTAGTGAATTTTGTGCAGGTTATGGTTAGACTGTCTGGTTAGTGTTAGAGGCTGTTTACACTTGGCATTAACATGTGTTTTCGTCGATCGGATCACAAGTGGACGACGTTAATGCCAGGTGTAAACGGTGTTCAAAACGTTTTGAGCTCGTCCACTTTCGACCACTTTCAACCACATCCAGAGGTGGTCGAAACCACTTTCGATCGGATCGCTTTGGAGTTGTGGAACGCACATGTGGTTGAATGCGTTCGAACAGCCACACGCGACCGCCTTCTCTTCGCCCATTTATCTAATCTGAGGTATTAAACGCAAGTTTTACGTCTTTTTTGACTTCTGGCGTGAACATTCGGTGAACAGCGCTATTTTTAGCCTTTCATAGATAAAACTAAGCGGCTGATCTCCGTAGTTTCGTTTTGAAAGCGTGTGAAAGTTGTGCGATCCTATTTCATCAATTGCGCTGAAAATTCAAAGAAAGCTCTTACATACTCATGTACAAAACACTGTGCAGCATGTTTACTTGCTAAACAAGCAGTGCACTCCAACATTATATTATATTCGGCCAGCAGCCATATCACCCTGTAGCCCAAGACAGCTTGCCCACTGAAGCTAAGCAGGGCTGAGCCTGGGCAGTACTTGGATGGGAGACCACCTGGGAAAACCAGGTTGCTGCTGGTAGTGGTGTTAGTGAGACCAGCAGGGGGTGCTCACCCTGTGGTCTGTGTGGGTCCTAACACCCCAGTATAGTGACGGGGACACTATACTGTCAAAAAAAGCACTGTCCTTCGGATGAGACGTTAAACCGAGGTCCTGACTCTCTGTGGTCATTAAAAATCCCAGGATGTCCTTCGAAAAGAGTAGGGGTGTGCCCCGGCATCCTGGCCAAACTTGCCCATTGGCCTACTAATCGTCCCTCATACTAATTGGCTATATCGCTCGGTCTCCTCTCCACTAATAAGCTGGTGTGTGGTGAGCGGTCTGGCGCAATATGGCTGCCGTCGCATCATCCAGGTGGATGCTGCACATTGGTGGTGGTTGAGGAGATTCCCCCGTTCATATGTAAAGCGCTTTGAGTACTGAGAAAAGCGCTATATAAATGTAAGGTATTATTATTATTATTATTATTATTAGTTTGCGTCCATATAAACTCATAATTACTCCCGCTCGGGTTTGAATGACAGCAGAGAGACTCGCCCACCGTCTCACGGACCACCCCCTCATAGTATTCAGCACACAAGCGGTCGAAAGTGGACAAAAGAGACGGATTTAAATACCAGGTGTAAACGTCATGTGTCTCTCTCGTCCACTTGTGATCCGATCGATGAAAACACATCTTAATACCAAGTGTAAACAGCCCCTTAGTGAATTTTGTGCAGCTTATGGTTAGACTGTCTGGTTAGTGTTAGTGAATTTTGTGCAGGTTATGGTTAGACTGTCTGGTTAGTGAATTTTGTGCAGGTTATGGTTAGATTGTCTGGTTAGGATTAGTGAATGTTGTGCATGTTTTCAGGTTAATAACTCCAGCAAGTATGTAATTAATAAACAAAACAGTCAGAAAATGATCTGAAATGTAATCAGAGTCAAATCAAAAGCAGATTCTTCTCACAGGTCTCTTGTGTCCAGTGGGTTTTCGAGGGCCAGGTCTCTTGACGACCCCAGAGAGGGGCGGGGCTGTTTTGGGCTCTTGTGGGATTCTGGAGAGCAGGTTCAGCTCTATCTTCACCAGCAGGGGGCGACAGGCTAATTTTCTCTCTGTGTGTTTGGTGACGCAGATAGACAGATCTCGTGTTTTACTCGCGACTCTCACACTCCTTTTCTCAGTTTTCTTTCTGCTTTCTTTTGCTCTTCGTACGGATGGGTTTTTATTGCGTTGGGAATTCTCGAGGCGTGAGGTCTTCACCTGTAAATTCTCACCTGCACACGTGCTCATCACAGTCTGTGTGTGATCTGACTCTATATCAATTTGGGTTGGGTTACTATAGCAACCCGGTTGACCTATAGCTTCCGTCTTTCCATGGGAATCATGCGAGTTGGCCATGATGACATAACAAGGGCCCTCAGAATTCTGTTGGTTCTCTCTTGAATATAACCATCTTCTCAACTGCCAGTCTTTTTTTATCCTGACCTAAACACACACACACGCACGCGCACACACAGACAGTGTAAGGTTAAATGTGAAAGTCATTTTTTTTAATGTCCTACACTTAACAGACTTTAATGTACACTCACCTAAATGATTATTAGGAACACCATACTAATACTGTGTTTGACCCCCATTCACCTTCAGAACTGCCTTAATTTTATGTGGCATTGATTCAACAAGGTGCTGAAAGCATTCTTTAGAAATGTTGGCCCATATTGATAGGAAAGCATTGTGCTCTCGTTTCACCACATCCCAAAGATGTTCTATTGGAGATCTGGTGACTGTGGGGGCTATTTTAGTACAGTGAACTCATTGTCATGTTCAAGAAACCAATTTGAAATTATTCGAGCTTTGTGACATGGTGCATTATCCTGCTGGAAGTAGCCATCAGAGGATGGGTACATAGTGGTCATAAAGGGATGGACATGGTCAGAAACAATGCTTAGGTAGGCCGTCGCATTTAAACAGGTCCCTTAGTGCCAATTGGGCATTAAAGTGTGCCAAGAAAGCATCCCCCACACCATTACACCACCACCAGCCTGCACAGTGGTAACAAGGCATGATGGATCCATGTTCTCATTCTGTTTACGCCAAATTCTGACTCTACCATCTGAATGTTTCAACAGAAATGGAGAGTCATCAGACCAGGCAACATCTTTCTAGTCTTCAACTGTCCAATTTTGGTGAGCTGGGGCAAATTGTAGCCTCTTTTTCCTATTTGAAGTGGAGATGAGTGGTACCCGCTGGGGTCTTCGCTGTTGTAGCCCATCCACCTCAAGGTTGTGCGTGTTGTGTCTTCACAAATGCTTTGGTGCATACCTCGGCTGAAACGAGTGGTTATTTCAGTCAAAGTTGCTCTTCTATCAGCTTGAATCAGTCGGCTCATTCTCCTCTGACCTCTAGCATCAACAAGGTATTTTCTCCCACAGGACTGCCGCATACTGGATCTTTTCCCTTTTCCCTTTCCCATTCCCATTCTTTGTAAACCCTAGAAATGGTTGTGCGTGAAAATCCCAGTAACTGAGCAGATTGTGAAAGACTCAGGCCGACCAACAACCATGCCACACTCAAAATTGCTTAAATCACCTTTCTTTCCCATTCTGACATTCAGTTTGGAGTTTAGGAGATTGTCTTGACCAGGACCACACCCCTAAATGCATTGAAGCAACTGACATGTGATTGGTTGATTAGATAATTGCATTCATAAGAAATTGAACAGGTGTTCCTAATAATTCTTTAGGTGAGTGTAGTTCCTATGAGGATTCTTTTTCTCCTTGAATGCACACAAATTAATGTTTTCAGAGTTTACAAACTCACTGTAATGAGTCAATTCATTTAGAAATTTGTTGAGTAAGAAACATGTTTAAGGTAACTATACTGTACAGCGTATGAAGGTATGAATATGCAACATCATCACAACACACCACCTGATGATGCGGATATAAAACTGCAGCAGTGTGATAAGATATTTATAACTGTTATAATATAAGAAAAGTCCCATAATAAAAAAGTACATATAATTGAAGTCCCACTGTGGTGAAAATCAAGTTTTTATAGTTGTTTTTTATGTTTATGTGGTGTTTTAAATATCCTTTTAAGACAAACCATGTGCAAATTCATCATTCAACACCATTGCGGAGTAGTTATAATATACTTTATACATATGCTATTATGATGCGAGTTTTAAGTGCTAAAACTATCAGCTACAGGGAAACTTTAATAATCACATGAATACACAAGTTCATAGATTCATGTTACCCGTGTGTGTGGTGACATTACATCTGCTGCTTTCTTCTCTGGACTGACGATCTCATTGTCTGATGAACTGCTGTCAGAAGTACTAGAGATGCTGAAATCAGCCCTACACACACAGAGAGAAAGAGAGAGAGAGACACACTGTCATCTGATGCACCGCATCATTCCACTTTAACACTTGATGTTGATACTTACTGGTGTTCCTGTTCAACGCTGTCTGATTCATGAGCTTCTAGTAAAAAAGGACAAAACAAAATAAATCTTTTATATAGTACCAGTGAGGACACACCTACATGAAGCTAATAAAACTCACATGTGTACAATCTATATTAAGTTGAAATATGTGGGAAAGTTTTGGTTGGATGACTTCAGGAGTTTTTATTTCATATTTAAGACAAACTTACTGGGAGTGGGGAATGCTTGTGGCTCCTGTTACAGGAATAAACCAGTTAAAATCCACCAGTTTGAATGAAATCTAATGAAACAGATTATTCTGATTTTTTTAGACCTCAGTAAGGATGGGGAGCGTAAGCGACTCTCTTGTACTCGGTGAAAAAATGCTTGTCAACAGCTCAGGCCACGATGTCATTTCCTGTGTGACGCAAAGACATTAAAAAAACATCTTCATCTCTTCTTTAAAATACATTTAGAGAATCTTCTCTGACCTTCAGTATGTCGTCCACCTGACACGCAATCTGCAGAGGAACAGAAGCACAAATCAAGACATACAAGTGATGATGAGCAGGTGTCTCTGTGTGTATGTGGAGGACACTAAACACTCACATCAACAGACTGTGGCGGCTGCTTCACAGACTGGTTTGGACTGACGCCGCTGTTCTTCGGGTCAGGTAAGTGCTCATAGGTGTCTGGCGAAGCTTTAAAATCTGGAGAGGCAGCGGTCATCTGGTCCTGACCATCCATCGGCCTCACGTACGCCGTGGGCTTCTGTTGGTTCACCAGGCCCGGTTTACAGTGCAAATTAACCAGGAGGACGTGGGCTGGCGGAGGAGCCTCCATCTGTGATGGCTCCGCCTGACAGAGTTCAGGAGACGGCTCATCCACGCCGCTGGACTGCAAAGGGGACAGCGGGTCGGCAGGTGGAGACAGTGCCGGTAACCGGTTCGAATCGCAGTTCTCGCTCTTCGGTACAGACCCCTGTGAAGGAGCAAAAGAGGCGGGTGAGGTCTCACTAGCAGGCGTGGACCCCTCCGTGTGTCCCGATGAGTTTCGGCAATTAGACCCGTCCGCCCGAAAGAGCTGTACAGAATGACCGAACGGAAACACGGAGCAAAGTTCCCTGGGTCCGACATCACATCCGTCCTCAAAATTACCCAGCATCCTCTGAATGCGAGCGGACAGCTCGTCACACTTATTTATCTGGAAAAGAAATCAGACAGAGAATTCTGTTGAAGTGCATCTCAGTTAAGGATGCTGGTCAGACTCTGAAAAGATTCTTACAGAGTTTCTGCTTATTTGGACGGTTTGTTTGTTTCATGCTGAGTGACCGGCTGATTGATCTGCTTGATTTTAGCTGACGTCAGCTGGTCCTCCAGCTTGTATGGCTGGTCTGAATACAATTTTTTAAGCTTCGAAGCTTTGGTAGTAATCAACATCAAATATTCAAAGCTTTAAAGAGAGGGGGGGCAGAACACATTCATCTCTTAAATAAAGGCAGGACTATCTGTCCGTCTGTATGCATTTTTATTATGTGAAGAACTGCTGAGATGGTCCTCACTGCAGAACACGACATCCAGAGGGTTAGGTTGAATCCACATCCAACTCCTCCCACTTTATATACTTTGCTCTGCCAGATGAACCAGTATTTTTACATTGTTGCAGTTAAAAAACACAATAGCATATTTACTGACTCTCAGGCCATCCAATATGTTGGTGACTTTTTTTGTCAGTAGAACAATAAAGAAGATATTTTGCAGAAACTTCAGTGCTCTGATTTACATAAATCAAGTCAACGGAGCCGCCGCTTATATCTCAAAAGCAAATATATCCAATACAAAAATAATGTCCATGACTCCAGGGGCCCGCTCTTCATACGTCACTTACTACGTCCGAGATGTTCAGATTCGGTTCTTTGAACACTCCTGCACTGATCAGCAAGGCTGTGATTGGCCGGTTGTTACAATGGCCAAAGAACACACCAAAATGTTTAACCCCTGCAGAGCGCGAGCTATTGATTGAAGGCTATAGTGAACTTTATGATGCTGCATTTTTCACCTATTCATTGTTTTCTAGATAAACTCATTCTACAATATGTAAAGCTGTGAAAATATAATCTTTTATATTTTTAATATTGACTAAGTTAGATGATGTCAAAGATTGATATTAATGTAAAATTAATGATTGAAATCAAACTTTGATGCTCATAAATAACAGTGGCATTCTGTGCATTTTTACACCTAGGCCTTCGATGGTGTCCTATCTGAATGAATCCATCATTATGACATTACATCAATAGAAACACATCAACAGTTAAATTGCAAAGTAAAATAGAAATTACAGTAATTGTACACCTGAAGGAATAACAGTCAATTTTTACTTCAAAATGAGCAGCAGCAAATATTATACAAAAACCCGTTTGAAGGTATTTGACTGAAAGGCCTACATCTGCCTAATCTGCACATTAAAGTGTATGAAAGAAGAGAGAGATA
Organism: Misgurnus anguillicaudatus; assembly: GCF_027580225.2. NCBI lineage: Eukaryota > Metazoa > Chordata > Actinopteri > Cypriniformes > Cobitidae > Misgurnus > Misgurnus anguillicaudatus. The sequence goes on from NC_073345.2 coordinate 36,704,637, forward strand.
AGGTTTTGGTTTTGCATATGGTTTTTGGTCGTGTAGGTTTACTGTGAATTTATTGATTTAGAAAGTTAGGGACAGGGTCAAATCTTTGAAGACAGAGTTTTAAAGATAGAAAAGATACAAATAATTAAGCAAACCTTTCATGCATGACATTGTACTAACTTGACAAAGTTAAGGAGGAGTTGATTCAAAGGGAATTTCACACCGAGTAATAGTCTTTATTGTACATGAAATCTATTACTGCTGATTAAGGTTACAGATTGCTGTCTTTTATACAGGAAAATTAAAATAAACTTCAAATGAATGTGGTCATAATGTTTGTCTTGACATTAGGGATGCATATCAATTAATCGCGATTAATCTATAGCAGAATAAAAGTTTTTGTTTACATCATATATGTGTGTGAACTGTGTATAATAATTATGTAAATATAAATATGCACACATGCATGTATAATTTTAAGAAAAAAATATATTTATATATTAAGTATTTATTTTTATATATAATATAAATTATACACAAATATACAAATGTATATACACATGTAAATATTGCTTAAATATATACATGCATGTGTGTGCATTTAACTATACAAAGTTATTATACACAGTACACACACATATATGATGTAAACAAAAACTTTTATTCTGCTATAGATTAATCGCGATTAATTGATATGCATCCCTACTTGACATTCATTTAAGAATAATAATCAAAACTGCTGTTCCACAAAAACAAGTTGCAGAAAAAATATTTATTTTTAAAAGCAATTTGCTAAATGTTTCAGCCCATTTTTATTATTATTTGTTGAATATGGAAAGCTTTTTAGTTCTTTCATAGTTAATCATGCATCTTCCACAAGTTGCGCTCAGAAGAATGGAGGTCATGTGGCTGCGACGGTGACTTTCCATATAACTACCGCTTAAAAATCTTGTTTACGTGAAATAAGTCTGCTCCCGAGCAGGTTTAAGCTTACAGACCTGTTTCTATGACAGCAACTCTAGGATGAGCTTCAAATAACCAAACAATCCAAGATCAAGCCAAATCCAGCTAACAGAGTAATTCATGTACGAAAAATGGACCGATGGTGACATATTGACGTCTTGTGAAGCAAATCGATTGGATTTTGTGTGAAACTGAATGTTATTTACAACATTATTAGAGTTAATGCAGAGCCTCTGCATGCTAGCCTCTGACAATCGGGGCAATTTTGCATTTATTATTGTGGACGTATCGCCTGCGATATGCATGTATGCAATATGGCCCAGCTTGTCTGTAAACTATGGCTTTGTGTAGTAAATGATGGTCCATTTGAAAGCAGGTGATGGCGATTTATTACTAATCAAGGAACCGACTTTACTGACAAGATGCGCATGTTATCACACACCCCTAGCCTCTGCCAACAGCCTCTGGCCAAACATGAGCGCAAACTTCATATCTTGTGATGCTTGTTGTTGGTCTATACTATAGACGGTTTCAGCAGTAACAACATAAACAATCAGCTGTCGTGGAACACGCATAACTTCCTGTAAACAAAGTCCGTTTAAGGTAGTTTATTTATATAACAAGCTAAATAAACAACACATAGATTTCAACTAGTCAGACCATTAAACAGAGACCAAAAGTAAAGTTTTGCTCAGCGTCACCGCACGTGCGTCTGATGAAACCGCCTACAGAGCGGGAGTGTAAAGCGCACCTCCTGCTAAGCAGAAGCTCTGCAGTAACACTAATAATGTTGTAAAAAAATCTCAAAATTGAATGTCAACCTACTGAACAAATATTTGAATATTCTGGTCCAGCCCTACCAGCTTGATCAGCTAAAAGTGGCTTAGGCCGGTTTTAGTTGGTCTTGTCAATAGAGCAAGAAGGTATACATGCCATGACATCTTAAACGCTGTCCTTCCCACAGTGAATATCTCCATTATAAAACTGTGTTTTTCACACATCAGATGTTACAGGTATGAGTCACATAACTCTTTACCTTATATGGCTCATTGAATAGAGGAGTAATTCTGTCATAGCGCGTCTCCTCCTGCTCCACCTCCTGGTTCCTCCTCTCTCTCTCCATCTGTCGTAACACGTTACGTTCCTCCATGTGAGCACTGCAAGAAAACACAGATGATCAAGAGGCTCTCTGAGTTGTGTTAAACTATTTTACATGAAAACACTCTGTCTGTGTGTTTGTTAGTGATACAGGCAAACGAAGAGCACACAGATATAAGCAAGAAATTATTTTTTGTGTTTAATAATTAAATTCTTAAGAAATGACAATTAATTCAACACAACATAGCAGCTAATGTATTAATTGACATTTAAAGTTCATTCAGCTCTTTTGCAGTGTTTTGCAGTCTTTGTTGATAGTTGATTTGTACAAAGCATAGACTATAAAAATATAGACGTAGTGTCCGTGATGTCTCCAATAGGTTTGTAAAGAGCTTTTTTGAAGCCAAAAGTAGGTAGTGCCTACCGTCGCCATCTTGGCTGCGAGTCACTGCAAATCACTTGCGGATATAAAAAAAAATGGGTAAAGAGGCGAGACGTGGGTAAAGCTGAAGTGGCTAAACCACGCCCACCTAGCTCGACTGTAGTGACAGCAGTGGGAGTTCAACCGTCACTCAAGTGGCCACGCCCTTAATTATGCAGAACTTTAAGACTTAATATAAGTTACAAAATTCACCCCCCTCACAGCAAAATTAGCTATATAGACCAAAAACAGGCTGTAAACATCATATTTCCTGCTGTAAAGTTGGGCATGTTAACATGGAGGTCTATGGGAATTGACTCCCTTTTGGAGCCTCTAGCGGCCAGTCGATGAATTCCAATTTGAGAGATCAGAAGGTTGCCCCTCGTACACGATCACAGACATCACCACCTGTCACCTCTGTCATCCTTTCCTCAACTCTTGACAAAGACACTTTTTACTGCCTTTATTGCTTAATATAGTGAATAAAAATCTGTTGAGATTCTAATCCTTCTTGATCTAATAATAATAATAATAATAATAATAATAATAATAGTGTTATATTTAATAATCATATTTTATAATTAAATATAGTTTACTATAGCTAAATTGAGTTAAACTAGCAGCTCTGGTTACAATTTTTGCTTTTACAATCAACGCATCAAAATGACTGATTTTGTAGATAATGAAATGACCATTAACTTTTAACTTGTCAACAATGTGTCAATAATTATTTGCGTGAAGTCTTAATAAATGCGGAGAAAATGTATTTTCACATCTGCTGTTATGCGTAACAATGAATCGGTTTAAAATAATCATTTGTTTTCTTTGTATAATCTTTACACAACTATGCAGTGCCCACACATTTTGCCTGTTACAAAAAGTCATAGAAATCCTGGTATTTGTCGGTATCGAAGAATAAAAAATATTTCGTTTTCATAAGATGTTCCATACATTGCAAAATCATTCATTATATTGACAACATGCTCGATTTCCATGATGTTAACCCTTAAGGGATCCTAGGGACATTTTATGCCATTTTGATTTTAAACCATCTTGACCTTGATGATTGAATATTGCCCAAAATTGCCAGAGGTTAATCATTTTTGATACATTTTAGAATTTTGGTTTCAGTTTTTTAAATTAGCTTAAAATGGCTAAGCTACGCAAAAACATGTGATCCTAGGGACAAAAAATGCCCCATTGAAAACCATTATAACTACAATTTTTGCCCCCCATTTTCCTTAACATAAACTAACACATACCTCTATGTCAATATATCATTTTGAACTACTGGCCTTCACGTTTTAATTTTTATATGTCCACCAGGTGGCGCTACTTTTCACCATTTCATGCATTCATCAAAATGTCACAATTTTTGCTGTTTTCTGCGGACCGCATTGCTACTCAAAAGATAAACCTTTAATGTTGAAAATTGGTGTGTGTGTGTGTGTGTAAAAAAGTGTGTCTGAGTGGTAAGAGGGTGGGGGTGATGTCGGGGTGGAGTTGGTGTTGAGTGGGGTTGGGGGGCATATTCAACATATCCAAATTCTTCTCTCTTTGAAGGCCACATTCTTCGTTTCAAACTAATTCAGTAATAAAAACGATGAGAGGCCAGAACCGAAACAAAATCAATCTTCATTTTGGTCCTCGCTCATGTTGTTTACTGCTATAAGTATGAACAGTATAGCAGAAGAAGTGAAAATGGCAAGGCTTTACAGCACACATAAGGCTCTAGAAATAATCATGCACTTCAAGAGCGAGGATGGCTCCTCATCTTCCTCCGAGAATTCTGAGGTTGACACTGAGGCCTCAGAGGTAGAAGTAGACCAGCTGGAGTCTAATTCATCAGTGGGATCTTCAGAAGACTTGTCAGAAGGTGAGAGCGGGGAGAAGCGAGATGGATGAAGTGACTGCAGGGTGGACATTAAAAATGGAAAAATCTTCTGGTCACCCACAAACACAGAGACACTCCAGGGCTTACACACTATGCCACTGCCCGAATCAGTGCCCTGACTTCAAGCTTTTCATTGATGCTGATGCATGAAATCCTGCAGCATATTGGGGCCATGACCAGGGGCGTCGCTAGACCCCTTTTACTGGGGCACGTGCCCCAGTGTAAATCTTTTGTGCCCCTGTGTAAATCTCAAGTTTACATTTTAGCAGTTAACTAGTATATATTCCTTTACAAAGACAATCGCTGCAAAACGGATCTATATGCATTGTAGTTACCCAATTCACGTTTGAAAAAGCGACGCAGCAGTCGAACTGACGCGTGCACGCCCCAATTCATGTCCGCATCCACGCACCCATTCATGTCCGTGCGCGACTGTTTTGCTGTGCGCAGCCGCATACAAAGTACACGCGATTGAGTTGGTTTATGAAAACACGACGAGACTAAAGTAAGTTTCTAAATAATAATGAAAATCTTATTTTCACCCGATCATTGACGCATGTGATGGACATCAGAAATGTTTTGTGCAAAGCAGGAAAAGGGAAGCAAAAATGAGAGATGATGAGTTTAAGGAAGTAAAGACACATAACATCTTACCCTGTCAGGTTCAAAGGAAATTGTGTCTTGCACACCGCAGGCTTTCAAGAAAAAGTAAAAAAAAAATGGGGGACCCGTGCCCCAGTAGAGCTTTATGTCTAGCAACGCCCCTGGCCATGACAAACCTACATGGGAGACAATCGCAGACTGGAGAGATCTTGAGACAGAGAAACTGGAGGCTTATGTGGGGCTGCTCATTCTTGCCGGTGTTTACAGATAAAAAATGAATGAACCCTCAGCCTCTGGAGTGAGAAATCATGACAGGTCACTTTCCAAGCTACGATGTCCCACAAAAGGTTTCATGACATCACATCAGCCGAACGCTGTGGTTTGATTAATGTTAACATATTGCCATATAAAGGGTTAAGTAGTTTTAAAAGATTTAATCGTTTAAAGTGGGAAAAAATATTGATGTATGATATTTTTAGAGCAGTTTTTGGAAAGGTGTCATTTTGGCCTTAGGATCACAAGTGTGAGTTTTGTATAAAATCTGACCTTGTTTAAAAAATAACAATGCATCAAAATCAATGTTGCTGCCAATCTTTGACCCATCCCAGAGTATAATAATAATAAAAATAATAATAATAATCAAATGGTAGTTCAAATGTGTTTTTGGAAAATATTTAGTTTTTTGTTTTGTTTTTTTTCTGTTAAAAAACACAAGGGTTAATGTAAACAAATTTCCACAAATTAAATTAATATTTGATATGTATGTTTCAGGAAGAAGTCGTTTTAAAAGACTGAATCATTTAAAGTGGATAAAAATATTGACATATGATATTTTTAGAGCAGTTTTTGGGAAGGTGTCATTTTTTTGGCCTTAGGAACACGTTTTTAAGGATCTCTTGAGGGTTAAAACGCTTCATACGACGACATAACTCCGTGTATCATCTATAAAGCAGTAAAGTTATTTATTCATTTATTTATCCATTTGTTTACTATATTTTAAAGCAGCTTGATGTTGTAGCAACATAAAACAGCTGTCAGTTCAGCTAAACACAAACAGACACGCAACAGCAGCAACAACAACACTGATGATGAGTAATTTTGTATTAACGTGTTTGTGTATCGGTGTATTCGCACAATACTTTAACATTTAGGGTTAAATGTTAATGTTTAAAGAAACTGAGACTCTATTGTTGATTTGATGAAGAGATTTGTCGTGTTTCCGTGTATAGACTATTTATCAAATTGATCTCTGCGTTTTCTCACCTGTTCGCTCCGTTTTCTGTCGGTTTGTTCCTCGCGCCGCCGGTATTCGGTGGATCGTCATGATTAATCACGTGATTTTGAAATATCTAGAGCGCGCATTGGCCACTTTGGTCCGCTCCTGCCATACATCAGCGCCGCCGCCATATTAGATGTGGCAACGAAGACGTTTGCAAACAAATGCGAGTAAACGGGGAGTTGCGTTTCTTTTATTATATTAAGATATTAAGTACAATAACTTTAACATTTTTAACCCTACTATTAAAAAAGAACGGAAGCCTCAAGTGGTAATGTTTAATTGTTTATTATTTCCCGTTTCTGTAAACTATTTCATGTCATCACGATAAAACAAGATACATCCTTGGCAAGTATGCTTATATGGGCTTTTTCGACCCAGTCCAACCTTAATTCACTTATACTCACTAAAGTTATTATAAGAAGACCATTAGATTGCGATTTTATTGCTATTGTGTGTGTAAATGTGAACGGTCACATCGATAACACAGATTCTTCCTCTTATATGCGCATACAACACTAAAAGTTAAAATAAATATTATTTGTTGCTTGAAGAGCTGTCCCTTCTCCATTTGTTGGGTATATTATTGCTTCTGAGTTGTGCATTTCACGAAATTCCTACAAAGTATGTTGTCTCCTTAAAACTTGTGTTACATCTATAACATGCGTGTGTCCCTCATCTAAAATAAAAAATACACTTATAGACGTATAGACTGATATTTTTCTAATATTTGGACTCTTTCATCAGACTTGAGATTAAACGTCAGTGAGGCAGAGAAAAGTACAGTATTTCTAAATCTCTGGCAACGTATGCCAATTCCTAACCCTTCAGTGTGAAAGCTATTAAGATCAGACTGACCACAGCACACCATCATATAGCACTATTGGATGTATTAAACAAGTTCATTCTTAATGATTACCTTTATTACTGTAAATGAATTGTAGTATATTTTCTGTACCGTACATATATAGCAATCATGTACTGGACCATTTAGCCTGCAAATACTGTTTTCTTTTGCCTTCATTTCCATTAAACCTTAAAGTGTAAAACAATGGTTTTGATCAAACTGAAAACTTGTAACACGTGCAGTGAGCAGATCCTGTGAAGTGTCATTATTATCCACTGACTCTTCTGAAGTCATTACATTTAGTATTAACATATAATTACTTATATTTGTGTTGAGAAAAAGCAGTAATACCCCACACTGCCAAGCACATTTTGCCTTTATTTTTGCAGAATGGGCATTACATGCATTATTAATATTTACCCAAACATGTAATCTCCCTAAATAGATGCAGTTTTCATCCTTTTCAGAAGAGGGCGAGCATGAACATATCAATGTAAGGATGAAGATAGACACAGAATAAAGGTGGTGCCTTCAGAAATTTTATTACCAAAATAGCTACGCATTTATTTATATACAGGCTACTGAGAATGTAGGTCATTTTGAGCCTTGTTTTAGTGTAAAGTTTTTCATTGGCCAATATGCAGATTCAATTTGACCAAAGTTGTATAACCCTAACATCACAAAAATAAGTCAACTTGTGCAAAAGAGGCCTTTTCTATATAAACAAAAGCATTTTACAATAAAAAGCTCTTAAATCTAATTTGACATTGAATTACTTCAAACTGATTTATTTATAAAGCACCTTAAATGCAACTGTGTTACCCAAGGTGCTGCACAACCCATACATGTCCTAAATCACACTCAGTGTACCAAACACTATTAAAAGCAATGTAAGAACATATATAAAATTAAAATAATAGAAACATTTTTTAATCATAAGACCTTAAGATCTTATCAAAAGACCAATAACATATTCAGCTAAAGCATTTGTTCATGTACAGTCCAGCCTGCATATGATATAAAGAGCACATATTATGCAAAAAACACTTTTACAAGTTGTTAGGACATAAATGTGTGTTGGCAGTGTGAACACAACCACCCTAAAAAAGAAAACACTCCTTTTTTAATCCCCATTAAACCAAAGCAATCTCATTAGACATCCTGCTTTGTTTTTCTTGTTAATGTGACATCATACTGACAAAGCCCTGCCCACAGTCACTGACTGACTGGTTAGTTTTACCCAAAAGCTTTTCTAAATGAGTTTGTTAGCATGTTGTAGCACAAAGTGCATAAAAATACAGCGTTTTTTGCTCTCGCAGAATAGGGTCATTTTGGTCTTGATATAATAAAAGATCTGTGGGGTGTTTAGAGCTAAAACTTAATAGAAACATTATAGGCACACTTGAGACTTACAGGCTGTTTACATCTGGTATTAAGATACGTTTTGGTCGATCGGATCACAAGTGGATGACCCTAAAGACAGGTGTAAAACATTTTGAGCTCGTCCACTTTTGACCACATTCAGAGGTAGTCAAAAAATGCATTTGAACGGATTGCTTGTGGTGTAGACGTGTTCGAATGTGTTCAAGCAGCCACAAAACACCGCCTTACTCTCCATCTAATGTGATGTACAAGCACAATGTTTTAACATCAAACATGACGCAGTGTACAGCACCATCTTTAGGCTTTCATTGATAAAACTGAAGCAGCTGGTCTCTGCCTCTTTCATTGTGTGAACTTACTTTTATCAATTGCTCTGAAATATCAAAGAAAGTGTGTCAATTTAAACCCGTCATTTCTTTTCCTTTAAACAAAAGCAGAGGAACTCCGTAATCAGGACAGAAGTGATCGAAAGTGGACAAAAAAGACAGATTAAAACACCAGGTGTAAACGTGAATGTGTCTTTCTTGTCCACTTGTGGTCCCCACAGACCAAAACGCATCTTTATACCAGGTGTAAACAGCCCCTTATCTTGTAAAAATGGGCATACTATTGGCCCTTTAATGTTTAATGATAAATAGCTGTAACACTACTAGCCCGTAGTAAGAGTTTATTTGGACCTTAATCTTTGTGTCTCATATTTGACAGACTTAATCAGGTACGAGTCACACTCTTTGTGCGTTTATTTCTAATAATGACAAGAAAAGGTGGACAATGTAATGTATTTTCCAGGAACGGTGTCAGTCGGACACAAACAGTCTGTCGCCTCAGATGAGGAGTGACATCGAATCGCAGGCCGCAGTCGTCGGGCAGTATGGACGCGGAGTCGTGGGGTTGAATCGGGTCTGTGGGGGTCGACGAGCTGATGTGAATCTGGACCATTTCTCCATTCAGAAGTGATTCGAAAACTGGCAGTAAAACAAAAGCTTTATCCCACGAACTGCACCTCTTATGGACAACCCAGCAAAACTCTCCTGCTTCTCCTGCACAGATTGAACAGACGGGTCACGGGATTAAATGGGGGCGTCTCTCTGTGCATCATTCACAATAGCATGTAAGATCAACAAGTACCAGAAGTGCACAACATGATAAAAACTTGGCCAGCAATTAAGTTCTCAGAATGTATTACAGTATTACAGAATGTATTAAACACACATTTTCTAAGTGTATACATTTGCAGGGGAAATGTCCCCCTGCAAATTTCTCTACAGACACCAACGTGCAATATTGTGACTGAGGCGTCAAGACGTCCAACCCTAACTTTTAATTTAAGATTTTGTTTCAGGAAGACACGCACACACACGCACACGTACCTGAGTCTGAGTCTCTGAATCGGATAGTAAGTTTGATTTGTCTTTTCAGGACCTGTCTGTACGTGAGCCCCGTGCAGGTTAACACACAATGCGACGGCAGCTCAACATCCTTGGCCATTTCGGTAATGATCTCATCCTCATCCAAACACTCAGTCCAGCCGCTTCCCTCAACAACCAGCACAAATGTGAACACAGCACACAGAGATCCGCACATGAGGCACAGTGAAGCCACGCGTGACATCGCGAATGTTCGTCTGATGTTTTAGCTCTTGTTGAAAGTTCAGAGTGTGATGTTCAGTAAGTGAGTGAGAGAGTAAATGAGTGAGAGAGAGAGACTTCAGGATCTTTTACTGACTGCGCAACAGCAGTGCGCGAGCACCACACACACACATACACACACACACACACACACTGCGCGCACACGCACTCAGCGTGCCAGCAAACGGGCATAAAGTTCTGTTATGTAAGGAATGCATCTTAACTTGCAGCCACACTCGCGACCACAACCAATCAAACTGAGCAGAAACTTTGAGTTCATCTGAGTTCATTTTGATAAAGCTCAGCATTACACAAGCTTCCATACATAAGCACGTGATAAACGTTAGGGTGAAATAAGGAGATCACTTATTTACTTCATGAAAGCTTGTTTAATAAAACATCATGCAGATACATGTCATAATAAACGATACTGAAATCAAATGATTTTGTGATATATAAAGCAGAATAAGAGATTCATTAACAGAGGCACATCATGCAAATAAATGTTTCCACATAAAAATAAATCTGTTTAAAAAGATTAAATGAAAGAAGGTCAACCAACTACACTGCATTAAACCCAAGAGTCAAATTTGTAAACTATTTTAGTACTGAAACGTTAATGTCTCCACCCATTCATTCCACTTCTCCACCAGATTCAGAGATACACATGAACAAACAAGAACTGATGAGTGAAAAGATAATCATCAAATTATTCACAAATTAATTACAATCAAATAGCATCTAAAATAGATTCAATCAAATTCATACATGTTTCAAAAGAATTTCATGACAGTCTTGAATTTGAGAACTGAATCACGCTGGGGAAACTTTTGGCAGGGTTACATTTTGATGTTTTTATGGAACAAAAGGCTGCTGGCCAATAAACTGTGGGCAGACTTTAACCCTTAAACTCTAAAAGTTATTCATTTTATACAGCTTTGCATTCAACAGGGAGAAAGAGAGAGAGAGAGAGAGAGAGAGAGAGAGAGAGAGAGAGAGAGAGAGAGAGAGAGAGAGAGAGAGAGAGAGAGAGAGAGAGAGAGAGAGATTTGGGCTAGAATTTATCTCCAACAGAAGGTTCATTGTGCTCTTTTGGGGAAAAACAAACACTGGGTTAGATTAAGAATTTTGCTGTCTTCTGAGAAAGTGAAAATTTGTATTTTTCCACTTCATATTTAATAGCACCCTTAAAACCCACAAAAGTTAATAGTTTGTATTCACAATGTTTCTTACATTTCAAGGCATTCTAATAAAAAATGTTTGCTAAAACAAGTTTGCCAAGCCAAGAACCTAAAAAGCTTGATTTTTTTACTGTGTCAGTAGCTCTGTGGTGGTGTTCACATAGGTGAGGTTTTTAGGAAGGGGTCATGACCTCAAGGTCTTCTCCAGGGTCACAGCCACACTCACGGGCCATGCTCACAGAAGACACAACCAAACTGCTCCAGTCATCCACGTAGACGAACGGGAGAATATCATGAGCGGTCGCCTTACAGCACTGGGAAAAAAAGAAAGTCTTTTAAGAAAGCAACTTTAAGATTACAAGATGAGATTGAAACCCATGTAAAAGTTACTCGTGTGAAAATGCATTTAAAAGTGACACACTAGGCTTAGGGTTCAAAATAATTCAGAGCAAGCACGTGCTGTGGACGTTACCTGTGCCGAGGAACATTGATTAGGGTTGCAGGATTTGCAGTGGGTAAAGGTAAAAGTCTCAGGATGAACAATCCAGTGGTCCCAGCCCAAATCTGACACATCATAAAAAACAACAAATTAGAATTGCATGATGGAGTGAATCTCACCCAACCCTAACCAAGCAGGTCATTTTCACCCCCACATTTGTTCTGATTTAAATAAAATACCAAAGTACATTTTCACTGTAATGCAGAGAATACAACACAATAAAGGTCTACGTGCATTACAGAGAGGAAAATGAAAAATATTTTTTGCATTATTTTTGAGTCCCTTAATTTTTTACTTTTTAAGCACATTGTTTGAAAGTAGCCTCACAGTAAACTCTACCGTATGACTTGTATTAAGGTCACTCACTGATGGTTTTTGCTTCGGTGAGCGAGACAAGAGCGCTAATGCAGCGGAAATTAAAAGTATGTCATGGAGATAAAACCTTGGGATAAACCAGCCTCAACTACTAGTCATGCACAACATGTGATTTACTTCATAACACAGTACTTATAATAAGGCAAGCAATGCAACACACAACTTTTTCTTTTGATTTTGAGGTGAAATATGACTTGTAACTAAAGTTTTGTAACTAAAAGCAAAACCTATTGAAAGCATAATTCAGCCCATTGCAAGTCGTCTTATAGGTGCAGTGTGTAGATTTTAGCGATATCTAGCAGTAAAATTGTGAATTGCAACCAATGGCTCAATCCACCGTTCACCAAAATGCATAGTGAAGCTACGGTAGCCACCACAAGACAAACATAATGTTGTCTAAGACAAAATACAGTAGTGACAAAACGCGCTTTGTAGAGCAGATTGTGCTTTAGGGCTACTGTAGAAACATGGCGGCACAAAATGGGGACTTCTATGTAAGGGGACCCACAATGTATGGAGATAAAGGTAATAAACACATAACTGTTGATTGTGTACACCACTGATAATATAGTTATGTAGATTATATTGCATTCCTGTCATTAGATCCTTCTTAAAGTTACACACTGCACCTTTATGTTAATTATAACACTGGGATCTTTCGTGACCACTCACCCTTGATGAAAACCTGCGAGGAATGTTTACAACACTTCTGTTGTGTTGTGTTCCCAGAATCCTCAGGGAATGTTGAATTATCTGTCAAAGAGACAACAACCACATAACCGTGAACCCATGGCAGCGTCAGGATTATTGGGAAAGACAGATTCGTGCTGAATTGGGCTTTACACTTAATCTGATTTAAAGTACCTGGCGTGGAAGCTACGGTGGCATTGAAAGTGGCTTTCCATTGGGCACGCAGTTGTTTCATCCCAAACACAGACACGTGAGGCTCCTGCTGTAGGTCCAGTGATTCCAGCAGGATTTTCCTGATTTCTGGTTCTCCTCTGCATCTACAGAAAACACATACACACGCATGAGGTCAAGTTTTTTTCTAATAAACAAATAATGATGAAATAATGATGTTTTGCGTACAGCTGTCTGTATTTCAGCTTAACCGCTGTGTTCTGCCTGCCAGATGCTTGTGTGTTTTTCGTTTATATTGTTTATTCACAGAAAGTGTTTTTAGAACATTCAGAGAACAGAACTTCAGGTTTTGGTTGTCAATTTGTACACAAAATGTTATGTAATAAAGCAGCAACATTTGGAGCATGAAATCACTGTATATTAAGGGGACCGATTTCCCCCACAAATTAAATCTAAGCTTCAAATTTCATTTTAAAATCTCAGGAGTCCTCCATTAATCTGGACTCAATTGGCACACTCAGACCTGTTCAAGCATAGACAACATCCCTACAAATAACCAAATGATCTTACCTGTGGGCTTCGGCATCAGGCGAAGGATGCAAAACAAACGTGTTCCCAAGTGGAAAGCCCAGCAGAATAACCAGCGCACACAACATCACACACATGTCTGGTGAACGCAAGTGGACGATCGTGTCTCGTGAAGGACTCTCGGTGTGGATGTGAAGATGCTCCGGAGGGAAAGGACTGGATGTTGTTTGTAACAGCCTGGGAAAGTTGAGATTTATCTACGTTAGCCAGGCTCGGCCTTGGAATACTTTACACTGTTTTCATGTCCAGCAAACGGAGGGTGTTGAACAGGAGATGAGATAAATGAAGAGAATAAAGGCTCGATTGAAGAAAACACCAGTGAATTCTTCTTCTCTTTGTGACATAGTAGCAAAGACGATAAGCCCAAATCTGCAGGTGCACAGACAACAAGCGAGAAAAAGATCAGAAAGGAACAAAGACACAAACAACGGTGTGACACAAACAAAGAAAAAAGAAAATGAATTCATAAAACAAGTGTAATTCTTAAGAACTCTCAAAAATTCTAAAAAAAAAAAAAATTGGAAATGTATCTCATTTTATAAACAGACTGAACGAATCAAACAGTCACAGTTCAATATTTTTTAAAAGCATCTTTCATTATATTGAGACACGTCTAACAAAATATGAGCTCACAATATAAGGACAACGTGTTTCCTTTCATGCAGTACAGGGGATAATAATGATGCTTCTATACAAAGACAAGCCAAAGCTGCTTTTCATTTTGAAAATGTAGTCTTTATTATAATAACCTTAATACTACACCACTTGCAGAATACACATCTTTCTATTCTCGTCTGAAACACAAGAACTTTACCTCAGATGAACTTCTGAATCAAAGGAATCATTTGTGTGACCTTGACTCCCATCTGTCCAGAGAAATTCCAGCAGCTGTGTGTGAATGAAGCTCATTCTCAGTAAGGAATGTTGCTGTCCTGCGTTTCACTTAACACTGAATTGTGGGTAAGGGCTGATATTGATTGTGATCATACGAAGGTACATCAATATTCAGACAAACCGTCCTGCCCCCATTGGTTGCAATCTTTTTAGAAAAATAGTTCAAGGCTGGCACAGTAAGGAAGAATTAATAATCATTTGAGTAGATCACTTTTCCCTTGTGTTGTTTTGTAACACAAATATTTCTAAATAATACAAATATGAATTATACAATATTGTCTTCGTGCCAGGTCAAGATCAGCACAAAAAGGTCTAACTAGCCCCGCATAGCATTATTTTCAAAATCAATCTTATGAACAATATTCTTCATAAAAAGCCTGATCTGAAACGATTATCACCCTAACTACACCGAGCAGAATCAGTTCTGACAAAAACAAAGAAATAACATAAAGGAAGTGATCATAAAATAACATGACAAGCTGATATTCCAAAAATAAATGACAACCAGAACAAAACCACAGCAACTGTTCACATAAATCTGCTGTTGTTTTAGGACCGGTCAGACCTCTCTAAGCTTTCTGAATCTGGACCGACTCGATCTGCCGGCCATTAAATTCCTTCTGTTTTATTGATAGAGATAAAACACCAAGAGAGTTTATAATAAACATAATGAACTGTGATCATGTCTGAATCCAGCCGTTTATTCTGGGTTGAAGCTAATCCTAATCCATCCTTTGCTTGTTGTTTGATTAAGTGGTCATGTGATGAAGAAAGACTATAATCACAGCTTCATATCTTCAGTCTCGGCTCAGACACTTTATACACCGGATATTCTTCATTGTTTGAGATTCTCTGCTCGTCATGCCGAGATTTTGACAAACTGTGAGTTTTGCTATCTTTAACAGAATACTGACTATTGGATTTAATAGATGATTTAACATGGATAAATGCATATGTGTAAAATGCACTGTGTTTAAAATGATTCATATGCATCTATTTCAAAATGTTGTGTTAAAGTTTTCATGTGTCAAGTCATGTGTGTTCATACAGTAAAATGGGATGCAGAGTCACTAAATCAAATCAACAAAAGCTGCTTCAATGTGAACGAGGTGTGTAAAACTATCTTTACATTCATACATTTCTTCAGTCTGTGTGATCAAACCTATAACACAATGCTGAATCAGTTGAGCTACAGCAGCAAAGATTTACAAGCAAATAAAAGCTCATCTTTATAAGACACAAAAGAAGCTGTCATTCATTTCTCTCTCTCTCTCTCTCTCTCTAAATTTTTATTTTTTGTTCTTCATCATCTGACTGTAGCAAGTGTCTCAGTTCCAGGTAATTCAGTCAGTTGTTTATTTTGATAAGTTGATCATCTCAACATCTCAGTGGTGAATATGAATGAATGTCAAACGTTGTATTTTCTTTCTCTCTCTGTGTGTCTGAACCGTTACATGCAGCGGCCACAGGTGAGATCACACTACAGTATATAGACTATCTGTGAAACAACATCATAGTTACCTGGATCCTCAGCCGGTCTGTTTCTCTGCAGCGATGCGTGCGGCGCTTCTTATCCAGCGCTGGTATCGTCAGTACGTGGCTCGGCTGGAGATGAGACGCCGCTGTACCTGGCATATCTTTCAGTCTATCGAATATTCTGGAGAGCAAGATCATATCAAGGTAAAAATAACAGCACTGGTGCTCATGTGATGTTTTCAACACACTTTCAACCCTAAGCATTGACCCTCAGCCCATAACTCATTCCTGTAACGTTTGTGCTACATAGACACCTGGCTTGTTTATTTTACTACTGTCATTAATCAGACTCACAAGCTTAACCTGCCAGGTTTTAAAAAACCTGAATTGGTTTAATGGAGAGATGTTTCTTCAGGAATCTAGGCAACCAAACTCACTGTGTGTAAATCAGATGTTTTTACTCATTTACACTATAAGCAGTTTGTGCTGTTGGTCTTTACAGCTTTATAACTTCTTTGGTTTTCTGATGGATCATTTCAGACCTGACAGCAGCCAAAGTAAGAAACTAAAAACTCACAAGATCTATTTTAAAATCAGCTCTGATCTTATTCATACGATAACCACAACTCCAGGTCTCTCTCTCACTAACAGGAAACCTCATCTCTCATATATTTCATGAGAGTGATGTGTTTCAGGATGTGGAGTGGGAGAGATATTTCTGTTATAAGAACATTGAGGTTCCAGATGTTTACCCTGGACCTCATCTCACATTCCCACTGACCATCTTAAACGTCACAGAGCTTGTGGACGCCTTCAAAAACAAACAAGTAACTACAGTTGTAACATCCTGTAACTGTTTATTTCACGGACAAAACTGGCTTGTTTAACTGTAGATCTGTGTTTAGAAACTTCATTCGCGCTATGTGCTACAGCTCCTGGGGAAAACATGGATGCTTCTCCGTTTATTGCCCAACATCAGTCACGTGTCCACCTGCGAATATAAAGAAATCACCATCTGTGGTGAGAACACACATGCACATGTGACAAACACACACACACCCACACACACACACACACACACACACACACACCCACGCACGCACGCACGCACGCACGCACGCGCGCATACACACATGTTGGTGTATGTGATTTACGGGGACATCTCCATAAATAGGCACATACACATTTACACACAACTGTATTATAACATGGTGCTCTGTTTTCTTCCATAGGAGATCTGCACGGACATCTTGAAGATTTGCTGTTGATTTTTTACAAAGTGTGTAAATTTCTTTCACCCACAATTCTATGTGCTGTCTCTTTACGAATTGTCCAAAATCAAACATCTCTTTTCTTTTCTTGACTAGAACGGTTTTCCTTCAGCAGAGACACCGTATGTGTTTAATGGTGACTTTGTTGACCGAGGAAAAGAATCCATTGAGATTCTCCTGGTACTGTTTGCCTTCCTGTTGCTGTATCCACATGATGTGCATCTAAACAGAGGAAATCATGAAGATCATATAGTTAACTTGAGGTAAAATGAACAAAGACACATTTACAATAAAGCTTTGTGATCAAGCATTATTTGTGTTTGTAATATAGAAACTTGTGTTCTGTGCAGATATGGCTTCACTAAAGAAGTTCTTTTGAAATATCGGGTAAGTTAAGAGGATGAAGAGGATGAAGTAGTTGAAGAGTGTGAGGTAGAGGCAATGGATGAAGGGCGTGAGGAAGAGGCGATGGATGAAGGGTGTGAGGTAGGGGCGATGGATGAAGAGGGTGAGGTAGAGGCGATGGATGAAGAGCGTCAAGTAGAGGCGGTGGATGAAGGGCGTGAGGAAGAGGCGATGGATTAAGGGTGTGAGGTAGAGACGGTGGATGAAGAGCGTCAAGTAGAGGCGGTGGATGAAGAGCTTGAGGTAGAGATGGTGGATGAAGGGCGTGAGGAAGAGGCGATGGATGAAGGGCGTGAAGTAGAGACGGTGGATGAAGGGTGTGAGGTAGAGGCGGTGGATGAAGAGCGTGAGGTAGAGGTGGTGGTTGAAGAGCGTGAGGTAGAGGTGGTGGTTGAAGAGCGTGAGGAAGAGGCAGTGGATGAAGAACGTGAGGTAGAGACGGTGGATGAAGGGCGTGAGGAAGAGGCGGTGGATGAAGAGCGTAAGGTAGAGGTGATGGATGAAAGGCATGAGGTAGAGACGGTGGATGAAGGGCGTGAGGAAGAGGCAGTGGATGAAGAACGTGAGGTAGAGACGGTGGATGAAGAGCGTAAGGTAGAGGCGGTGGATGAAGAGCGTAAGGTAGAGTCGCTGGATGAAAGGCATGAGGTAGAGACGGTGGATGAAGGGCGTGAGAAAGAGGCAGTGGATGAAGAACGTGAGGTAGAGACGGTGGATGAAGAGCCTCAGGTAGAGGCAGTGGATGAAGGGCATGAGGTAGAGGCGGTAGATGAAAGGCATGAGGTAGAGACGATGGATGAAGGGCGTGAGGAAGAGGCAGTGGATGAAGAACGTGAGGTAGAGACGGTGGATGAAGGGCGTGAGGAAGAGGCGGTGGATGAAGAGCGTAAGGTAGAGGTGATGGATGAAAGGCATGAGGTAGAGACGGTGGATGAAGGGCGTGAGAAAGAGGCAGTGAATGAAGAACGTGAGGTAGAGACGGTCGATCAAGAGAGACAGGTAGAGGCAGTGGATGAAGAGCGTAAGGTAGAGGTGATGGATGAAAGGCATGAGGTAGAGACGGTGGATGAAGGGCATGAGGAAGAGGCAGTGGATGAAGAACGTGAGGTAGAGACGGTGGATGAAGAGCATCAGGTAGAGGCAGTGGATGAAGAGCGTAAGGTAGAGGTGATGGATGAAAGGCATGAGGTAGAGACGGTGGATGAAGGGCGTGAGAAAGAGGCAGTGGATGAAGAACGTGAGGTAGAGACGGTGGATGAAGAGCGTCAGGTAGAGGCGGTGGATGAAGAGCGTAAGGTAGAGGCAGTGGATGAAGAGCGTAAGGTAGAGGTGATGGATGAAAGGCATGAGGTAGAGACGGTGGATGAAGAGCGTCAGGTAGAGGCAGTGGATGAAGAGTGTAAGGTAGAGGTGATGGATGAAAGGCATGAGGTAGAGACGGTGGATGAAGAGCGTGAAGACGAGGCGATGGATGAAAGGCATGAGGTAGAGACGGTGGATGAAGAGCGTGAGGAAGAGGCGATGGATGAAAGGCATGAGGTAGAGATGGTGGATGAAGAGCGCGAGGAAGAGGCGATGGATGAAAGCCATGAGGTAGAGACGGTGGATGAAGAGCGTGAGGATG
Source organism: Misgurnus anguillicaudatus (assembly GCF_027580225.2). Classification (NCBI taxonomy): domain Eukaryota; kingdom Metazoa; phylum Chordata; class Actinopteri; order Cypriniformes; family Cobitidae; genus Misgurnus; species Misgurnus anguillicaudatus. The sequence continues at coordinate 36,723,903 of NC_073345.2, forward strand.
AGGCGATGGATGAAAGGCATGAGGTAGAGACGGTGGATGAAGAGCGTCAGGTAAAGGCGGTGGATGAAGGGCGTGAGGTAGAGACGGTGGATGAAGAGCGTGAGGAAGAGGCGATGGATGAAAGGCATGAGGTAGAGACGGTGGATGAAGAGCGTGAGGAAGAGGCGATGGATGAAAGCCATGAGGTAGAGACGGTGGATGAAGAGCGTGAGGATGAGGCGATGGATGAAAGGCATGAGGTAGAGACGGTGGATGAAGAGCGTCAGGTAAAGGCGGTGGATGAAGGGCGTGAGGTAGAGACGGTGGATGAAGAGCGTCAGGTAGAGGTGATGGATGAAAGGCATGAGGTAGAGACGGTGGATGAAGGGCGTGAGAAAGAGGCAGTGGATGAAGAACGTGAGGTAGAGACGGTGGATGAAGAGCGTCAGGTAGAGGCGGTGGATGAAGAGCGTAAGGTAGAGACGGTGGATGAAGAGCGTCAGGTAAAGGCGGTGGATGAAGGGCGTGAGGTAGAGGCGGTGGATTAAGGGTGTGAGGTAGAGACGGTGGATGAAGAGCGTGAGGTAGAGACGGTGGATGAAGGGCGTGAGGAAGAGGCAGTGGATGAAGAACGTGAGGTAGAGACGGTGGATGAAGAGCGTCAGGTAGAGGCAGTGGATGAAGAGCGTAAGGTAGAGGTGATGGATGAAAGGCATGAGGTAGAGACGGTGGATGAAGGGCATGAGGAAGAGGCAGTGGATGAAGAACGTGAGGTAGAGACGGTGGATGAAGAGCATCAGGTAGAGGCAGTGGATGAAGAGCGTAAGGTAGAGGTGATGGATGAAAGGCATGAGGTAGAGACGGTGGATGAAGGGCGTGAGAAAGAGGCGATGGATGAAAGCCATGAGGTAGAGACGGTGGATGAAGAGCGTGAGGATGAGGCGATGGATGAAAGGCATGAGGTAGAGACGGTGGATGAAGGGCATGAGGAAGAGGCAGTGGATGAAGAACGTGAGGTAGAGACGGTGGATGAAGAGCATCAGGTAGAGGCAGTGGATGAAGAGCGTAAGGTAGAGGTGATGGATGAAAGGCATGAGGTAGAGATGGTGGATGAAGAGCGCGAGGAAGAGGCGATGGATGAAAGCCATGAGGTAGAGACGGTGGATGAAGAGCGTGAGGATGAGGCGATGGATGAAAGGCATGAGGTAGAGACGGTGGATGAAGAGCGTCAGGTAAAGGCGGTGGATGAAGGGCGTGAGGTAGAGACGGTGGATGAAGAGCGTCAGGTAGAGGTGATGGATGAAAGGCATGAGGTAGAGACGGTGGATGAAGGGCGTGAGAAAGAGGCAGTGGATGAAGAACGTGAGGTAGAGACGGTGGATGAAGAGCGTCAGGTAGAGGCGGTGGATGAAGAGCGTAAGGTAGAGACGGTGGATGAAGAGCGTCAGGTAAAGGCGGTGGATGAAGGGCGTGAGGTAGAGGCGGTGGATTAAGGGTGTGAGGTAGAGACGGTGGATGAAGAGCGTGAGGTAGAGACGGTGGATGAAGGGCGTGAGGAAGAGGCAGTGGATGAAGAACGTGAGGTAGAGACGGTGGATGAAGAGCGTCAGGTAGAGGCGGTGGATGAAGAGCGTAAGGTAGAGGTGATGGATGAAAGGCATGAGGTAGAGACCGTGGATGAAGGGCATGAGGAAGAGGCAGTGGATGAAGAACGTGAGGTAGAGACGGTGGATGAAGAGCATCAGGTAGAGGCGGTGGATGAAGAGCGTAAGGTAGAGGTGATGGATGAAAGGCATGAGGTAGAGACGGTGGATGAAGGGCGTGAGCAAGAGGCAGTGGATGAAGAATGTGAGGTAGAGACGGTGGATGAAGAGCGTCAGGGAGAGGCGGTGGATGAAGAGCGTCAGGTAGAGGCAGTGGATGAAGAGCGTAAGGTAGAGGTGATGGATGAAAGGCATGAGGTAGAGACGGTGGATGAAGAGCGTCAGGTAGAGGCAGTGGATGAAGAGCGTAAGGTAGAGGTGATGGATGAAAGGCATGAGGTAGAGACGGTGGATGAAGAGCGTGAGGAAGAGGCGATGGATGAAAGGCATGAGGTAGAGACGGTGGATGAAGAGCGTGAGGAAGAGGCGATGGATGAAAGGCATGAGGTAGAGATGGTGGATGAAGAGCGCGAGGAAGAGGCGATGGATGAAAGCCATGAGGTAGAGACGGTGGATGAAGAGCGTGAGGATGAGGCGATGGATGAAAGGCATGAGGTAGAGACGGTGGATGAAGAGCGTCAGGTAAAGGCGGTGGATGAAGGGCGTGAGGTAGAGACGGTGGATGAAGAGCGTGAGGTAGAGGAGATGGATGAAAGGCATGAGGTAGAGACTGTGGATGTAGAGCGTCAGGTAAAGGCGGTGGATGAAGGGCTTGAGGTAGAGGCGGTAGATGAAGAGCTTGAGGTAGAGGCGGTGGATGAAAGGCATGAGGTAGAGACAGTGGATGAAGAGGGTGAGGTAAAGGCGGTGGATGAAGGGCATGAGGTAGAGACAGTGGATGAAGAGCGTCAGGTAAAGGCGGTGGATGAATGGCATCAGGTAGATGCGGTAGATGAAGAGCATGAGGTAGAGGCGGTGGATTAAGGGTGTGAGGTAGAGACGGTGGATGAAGGGCGTGAGGAAGAGGCGATGGATGAAGAGGGTGAGGTAAAGGCAGTGGATGAAGGGCGTGAGTTAGAGACGGTGAATGAAGAGGGTGAGATAGATGAAGAGCGTGAGGTAGAGCTTTGAACTTGATGCGGGACATTAAGGGAAGTCAATGAAAACTGAAAAGGAGGGCTGTGACATGATTTCATTTAGCACTCAAGATCATTTACAGTAATAACAACACAAAATCTTAATGATCCACAAAGAATGAACTGTCAGTAATATTCTCAACACAGGTTCATGGAAAACAGATTCTTAAACTTCTGCAGAAGATCTTCAGCTCGTTACCGCTGGCAACAGTGATTGATCAGAAAGTTTTGATTCTACATGGAGGAATTTCAGACAGGACAGATCTGAACTTGATTGCCAAACTGTATAGACATCAGGTACAGTTTGTCTATTTGTCTGTCAGTCAGTCAGTTTGTTTTTTCTGTCTGTCTATGTCAGTGACATTCATTCTGGTTAGTCTTAGTTTGTTTCAGCGCTCAGGCCGATGCAGGGCAGAGCGTCTGTGAGGCTAAGGGAAGCAAGGAAAAACGATGACATCAGTGACGGACGGAGAAGAGTTCAGTCTCTGTCTCACGGCTTACCAGTACGACCCAGACAGGATCATCCGCGCCATTCTGTGCATTCTGCATTTGGACAAGCGGGCTGGCCCATAGAGTATGAACCGAGCGAGAGACGCTGTTTGTTAGGTCTCGGTCCCTCATCAGAACCGCATTCTGCTAAAGCTCTGGAGACAGATGAATGGAAACAGGTAAAAAAATTGAAACCACGTGCACTTTACCTCAACAGTCAGACAAACTATCTAAAACAAGACATATTACAGTTTTTCTCCTTCACTTTGAAACATTTCTCAGATCACAAATAACATTTTTTAAAATATCTTGTTCAACCTCCACATCATCGTGTCAGTTGTGCACAACATAAAAGCACATTTTCAGTGTTTTGGGCACATTGCAAAAGCTTTGGTACATTCATGCAGATGATTGTGTAAAGCTGTCTGCCGTTTCGTCATTTTCAATTGCTTACGTGATTTTCATCAAAATACATGATACTTGTTTTCTGTTGAATAGTCTTACACACCTTAAAAAAATCCATGAACTAGAAAGTCATGACATGAATTTGATAAATTGATGTGAAGTGAATCTTGATGAAGGATTAGATGACCGGATAAGAGGTTACATGTGATTCTTTGCTGCATTGCGAGGGAGGATATCTGTTGTGACAGAACCAAGGGTTCTAATTTGGTTATTTTTTATTTTTACTGTACGGGGTGATTTTTTTCAATATCACAATGTATTTTATTTGTCACATTTGTGTAAATGTGAATTCCATTTAATCTCTTGCGATCACTTATACCATACACATTGCAAGTTAGGAAATACATTTCAGCAGTGTTCAGCAGGATATTCTGCTGACATTACTGTGAACATTTAAATATCTTACAAATGACTATGAGCATCCTATACAGGGGTGGGAAATCCTCGTCCTGGACGCCAACTCTCCTGTAGAGCCCTAATGGTTGCTGCGAATAGTGGATGGATAGCAGCTCTTCATTATGTCCATTTGTGCTTTTAAGTGAAGAGAAAGGTAAAGCAGTGACATGCTGGTTTTGTACTGGTCACAACGCTCCACATGATACGAATTCACAGGTCAAAGTTCACCAGACTTGAACTTTGCTAAGCAGCGACCTGTAAAATATCATTGTACGAGCTTGCGTTTCCGGTCTGACACTGACTTCACGTGTGTATGAATGGAAGTCAGTGGAACGAAAAGTCTAGTGTGACCGGCACTTAATACATTCACAACTTTTATATACAAAACAAAATGCAAAAAGTCAAACATTAATTTGTGGGCCAGGTTTAAGAAGAAATGTTTAACCATTCAGCAGCGAACGAAGCAGGTTAGACAATATTACAGTTTTTTCCAATTGTTAACACACTAAAATGACATGAACAGCACAACTATTTAAACTGACACACAGAGAGCAACACCTCTTCTCAAGTCTCCAAAAGTCTAAACACATTTCCTGCTTTACACACATTTTACAATTCACAATGGTGCTTTTTAAATGCACTGAACACGGTTCTCTGCACAAGACACAACAATCTGACATAAAGTCACATGTTTGCCTTTTCAAAACACTACCATTCAAAATGACACTACACGTGCTAAATGGCCTGTACCATCTGCCCAAACACCTGAATGGTTAATTGTTAACACTTCAATCAGGATGTAAGCACTAGAAAAGACCACAAGAACGTAATTGGCCACAGAGCCATTATAGATGTTCCTGGCTAACGTGGTGGGAACATCACAATGTGTGCTGCCATCTCCAATGTGGATGGTGTCCTCCACCGTCATGCCAACCTTGATACAACACAGCCCATATTCTCACATTTCTAGAAAGACTCCACAACATTGTCATACCATCAGAGTGTATGAATGACGCAGACCAAAGAAACCGGTATGTTGTAGTATGGCACAACGTGAGCTTTCATCATGTAGCTCCAGTCCAAAACTAGTTTGCTGACTACCAAACATTTATCGTGCAATACCTCCCACCATACTTGCCATTTTTGAACCCCATAGAAGAGTTATATGGAAGGTATATGACCACCAGTCCTTTGTGCGCATGCCTCTTTTGCAGGCTATGGAAGATGCATGTGATGAGATTGATGTTGGTGCAATTTAGGGATGGATAAGGTGCTCAAGGCGCTTCTTCCCTCGATGTCTGGCAAGGGAATATATTGCCTGTGATGTGGACGAGGCGTTATGACTTGTTTGGTGAAAAAGTAAAAAATTCAACAGCATGTGTGTGTATCTGCAAATATTTCTGTGCATGTGAACAATCTAATACATATTTTAGTATTATGGCAAAGCATACTAAAGAAAAGTGCACTTTTCATTATGCCCAACTGTGTGTAGTTGGTTAGACAAAAATCTGGTAACATGAATGAAGTGTGTTCCAATTTGTGTCAAAGTTTGATTTTGATAATGTTATATGTAGTTTAGGTTAGAGTGCTTCATTTTGCAGGATATATGTGGTATTTTGCTATTTGGGTGTGTGGTTTTGTAAATTGTGTTCAGTTTTTTGATAAAACCAGACTAGTTTGCAAAATTGTGTGTTAGCAATTGGAAAAAACTGTCATATTTACACATACATGCCTTGGTTTTATCACAATAGATAGTAGACATCCTGTGGAGCGACCCGATGGCCCAGAACGGCTGCGTCCTCAATGAGGTTCGAGGGGGCGGCTGTTACTGGGGACCTGACGTCACTCAGAAAATACTGGACAAACACAAACTACAGCTGCTGATCAGATCGCACGAGTGCAAACAGGAAGGTTACGAGTTCTGCCACAACAACAGGGTGAGAAATAATCTGTTAACATGAAAGTAATTAATCCTAATTAAAAAGATTAATCATAGGTGCAACTGAACTGGAATCTGTGGGAATATCAATGTCAATCATTCCTATTGTGTGTTTGCAGGTCCTGACAATATTTTCAGCCTCAAATTATTATGATGTGGGAAGCAACAGAGGCGCTTACATACATTTGGGTTCTGACCACATCCCTCACTTTAAACAGTTTCAAGCCAGCCAGACGACACGAGAGCTGACACTCAGACAGAGGTGAACACACACACACACACACACACACACACACACACACACACACACACACACACACACACAAAAGATGAATGTTTCTTATAATAATGTGTGTGTTTGTGTGTGTTTGTGTAGTGTGAGATGTACAGAACGCTCTGCTTTACAGGCTCTGAGGATGCAGCTGTTTACACACAAATCTGAATTGATGCGGGAGTTTAAGGAACACGACCCACAAGATGCAGGTCTGCACACACACACATATAATTTAGTTCAATTCATTGGCTTCAGTATCAAAAAAAAAAAATGTGTCTGGGTCCTTTAAAGGCAACAGGTGAACAAATGATAAAAACATTCACTAAAATACCAAAATTGGCAGCTAGTATTTGCACACATAGCCAGACCCACCTTGGACTTGGCTAGCCAATTTGGTTGGTTAGCTAGGTAAGGTTGGGGTTAGCATGGGGCAAATCCTGGATTTTGGGTAGGGCCTACCATGAAAGTAGCTTTGCATTAAGCTGTGTTTGTTGCATAGTAACATCCGCTACACAGCTAACAACTTTAATACGTCTGAATGTCTAATAAATGTTTTAGCATTTCTATATTCTCTGTTTCTGTTGTAAGACAACGAAACAAGTATGAAATAGTGACTAAACATTAAAACTACGTGTTAACCCCTTCTACTGAAGTTCTGCTTAGCTCCCTGTACAGAGAAGAGGATGAGAGAAAGATGTGCGCATGCACTGGGAAAGCAAGACCTCACGCTCGCGGGGCAGATCTGAAGCTTATTTTTAAAAACAAGTTTAATGTTCATTCCCTGTTGAGGTCCTAGCTGTCTGTTTTTCGAAGGTCTTATATCTCTGAGGAATTGGGCTCTTGCCGTGGAGAAGGTTCTGCGTCTGGGGCTCCCGTGGAGGGTTCTGAGATCTCAGCTGGTACCCAGCACACAGGATGGGATGCTGAATTATAATGACTGGTTCAACCAGCTGTCCATAATCCAGCCAAACACTAAAGTAATGCAAACACACACCCACCCACAGAAGAGATGTCCAGCCGTCGAAATGATTTCAGATTAGAATCGTATCATACGACATAGAAACATAACCCAACTCAACTCATACGCAGACAAAATTAACCTAGAACGAGCTTGCTTTGAATAAAATCTTCTGAACACCTCAGAAATGTACTTGTAATGTAAATAATCACATCAAGTGTTTAAATGATTAGATTTGTTATAGTTACAAATATGCAGATTAAATCTAAAATCATTTAGGATTCAATCAGGTTCAGTTTATAGACCCCTTCACGGTTCACGTCACAGGCAGTTCCCACTGCGCATGTCGGGGTCAGAAAAGCCATTACAGCAGATTGAGTTGCGTATTATTCGGTATCGTTAAAAATGCACTTACGTCGTGGGCTTTGAAAATCGCACCAGGTCTTCCGTTAAGTTTTCGCGATTCATGCAGAATCTCAAAAACTAAAAAATCTGCATCTGCAAGCAATTAACGTGCAGACTGGAACAATGCAAAGATCAAAGAGGCTTGTGTTTGTAGTGCTCACTTCATTTGAGGTAAGTCATCATTTTTCAGCCCTGTTAGATTAAATTATAAAGCCTGGATGGTATGAACAGTTTGAAACCATGCTGCACGCGCACCCGATAGTCATTCAATGTTTACAAACCTTGAAGGGGTCTATATTATAAGGTGTTACTGTTACAGTGTATTTAAAGGCGGAGTGCACAATGTTTGAAAACAATTTGGAAAAGGAGACGGGCCGACTACCAAAACACGCTTATAGCCAATCAGCAGTAAAAAGCGTGTCAACTAACCGACATCCTTGCCGGGTTGCGTATTAGGGGTGGGACAAAAAATAGATTCTTAGATGAATCGCGATTCGGACGTGGGTCGATTCTGAATCGATTCACAAATGTCAAGAATCGATTCTTAAATGTTCAGAGACAGTTCAGAGTAGCAAAAGCACAAACATTAACCTGGCTTTGAGAGCAAATGTGACGTAATGACGTCACAGATATGCAAATTAGTAGTCAAGAATCGATTCTGGCTCGATTCACGAGGGTCCAAGCGATTCCTACCCCTATTGCATATGTGTGGGGTGGGTCTTTTAAAAGAAGGTCCAGATTCTATTGGGGTAGGGGCGTGTTTGTTTAGGTGATTTCAAATATCAACATTGGCTTTCAAACATTGTGCACTCCGCCTTTAACTTAGAGTCCTGATAATAAACCACATGGGTTTGGTTTAGTTGCATGTAGTTATGCATAATTTACTGTCATTACAGCCTGGCACACACACATACAGAGACACTGTAAAATAAAGCCGTGTTCATGTTATTGACACACTTCTAATCTAATCTGCAGTTCCTACTGAGACAACTTTAATTGAAATAAAAAGAACAATTTTTCTAAAACTAAAATAGATCAAAATAAATATATGAGACTAAACATCCTTATGAGGGACAGAAGTTATTGAAATTCCTCTTACAGACAAAAATAAAATGAAAACATTGATCAACCTTCATGGGATCCATAAATATGCTGAATAAACTCTTATAAACACTTCTAGTGAAATTTAGGAAGCTTCAGGAATTTAGACTTCCAGGCACCACTAAACTAAAGTTTCAACTAACAACCCGGTCAAGGGTGAACTAAATCAATATTGCAGTGATCACAACTCTCCTCTAATTTGATTTATATAGTCACTTATCCTAATTTCTCTTGCAGTTTTGAATTGCTATTAGTCACAGATGAGGTGTTTTCTTTGCAATCAATACTGACCATACTGAGAACAGACTATAGGAAGAAACATACAATTATTTTACAAACATAATTGTTTTGATCCCCCAAGCTATCAAACGAAACTCTTTAAAATATTCTCAAATCCAAAACAAAAATATATAACAAAAAAAAAAAAAACCACACGTAATGGCTGTAGGCTTACTGAACTGTTTCCAAATGATCAGCTGGCAAATCAACAGCTGTAACCATAAAAGCTTTACTCTGTCCCACACTGTCTCTGGGGAGCGTGCAGTAATAACTTCACTTTAACAAGAACCAGAAAACATGTTTTCAATATAATGCATATAAATGAATGTCACTAGTGTTTATTGATATATTGCACTAAGGTTTATATATGTTTTTTTTACTGCTGTTTGTCAGATGCTTTTAAGTAATGGATATAAATAATTTTACTCAAGTTAAAGTTATTTTGTAGCAGTACTTGATATATGCATTAAACTACAGAAGCAACCAATGCCAAAAACTAAAAACTGATTTTTTTTTAAATAAAACCCTCTGATGAACAAGTTCATATTGTCTTACAGATCAACATAAGTCTGCTGGAGACCCTGTACAAACATCATTCAAACCTAGAGACAATCTTCAGAATAATTGACACGGATCATTCAGGTAATCTGATCAATGACTGATCACCATCATCTAAGATCTGACAATTATTGTTTTCTCTCAAACTAGAGTAATAAAAAAAACCCTAACCAAAGCAGTCTTATTAGACATCCTGCTTTTAATCTCTTGTTATTGTGACATCACACTGATTAAGCTCCGCCCACAGCCAATGACTGACTGGTTAACTTTACCCAAAAGCATTTGAAAATGGCTTTGTTAGCACCAAGTTGCGCTAATGTGGCTAAAGATATTATTGTCTCAGACTGTATCTATCTATTGGATCTATTTTAACTGAAAGTGCCACCTTCACTGTTTGTTGGTAATGAGCTGTGGCTCATTTGCATTTAAAGGTACAGACATGAAAACAGTGTTTTTTACTCCCACTCAAATAGGGGCATTTTGGAGATGCTATAATAAATGATCTGTATTTTGAGCTAAAACTTCACAGACACAAGAGACTGCATAATGTGCTCTTTAACACAAAATCCTGCTGAAGCATCAAAATAACCACAACTGATGTACAGTTAAACTGCAACCCAGTCAGTTTCTTAAGGCCCTGATAAAGTTAAAGACTGCCGATTAAATGTGTGTTGTATGATAATCCTGATAAACAGTAAAAAGCATCAGTTGACATAAACAACAAAAAAGCCAACACAAAATGTTTCATATGTTTAGGTCTGATCTCATTCGAGGAGTTTCATCAGACATGGAAGCTGTTGAGCTCTCACTTACAGACCAACATATCTGATAAAGCCATCTCAGAATTGGCCGAGAGCATCGACTTTAACAAGGATGGGAGTATTGACATCAATGAGTTCATGGAGGCTTTTCGACTGGTGGAACAATCTAGAACCGAGTGTAAACAGATATCAAATTCACCTGAATAACCACAGGTAAAATAGGACGAGTGACATCGGACTTTATCCGTTTATACGTCACTCACACAGCTACGCTCCCACGACGTGTGAGAAAGTTTGCTTCAGTCATTTCTACTCTTGTCAAAACATCAGGTTTAGTTTGACATTAAACTGGATTGGAAATGATTTTGCTCTGACAAAAGGGTTTTAATTCAATCCACCACAAAAACATACAAAACCACTTTAAAATTTAATTAAGACACGATTTAATATTTCAGCTGCCCATTGGCACTCGACAACATTCACATGACAAAGTAAAAATAAACAGCAGCAGATAAACAATGTTTGTCTTTTCTGATTCTCAAAAGTGAAAATGAATTTGTCAAACTCAAACAACTGCAACTCTTCAGTATGTGATATTTTAATGAAGTGAACAGTGAGAACTTACAGCGCCCCCTACAAACACACACGCGCACATATACGCATGCACACACACACACACACACACACGACTGTATGTAATACTCAGACAGGACTTAGGGTAGGTGGGTGCGTGTGTGTCGGTCAGCTGAGTTTGCTGCTGCGCGTGTGAATCCCATCATGCAGTTGGTCTTCAATCATCTTAATGTCATCCAAATCATCTTTGATGACGTTGATCAGGTGACTCAGACCCTCCTGCTGCTGCTTCAGGTGCTGAAAGACAACTAACAGACATTAGACAAATACAACACGCACACAGATACACATAGAAACACAGTTTCAGCTTCTTGCCTGTTTGATTTCTCGTAGCAGGTCTGCGTCCACACGATACCGCTCCTCCGAACGAACGGATCCAAAATGATTCTGCATTCGAATCTGAGACATCAGTTCATTCAGCCGCCCCTGACACACAAACCAGTTTTAGAGTTTAGACCTCTTTATCTGCATTTAACGAATATATTTGATTAGTATGTGCACAAAGCAGCGCTCTAGCAGTCACATTTTAACGCGGTTTGAATAAATTCTCATCTGTCTCTGTAAACCAGGCTGAAATAAAGTACAAATGTTATAGCGTCTCTCGGTAACAGGTTTGCTGTCAGACATGCATGTGAACTAATCGAACAATGAAAAAGACATTTCATGCTAAATAAAACTTTAACCTAATTTTATGAAAAACCGGCATCAGTTAATCTAGCTGTTTTTTCAACTACATTTTGGTTTCTTGTTAAAGGCCAACCTGCAATTAAATTTTTTTTTGCCAGTTTATTCCTATGGAAAGTTTTCAGGATGTTCAAACCTTAAACTGTGTGGGTGCGTTGAGCTCTGACTGGATGGTTTCCAACTGAACTCTCAAATGTTCTTCATCCAGTTGAATGGCATAACCACTTTTCCTCTGAACTTCCTGTTTGATTAACACCTGAAACACACACACACACAGCACAGAGTTACCATCAGCACATCGTGCTTTCGTTCGTTTATCCAGAACAGAGCGACTGTAGAAGTCTAGTACAGACATGAAGTTCAATTAACAAAGCCTTCATTGTGATTTGATGTACCTGCAGGACTCTGTGTGACAGATCCATCAGCTTGCGTTTGTATTGGGTGATTTTGGCTGCAGTTGTGGCCTGGTTCACCTGCAGCTCACTGATGTCATTAGAGATGATCTGAGACAAAACCGAGAAACTGTTGAGAACGAGCTAGTAATCATAAAAACTCACTACAGTTACGCCTGCCATTCACACTACCACTGGAGATTTCGATCCTCGTAAATGATAACTTTTCTAAACGCTGCAGACGCTGTTTTAGTTTGAAAAGTAAAGCTGCAGTGTAGACGAGCCTAAAATAAACACCCTAAACAAGCGCAGAGGTACTACGACAAACGTTTGAGAACATGACAGCCAGCTTTAACATGAAAGCACGTTGCTTTAAAAGTAAAAGTCGCAGTGGATAACAGACACGCCTTTGGTGTGAGAGACCCGGGTTCGAATCCACTGTGACACACCATTGTGTCCCTGAGCAAGACACTTAACCGCTAGTTGCTCCAGAGGCGTGCGACCTCTGACATGTATAGCAATTGTAAGTCGCTATGAATAAAAGCGTCAGCTAAATGAATAAGTAAGTGTAAACTGTGAACGGAGGTCTTTTCTGAAATGCCGGTATAAACGAGAATTGTATTCATTTTAAAACAGCTTGTAACAAATAAAACGAGCGTGTGTATGTGTGCGTCTCACATCGACTCTGGTCTGGTGTTGTTTGGTCATCTGGTCTTGAAACTTTAATCTTCGTAAGAGCTCTTTAAAGCCGACCATGGGCACTGGAATCAACCTGTAGAGAAACATTACAAAGTTAAATCATCACATGAGCCATAGGGACACGACCAATGACACATAAATGAAGACGCACTTCTCCGGGTCGGGATTGTCCACTTTAGCCTGTTCCCAGATGATGGGGTCCACGCCTGCACACAAAAACCCTAACTTCAGCAAAAGTGATGTAATGAGCAATGTATGATAACCCAATCAGGAATGTGACTCCTGCATTTAACCCAATCAGTGAGTAGCAAACACAGCACTGCAAGTCATAAACACACACACACACACACACACAGGGAGCAGTTGGCATCCATCACCGCAACGCCCGAGGAGCAAACTGCCGGACGTGAGATTGGAGCAACTCTTGGGTTATAAGCTCCATTGCTCAGTGTGTGAACTGTGTGCAAATATAAACTCGCGTGTGTGTGTTTTTGAGCGCAGTACCTGCGGGTGGGTTCTGCAGCAGCTGTTTGAGCTGCGCTGGGGTCAGTGCGGTTCTGCTGACGGTCATCGTGACACCGAGCTGTTGCAGCTGAAGTTTTACATTCATCTGTTCCATGTAATTAAAGAGAGTCGAAGCTGGAACTCGCTTTGACATGCCGTTAGGAGACCGTTCAACCAGATAAATGATCACCTCTGTCCTGTGCACACACACACAAACACACAGTGGTGAAATACACAACATTAGCTTCACCTGCCCTGAGAAGTGAATAAAGCATAAAGAGTTGATTCTCACTGGTCATCAGGTAACGCTCGCACCCCCTCCACATTCACGCTGAGGGTTTGATTTCCTCCCAGAAGTTTATGTAAAGACTCGACCAGCTGCTGCTGCTGAGAGCGGACGTCCATTTCTTTCTTACAGAGAGTCAGAGCTACTAACCCGTCCTCATCCTTCATTTCAGGAACACAGCTGTAGCCCACGGCCTGTGGCGCAAAAACAGACAGACGGGTAATGTGTTTTATGGTGAAACAATATAAGGGGCCAGGTACAGAATTAAGAATGCTCATTTCTAAATATTTTCCATGACGCTGATGCTTGTTAATCAATAATTAACAGTAAACTGATTAAATTATTGCATTTAATTAGAATGAACAGGTGTTCATGAACCATTAAAATACCAACCACTGTTATTTTCATATAATAAGGTTTTGTTTTTTAACCAATATTTGTAAATATTAACTTATAAAACGGCTCTTTCTGGTTCTTCATTCTGATTGGTTGAAACAGTTCAGACCGCATCACTGCGCCACTGTTGCTGCGTACTGATTTATGAAAATAAACACCACAGTCTTTAATGATATTTTAATTTTTCTACATTTGCTCAATTATGGCGATATCCAGATAAATGTCAATAAATATTGTTGAGTCATTTCGTCAATAAAGAGAAAATGTTCTCTGGGTTAATTTTGTCTTAATTTGATATTTCCGCTATTATCCACTAGATGACAATCTTACACAACACTGACGCATTCACTCGACACAACAGCGTTGTGGTGGATTTAGCGTAACGTGTGATTTTTGATGGCTCTGAATCTGATCTCTTACAAAAGTTCTTCACAAAAATTGAATTATCTCCGCTTTTAGCATAAAATTTGAGAGGTGAGATAACTGATAAGAGAACAAATGAAGGTAGGATGAAACGTTTTTTGTTGTTGTTGTTGTTGTAAAGCGGATGGTCTGTTCTTTCATTTGATATTTTATGTTTATTTAAAGAAGATAATTTTTCTGTAAGGCAAAAGGAATGGCCTACCCTTTTGCCACATTAAACTATGTTATTACCTCAACCTAGACGAATTAATACATACCTATCTTTTTTCAATGAGTGCACTGTACAGCGCGTTGTGAATGTGTTAGCATTTAGCCTAGCCCCATTCATTCCTATGGTACCAAAAAAGTTTTATTTTGTGGCTCCATACTTACTGGTATAACTTCTCATGTAACAGTCTTTAAATAGGGAATATGTATATTTTAGATGAATGTTGATTTATAAAAATAAACACCACAGTCTTTAATCATATTTTCATTGTGTCTCCGCTTCGCGTCGTACCTAACAACGCCCCTTAGCTGTTATAAAATGCACTGGTAACGCACTGCTTCTTGAAGCTTATTGCTTTAATAAACACAATAGTACATGAGGACTCCAGTTTTTCCTCTAAGATTTTTCAAGCTGTGGCGGCAGGGGCGGCCATGGTGATTAAATGTACATAATATTTTTTTTATTTAGAATATAGGCTACTGTAAACTAACATGTCCTTTTAATCATTTTCATGCTGTCATTTTCTTTTCCTTACATTTATAGCCTATTGCTTTTGTTCTAAAATGTATTTTATTAAAAATACGTTTGACTACATCGCTTTGTAAGCATCAGTAGTGTATGTATACTATGTTAAAACTTAGGTGGTAGGTCCTGTGTAATAACTATGTAATATGCAGCATTTATTTTACAGTCCTGTTTCCATGCAGTTACTACTATTTAAACTTTTGTACAGTTTAAAGCAGGGCCGGGAAATCCTGGTCCTTGAGAGTCACTGTCCTGTTGAGCTCAGACTCTAATCAAACACAAACACAACTGCTTCCAGGTTACACACTTTCAAGTAACCTAGAAGACTTTAAATACGTTTTTGTGGCTGTCCAGGACCAGGATTTCCCACCACTGGTTTAAAGCAAGCAGTGCATCAACTCAATGGTGCTGTAAACATCTTCTGGTGTTTAATCCATGTATTTATATATCTTTAGATATATCCCTTTAATACTATAATCACCAGATTTTTCTTGATTTTAACCACATGTCTGACTCTAATCTTCTTCTCCAGCGCTCTCTATTCACCTCGGGTTTACTACGAACCCCTGGCGGGAGCAGACAACATAACGCACTTATCTGAACAAGAGTACCATGGATACTTACACTGTAGATGCTTATTTAAATGAATTAAATTATCTGTTAAAATTGTAGTATTAATTAATTGAAATTCTTACTAACGGTTAAGCAGTTAATTATGTTTATCCCTAACCAGAATGCATTATGACGAGCTCAAAAAGCACAAACATTTAAATGGTCAATAAAATATTTCATTTGCATTCAATTATTCATTCAATTTGAACCATTAAACCCAATAGTTGTCTGTGTGCAGTGTAAAATAGAAAATGCTTAATGTATGGTGGTGTCTCTTTAGCATCATGTTAAGGGACAATTTTATGGAATTAATTGTGTCGTGTCATTTCATGAGTTATCACTTAAGATCAGACACTCATGGCACATTACTACCCATAATTAGGGTTTACAGCAGATGGATCGTACATAATTACTCTAACTCTGTATGACAAGACTCCCATCATCCTCATCCTCATCATCACCTTGAAGCGGCAAAATGGGTTTTCCTGGCTGAACTCCACTGGAGGAGTGCTGCTGTTGAAGTAACCTCTTCCTGTTCCCCAGAACGCCTGCAGTTGGTTCCATTTGGCCAAAACTGAGTCACGCTCATCACTGAGCACAGATGGGGCAGAGAGCGCGCTGGCGGTGTTGATCAGATGACTGGACTGAGAGCCCTGCTGGTTAAACAGACCACCTACAAACACACACACACACACACACAAGTTAACTGTGATAAAGACACGTCCCACAAACCCACGCACAGTCCGATCGCACGGCTCGCTGTTTCTCACCCTGTTGCGTCTGGGCAGGCTGGATTCCCCCGAACCCTCCAAAGCCCAGTCCAGTGGTGCCGAAGCCCGTTCCTGTAGCCGTGTTTGAACCCAAACCAGAAGTAAAGCCGAAGCCCTTATTCTGAGTGTTTCCAAAGAGACCTCCACCTACAATACAACAGACTCATGTGATAGTAATAAACGTGAGGTGAGCACAGAGACCTTCAACCTCAAGTCATTTGAGGATCCTTCCGGCTGTGACCACAGAAAAACATTAAGTAAAATTCCGACAAATTTCATGTTTATGTTGCATTTCCCACTATTATACAACAACTTAAATGCTTTGTATCTAAAACTAAAGGAACAATCAGTGTTGCCAGATACAGCTGATGCTTGTCTTTAGGGAAGCACAAAAAAAAAAAACTTAAAAACTCAGCCAAATACATTTTTTTTCATTTTCCTAATTATTTTGGCAATTTCTCAGAATGTAATTTTTATTTCACATTATTTAACAATGATATTTTTTATCATTCCAGCAATGATTATAGGAACTTTTAGACTTGGTCACTTTTCTAACCCTAACAGTCTGCCTTTAGCAACTTATAACAACGCTTATATATCACTGTACTGTATGTTGAGCAGCGGATGCACGTCTGCGTGCACAGTCAAGCACGAGCACAGGGAGAGAGATGGCGGCAAGATTGACAGGAGATGACAAAGGAAAAAGCACTCAACAAAGTAATCAAACAAAAAGCTTATTGTTAATAAAGGTTTTATTTCTGGTTTAATAGCGTGTTTGTCATTGTAGGACTGGGAAGTTTTTATTACATACTGCTGACGCTCTTCATTGTTATATGATGTATGTTTTCGTGTCTTTCTCGGACACTTTAAAATGCTTTCACCAACCCTAACCACATTTGCGCTTCTCTCACTCCGTGCTGGTTACTATTTGATCACGTCATCAAAGACCTCATTGTTCGGTGAAATGTATTGTGACTTTTCACTTGTTTGGCCAAACACCGAAAATTCGTTTTTTTGTTATTTTTCGGCTGAATAATTTCGGTTGGCGAAAATTTGGTGCATCCCTACTTGTGTATACATGAAATTTACTCAATTGAATGTGTTTATTTTTTTTTTATTCGGTGGCTATGACATTACTTGGGTATGTTTTTAAAAAGCATGGGGTTCAGGCTAACAAGTTAACTAGTAATGTGTTCGGTTAGTTTGGCTAGGTGGGCTTAACTTTTCATAAGATGGGTTACTGCAGCAGGTGCATGGAAGTGTCCGGCGGATCCGTACCTGTATTTGATGGAGTATTGAAACTGAAGGTGGTCCCACTACTGGCAGGAGCCGCCGTTGATCCAAAACCTCCAAATGCACCTGCAGAACACAGCACAAAGACATGAGAGAGAGAGAGAGACACAGACACAGAGTCAGCACATTTAAGGAAAATGATGTCATCAATGAATAAACATGTGTAATGTGCTGATGAAATAATAAAGACAGATTATGGGTACAGAGGGGCTTTGACAGCATGACACTTCATGCAACCGACTTCAACATCAAACTAGACCTACTGAATAAAGACACAGACATCAGACAGACAGACAAAAATGAATGAGCACCAGATGTTAACCAATCATGAATGATCAGACCCATAATGACCTCTGACCTCTTGGACAATCTACCTGATCCACTGAGACTACTGCCAAAACTGAACACAGGAGCCAAACCAAACCCCCCAAAACTAACGGCTGTGGGGGCACTGCTGCTCGCACCCGGAGCCACAAATCCTGAAGCACGGTGGCCACGACAAGAGAAAAAGAGAAAGACAGATGAGCACATGAGCAAAGACTTTGAAAAGATCAACAGGAACGTAACAGACATTGAAACCAACAGCGTGTCTGTAAAGCAAAGTACACACACCATGCCAGCGGTCGGCTAGGCAGGTTTCACAGCATCGTCTGACTTAATTTTTCTGTGTGTTTCACATCGTCCACTAAAGTAAGTCACCATCCCCTTTTTCTCTGGCACCCGTCTGGGAGTCGGATCATTCCATATGTGAATATTAAAAAAATATGGCTTATAAGACATTACAGATATATCACAATTCTGTCTGTGGTCAGTGAGATATGTGAGAAATTGTAAGCGAGCGCTGCTGTGTTTTCACTCTACGTATTACAGCACTCACTAGCTCTTATGGTTTCCCGTTTTGAGTAATGAACAGCAACTACTGCCATCTGCTGGTATGGAAACTTATCTCATCTCACGCAGGAGCAGAACAGATGTGCTACCTGGTCGCCATCCGTTAAGTGTTTCAGGGAAACTTTGGACGCAGCCAGCATGCGGGCAATGTGAGTTGACCTCACGAACTGTGCAAATTTTTTGGCACTGGTTTGGTCAGTGTGTCTTTAGAGATTATGAGAGTGTTACGGACATTAAAACAAGAAGAGACATACATCAGATTACCTCAGTCTGTCATATAATAGCCATCTTCCCTTCCCTAACCCTGAACATTCAGCTGATAGGGATTGGCATTTTTCAGTAATATAATATTTAAATATTTGTTTTTTAAAATGACAGTAATTAAAGGTGGTGGGTGTAAATGTTTGGCGGCATCTAGCGGTTAGACTGCGAATTGAAACCCCTTAAATGATGAAACACATATGGTAGCCACCACAGGACAAACATGTTGTCATCTGAGACAACGTAGGAATAAAATGCGCTCTGTAGAACAGTTTGTCAGTTTAGGGCTAGTGAAGAAACATGACGACAACTTCCATGTAAGGAGACCTGTGGTGTATTTGGATAAAAACGGCACATTCTGACGTAATAAAAACAATATAGTTCATTATGTAAGATCTTTATACACCATTAATAATATCGTTATGCAATGTTATGTATATTGCAATTCTGTCAAGAGATCCTCCTAAAAGTCACGCAATAAACCTTTAAGACATTTTTTATGAATTTTTCATTTTGTCATAATTTCACAGAAGGCTTACAATAAGGAAATATCCACAACAAGCCAAGTTTATATACAAAACAAACATTCCAATAACATTTATTCTATTTAAATTATTATTGCTGATCGAATATTCGACCATTCGTGCACATCCCTAATCGCGAACACATTTGAATGCAGAGAAACTAATTCATGTTTAATGGCCTCAAGAGAAGATCACAGTAAAACTACTGCAGGTGATAAAATACCTTTCATCTGGTATGAAGTCAAGTAGTTAATGTGCTTCACAACACCATCACCACGTTACCTATATTCATTTCTATTTCATATCAACTGACAGAAGTTATTTCAACAATTGCTCTTAAATATGAGAATAAGCTCTTACATATACACATACAAAATAGGGCTGTCAAAAGATTAATCGCGATTAATCGCATCCAAAATAAAAGTTTGTGTTTACATAACATATGTGTGTGTAGTGTGTATAATTATTATTTATATATAAAAACACACCCAATCATGTATATATTTAAGAAAAAAAAATTATATTTATATATAATATAAATTATATTTATATATAATATAAATTATAGAAATGTATATACAGTATTTAAATGCAAATATTTCTTAAATATATACATGAATGTGTGTGTATTTATATATACATAATATTTATACACAGTACACACACATATGCTATGTAAACACAAACTTTTATGTTGGATGCGATTAATCTTTTGACAGCCCTAATACAAAATACTGTGCACTCTCTCGTCCACTTGTGATCCGATCGACCAAAACACATCTTAATACCAGGTGTAAACAGCTCCAGAGAGTGAAGGTGAAACAGATCTGAATGCAAATATGATTTGATGACATCATGGATATGCTAATTATTACTAGCATGTAACGTCATCCAGCACCATTTCTCACACTGATTATTCCTACACCTTTTAGGAACATTATTTTGTTTAACTTACACACCTTCGGTTTTTGACTAGGAGTTTCTGACTATAAAATGAATTCACACTCACCTGTGGTACTTGATCCAAATCCAAATCCCGTGGGTGCTGATGTTGTGGTGGCGGCGGCTCCAAACCCAGAAAGACCTGTAACAATAACAACACACTTTATTAACAAATACACTTTGGGGAAATGTGAATGACTGTTTATTAACAACACCATATTCCATTTAAAGAAGGTTAACTTACACTACTATGAAAACGTTTAATCTGACAAAACCTTTCCTATATTACAACACCTTTTTTCTTGCTTCATTATTATTCTTTAAATTTTTATACTGTATTAATCTCTTAGTTAGTTCTGACAACGGTCCATAAACTCTTGTATCCACGATAGTAAATTATAAAGATGAATAACTGTGACGATACGTGTCGAAGACAATCTGGGACATTTAATACTGACGAACGGGACCTTATTGTGTCAAAAAAAAATAATTGATTGTTTTATTGAGTCCCAATTACAATCGCGGCTAATATTTAACAATAATATTCAATCATACTCACTCGCGCTGCTGGACTGGCCGCCAAAGTTGAACGCCATGTTTCCCGTCCGCGCGGATATGAAGTCCGGCTAGAAACACAAACAAATGAACTTGTTCCTACAGGATGTCAGTGTGCCAAACTGTAACTTAGAAATTAATACAATTTCTTTAAAATATACCATCCCAATGTGGCTTAATAAATGCTTTTGCACCATTTGACGAAGGTAAAAAACGGTTTAATATACATTAATACATATGCACACAAGTTTATATAAACACTTTAAAGTTTCTTGCATAATACAGATGTATATTTAACTTACGTTTAATATATACTTATGTTTTGCCTTAAAATACACATGAGTAATGTTAGTAAGGCATGTTTGTTAAAACTAGTTATATTTCCTAATTAAACTAATCCCTGTCCGGGAAACCGCCCCCAATCCCATGTGTTTCCCAGCTAACAATTTTTTGGTTCCCATAACCCTATTTTCCAAGGTTTGTTTTTGGTTAGCCAGGAACATTTTCTTTACAGAAATTGAACGTTATTTTTATGTTAGTTTAACGTTCTCATAACATTGAAACGGTAAACTAACCTAAAAATGACGTTCTATTTTCGTAAAGAAAACTTTTATACAACCTGGGAAAATACCGTTTTGAAAACCAAAAACTAACGTTAGGGAAACCGTCTGTGTTAGCTAGGTTAAGTTACTTTTCACAATTCCGAAACAATATCTGTTGAGAGAGAAAATTAATTGTTTATATTTTTTAATAGAAGAGCACTCGACACTTAATAGTCAAGTAGATAAGAGCGGCGTGACATTAATGAGAGCTCTTTTGAGATGAGCCGAGCTGCTCCAGTCGGAGTGCTTTGATTGCCCGGACCGTCAGGAAGACCATCAAGGAGAGCAGAGCAGAGATGACCAATTCGTTTCCTAGCTCCCGAGGTCGTGAATCACTATATCGTGTACACAGGTTCGTGCACTGGTAAGGACCCTAGCTCACTTCACATTGGGACGATGTTCACTTATTTTTCTGTCACGGCGCGTTGTAATCACTCACAGCTGTTACTCATCAACAACCGGCAAAACCAACATCTTTCTGACTTAATTTTAAAAACGGTACATTGTGAAAAATGATGTCATTATTCTCTTACATATATGTGCATAAAATTGGAGGCATATAATTACATTTTAAATGTAATAAATATATTTACAATTTTAAATAAATATTATTCTTTTAAATATTGAGTATATTGTGGTCCCTTACTGTGTAGCAATGTGTGTTTATATTTACAACTAAAACAAACGTTTGTCTTTATAAAAGTTTCATAAAGTTTATTGAGTTGGATCACGTGATGTTCGGTTGGCGAGCTTCAGAAAAGGTCACGTGATTTCCGGATAGGGAACATAGGGATCATCGATGCTCACTGGTTTTTGCGTTGCATTGTGGGAATTTTTAGGGAACGAACGTTCCAGTGCACTGAACGGATTTTGCGATTGAGACAGCCCTTAAAATGGCCGACTCCCTGATCAGTGCCCTGACTACTGAACAAGGGAGCTGATTGAGACACACGGAGTTGTGCTGCATGCTCAGACAGGCATGACCGCGTTGTCTTCGTGACCACCCGTGAAGGACAGCTGCTCATCAAATATTACACCACCGTTTTGGATCTAAAACATCTGTTACACTATAATGTTGTACCTATCATGATTTCACTACACAATATTTAATATTGCAATCACGTTGACGATAGTATAAATATTGTTTGTTTGTTTATATATACACAGTGTAGGCCTATATATTTTCACACACAAAAAATCTATTGCAAATCAACAATTTTGAAAGTTCATTAAAAAATGTTTATTAAGTCTGCAGACAAGCAAAAATACAAATGATTAATGCAAGACACACCATCAAAAGAAATAAAAAAAAACTGCAACAGGTTCTAGGAAATAGAAACTTGAACTCAAAATAGCTGATTTGAGAACAGACCAATTTTTATTCATCTCCACATCACAAGTTTGCATTGATAAGATGGTTTTAAATGTGATGATATTCGGTATGAATCTGAAGTTTTATCGCAGGCCTTTGCGCTTCATCAGCGTTCTCTTCTTCAGCTCAGTCAGTTTGAGCTTTTTCTTGGTCGTTTGAGGTTCTGGAGCCTCCCATTCAACGTGAACCGTTTTCTGCTCGGCTGGAGTTACAAACACGTCATCTGTGACGTCCTGTGTCAGCACTTCCTGTCCCTCTTTACGCTTCTCCTTGCGAATCTCCTTTACCATCTGTCTCTCCTTTTGTTTGGCAGCAAACGCTAGTCGCAGTATTCGCCGATGCTACAGATCACACAATAAGACGATGTCACATTAAAACAAACATGTTCTTAATTTGATAATACTTACTGAAAACTCACCATATTGGGCGACTGAAAATGAGGGTTTTCATAAAGTGTGGGTCCACCAAAGCTCCCCTGAAAGATTTTAATCGGGTTCAGGACAAAACGAGGGCCGATCTCAACAAGAGCTGCATCTTCTTCAATAATCTATCAATGGAAGAATCGTTGGTCCCAAAAGAATACAACCAAGTTAGTGTTAATGATTGAAAGAGATTTATGATGACCTCACCTGATAGTTTCTGAACCAGATTCGGTTGTCTGCGATGGTGAATGTGAAGACGTGATCCACAAAGGGCTGACTCTTGGGATGATACTGAGGTGTTGAGAAGGTCTAAAAGAACAAGATCTTCTGTTAACTGACTGGGAAAAAGGCGCGTTCATGTTGATTGTCAAAAGAAAAATCTCTATACTATCATTTCTTGGGTTTTTATTTTAATTGCATCATAGTCAGTGGCGGCCGGTGACTTATTTTTCGAGGGCGCACCATGCGAAGCTCGATACACAACATGTATGAAGCCTGTCACGTTTGTGGCTCGAGTTTGAAAATATGTGCTCGGCGCGTCATGTAAACATGTGCATCACGTGTCATCATGTCAAAATAGGAATCTGCTGCAGTTGCTTTGAAGGGGTTTGCCAGTTACTCACTTAATCTCATGTGTAATCAGAGTTTAGTGTTAAGTTAGTGTCTTGTGTTTTGTAAGCTTCTCTTTCATCATAAATCCTTTCGACGCGTGTGCAGCAGGCACATATTTTGACAAGACACCCAACAAACACATATTTTGAATTCACGCCCCTCGGAAGAGAAGTCACCGGCCACCACTGATCATAGTGTTAGTGATCAGTCGTAGATTAGGTGACAAGAACAGAAACCCCAGAATACATATTACATTTCAATATTGCATAAAACTGTAAAGATGCAGTGAAATACAAACAAAGAAAATGTTTTTATGAACCTGAGTAAAAAGTTCCTTCAGTAGGGCATAATGTGGATCCTTGTCAAATTTCTATAAGGGAATAGACAAATTTTATTAGTCAACATCCTCATTTTGCCGGTTGCTTGAATGACTTAAATATTTCTTTTGACTCACGGGGTCGAACGACAGCAGCGGTCTGGAGCCTTTCAAACAGTTTCCAGTCATTTTCAGCTCAGCGAGAGTGTGAACTAATCATTTTTGGATCAAACAGACGCACATATTACATTTTCAGTTACAGAAATTTCAGGTTCACACAGTGTGACATGTTTGCTTAAACAATGTGGGACATAAATTCTACCGTTTTGAACAAGAAACTTGGCTGACGGTCCATGAGGAACGTTTGAGATCCTGTAAACCACAATGAAAGGTCACTGGTCAAGCACTGAGATTAGGTTTAAGAGACAGTGTCTGGGGAGTAATGAAGCAGATGCTCACCACATGTAGAGATCCTGCTTTTTCTTGGCCTCAAAAAAGATGCACTTGTTGCAATTTTTAATTTCACACACCTGAAACAAACAAACAAACAAACAAACAAACAAAGAGCTCAGGGTTGTGCTTGTTATACAAACATTTTTGCATTGATCTATAATAATTACACAATCCAGAGGAACATGCATGAATCACCTCATTGACCACAAAGAGTTTGTCCTTTCTGTCCATTTTGGTGTCTGAAAAAAAAAAAACAGAAATTTGAAAAAATAATTCTTGATAACTTTCATTTCATTTAGTTTAGTTATTCAGTAAATCTAATGTGGATTTACCAGCTTTGCTGTGAGGCATCATGGTTTTTAAATCCTGCATTAGGTGTCTTGTTCTGAAGTTGATGCCACGAGAGGAAAAGACCAAAACTCGCTCCTTGTTCTTCCATTTACCCTGATCACAGATCATTCAGATAAAAATATTAAATGAAAAAGTTTTCATTAAAACTAGTAGAAACTCACCAGTCTGTAAGAACGAATTATTATATAAATATACAGAAGATTATATATAGACTATATTTCTACAGATGGCATTCTGTAAAACCAATTCATTTTTAACACAATGTCAGTATAAAATGAGACTTCCTAAAATGCTTAACATACCTAAACAACAACCAGGGAAAACCACATTTTTTCCAGGAAAAACTTAAAAAAAGGGAACCTAACAAAAACCCCTAAAGTTTGTCAAACCTTACTTGCAATAAACACTTAACCTATATAAACCCTACATCAGTTAAAAGGAAGAGCTATTATTCCACAGATAAAGGGAATCATTTCTCTCTATCAAAGAGCTGAAGGTAACGGCTGTTTATTGCAAGTAAGGTTTTTCAGATTGGGTATGTCAATAGTTTTTTTTTTTACATCTTATCATAATAAAGAAAACACACATACATAATACATCAGAACTGCAGCAACACATCTGTATGATGGATACGGTAAACTACAGCAGTGTAAACTTACACTTATTTCCCTGCAGATCTGGTCTACCAGCTTGGCTTTAGCTAGTTCAGCAGGTTAGTTTTAGAGGGGGTTTGGAAACAATTTTAAGCTCATTTTAGTTGGAAGACAGCTAAAACCAGTTACTTCCATCTTAAACCATTTCATACACATGTAAGGTTTTTATTTAATACAGACGTAATGCTTTTTCACACAAATGTATATTTTTTATTTCACAGATGTAAGATATTGTTAGGAGCAACCTGTTGTTAAAGTTCAGATTAATTCTCTGACTATTCTATGATTATTACATTATTAAAAAAAGGACATACATTTTAAATAACTCTTTAACTTTATGTACTCCATTCTGAACTATATTTAAAAACGGCCATGCTGTTGCTTTGAAACAATGAACATTGTGTAAATACAACTAAATAAAAAATTCATGTCATCAGACTGACTAACATTACAGTTTATGATCAATAATTATGATCAAATTATCATTCTAAAACTGGAATCATGTGAAATTATTATAAATCGTTTATAAGCCCGTTGACGAGTATATGATGATGTACGAGTTTAATATCTCACCGCGCTGACTGGCTTCGGGACGCTGATAATATTGCAGTGGTCAGATGTTTCATTGTCTTTTTCATTCTCCACTGTAACCCTTGCTTTCTTATTGTTGGTTACGGCGTTTGTCGTCTTATTTCGCTTTATTTTGGCATTGATTTCTGATGGTCCCTCTGCCGCACGTTTCCTTCTGCGCGCCGCCATCTTTCTCACATACGTCACCGGAAGCGGATGAGCAGAAGTGACGTCTCAAGCACGCGCGGCGCGAGTCGCCAGCCAGGAACAGAAGCAGATAACTCGAGAAATGTGAGCTATGAGCAGGTAACAGTTAAATTAGTTGTAATGCCGTGATCGCAGATCGCCGTTAAACTCGGAAAAGGACGTCACGATGAGCTCCGAATTTACTGGAGAAACAGAGGAAATAAAGGATGACGATGAAGATGAGATGAAGGACAAAGATAAAGATGATGACGAAAATGATGATGAAGGGTTCTCAGTGCTGTCAGATCTGCCTGTTGAGACCAGTGAGAGACGCCCAACTTGCCACACGTGCTGGTGAGAGAGAGAGAGAGTGAGAGAGAGAGAGAGAGAGAGAGAGAGAGAGAGAGAGAGAGACAGAGAGAGAGACAGATAGAGAGAGAGAGAGAGAGACAGTCTGTATACAGATAACACACAATTAGGGTTGCCAACTTTCTCACTCTGGAATACGGGACAAAATGTGGCCTGTCGCAACAGTGCTTATATGGTTTTGTATACAGTGTATTTAAGCCATTTGTCAAAATGATACCTAATCTCTTAATTCAATATTATTTTATAACTCTTATGCCTTGGGAACATACATGGTAGGTTTATTAATAGTTTGTTAATTTACAGCAGGTAGCCTACTTTTAACACAGTAAGGCTACTTTTGAACCATTAAAGGTGCAGTGTGTAAATTTTAGTACATAGTGGTGAGGTTGCAAATTGCAACAAACGTTTCAGTCCACCGTTCACTGAAACGGATAGAGAAGTTACGGTAGCCGCCACCGTACAGCCATGTCATTGTTGGAGACAAAGTTTGTCTGTTAAGGGCTTTTGTAGAAACAAAATGGTGATTTTCCATGTAAGGGAACCCTTTATGTAGATAAAAACATCTAATTCTAAGGTAATAAAACATAACACTTCATTATGAAAGGTCTTTATACACCACTGATAATATAGTTATGTATTTTATAAGGCCGGGATACACTGCACGATAATTGGCTGTCCCAGACGAAAGATTGCCATCGTGAAACTATCGTCGCGATTTCTGTAATCGTGGCTCTCCATCGGTGGTCCTATGTCATACAGTGAGAGAGGTTCAAAGACGGCCGTTTTCCCAGTCTTGCGTCCAAAGATAGCCTACGATAGTTTTCAGTGTGTTTGCTGCTACGACCTGCGCGCCGGTATTTGTTTAACACGAGTGCATGCTGGTGACGTAGCGCAACGTGTGACGCAGCCGCCGAAGCTTCCGTGTCATCGTCGTACAGTCTACACGTCTCTCGTACCCGAGTTTAAACGATACATGTCGCACAGTTTGATAAGGTAATGATCTTATAAGAGGACAAAAATCGTGCAGTGTATTCCGGGCTTAAAACAAAACACTTGTGACTACCGCACGAAAGGTAAATAAAACGTTATTCCCTTCATTTTAATCTTGTGACAAACTGAACTAACATAGATTCTATAAGATGTGGTCTTACAGGGTCAACAACAAAAACATAAATTAAAACACACTTACAATATGTGAATCAGAAGCGCCAAAATGTCCTAGTAAAGTTGAAAATGATTCAATCCTTCAGATTGATGTCTTTTAGGCAGGTCTGGATCAGCGATCTCTTCAGAATTGAGAGCAAACTTAGTAACTATGCCGATCTTACACAAACAGCTAAGTAACCGACTATATAAAAAAGCAAACATAAAATCGTATTATTTGACCCTCTTTAACGTGTACTGAATATGCTGGGGATCTGTGATTGGATAAAAGGTGTCGTGATCAGCACTGCTGCTGCTTGTGGCACCGCAAGGACTGACAGTGGATGACATCAAAGTACCGCGAGAGCATTTCGATAGCGGCTTCTGTGGGATTTCTCGAATCCCTCTCGCGGGATTTTGATGTTGTCTGCCTGTCGTTGTGGCGCCACATGAAGCTGAAGCCTGTTGTATCAGTCACTGGTTAGATCAAGCGTAGCGGTCAAAAAACGGGACGCGGGATGTCCCGTACTGGAAAAAAATAATTAGGCTTAAAATACGGGACGTCCCGGCTAATCCGGGACAGTTGGCAACCCTAATACTGCTCCATAATCACGACATGTATGCCTTTCAATTGAAATATATTATAAGATGCACAAATAAATCTACGCCCCGATTACATTAGAAAAGAAACCAATGAGATTATACTATTAGCTATTTACTGTATGATGGAAATTACACCACTGCTGCAAAAACAACAGTTTGTCCATTTGGCAAAAAACATCAAATTTACTCGAAGCAAAACACCAAACCACATGGCCATTGTTTTCTGATTTAGCAATGATGTTAGAGAAAATTGTAACACTGACAATTAATAAAATAAAACGTCAGTCTCTGCCAAGCTCGTTGTGATATGGATTCATTGATTGTCCATGTTACCTACAGGCCTAAACCAGTATTGTGTTTTCACCCATAAAGTAACATAAACCCTAACGTTGAAACCATCACTGACACATCTGTGTGCATTTGAAAGAATCAACCTTTTGTTTACTAGGGGAGAGCAAGGGTGAAAGTATCATTTTTTTTCTGAAAAACTTGATTTAAAAAACCTAATGTTTAGACAGATATATATTTTTGCTGTGGTCAATAACTCACAAGTGTTGTCTATCAATACCAGGTGGTATTTTGCACAAATGTTGACAGTATAATTCAACAGTACAAGATACATTTTTTTTTGTGTTACTCTTGTTTTTAGTGACTATGACCTTGTTAATATGTGAATGCAAACATATTTTGTTCTATATTTGTGCAAAAAATTAAATGTTTCAATAGCATTCGTACAGTAAAAACTTCACATTTTTTTTACAGTATGAACACTATGAAAATTTTATGAAATGAGTAGCATAATATAAATTCTCAACATAATGCCCCACATTAGCAGCGATGCAAAATTAACAAAGGTTAGGGTAACAACAAGTGTTACTTTTGTCCCGAAAGGAACTTCTGACATTTATACCTGGTTTACATTTATACTGAAAAACTCAAACTTCAAACAAAACTCGAAAAGGAAAGTCAAACTTCAGGATGGGTTACAACACTAAATAACTGTAGATTGAGCAGTACTGTAACACATGAAATGAGAAACACAACCTGTAATAAAAAAGGCAGCTTTAGTCATTTTCTTTTCATGATTGAATTAAGCTCCCCTGACCCAACCGTGACCGAAATATACGTCATTGTTACCACTTTCCTTATTGATTTCTTCTGTATCTTGATAGCATTGCCATACCAACATGTAATACATGATGCTGTGACACTATCGATGACTGCTGCACCATAAAATCTCAAAAGCATTCTGTTGTGGACATTAATGGAAAGTCATTTTCTAGTATGAGTTAGAAATGTCTAGTGGTGATTAGTGATGCGTTAGTGTGCATTACTGTTAGGGTTATGACCTTTCAGACTCGCACTAGATTCTTGACTTTGCATTTAAAGGTTATTTTCGTGAGCTGGCTGTCCATCATCAGTGTCTGTATGGCTTTAATGCAGCGTATTTAATGAGGTTTTAATAATTTGTGTGTTTTCTTGGGGTCAGTCGTCCAATTAAGGTGTGTCTATGCCCGTATCTACCGGCCCATCCTCTCGACGTCTCCACGTGTCTTTACATCGTCCAGCATCCGGCTGAGGTCTGTGCGTGTCCAAACATCTCATGGCATTCTTTACACTGTCCGATGAGTCAAAGTTCTTCTCTTCTGCTTCTTCCAGGAAAGTCGGGTCCTCCGTACGGTTCCGCTCCTGGTGGCGTGTCTCCCTCCGGGAAAATGCAAGGTCTTTATTGGAAGGCGATTTACTGAAGAGAGGTAAATTACACAGCACATTTATTCACAGCATACCTGTAAGGTTGCAGTTTTCAATTCTTTATGTCCAGCTGTCATCACGTTGGTTGTGTTAGATATCCCGAGCTGGCGGCCGTGTGTAAGGACGCACACACTCTGCTTCTGTATCCCGGCGCGTCCGCGGAAAATCTAGAGGATCTCGCTTCAGACTGTACTCTAACGGGCCACAATGTCATTCTGATCGATGGTACCTGGAGTCAAGCGAAGGACATGTTCCTCCGCAACTCTCTCTTCAGGCTGCCAAAACAGGTCCGATTCACACATAATGTTGCACTTTAGTCACAGTGTCAGTCGTGGCCTAGTAGTGGGTTAGAGAGTCGGACTTGTAACCCGAAGGTCGGCAGGTTACGACTGACGTGCCCTTGATGTTTACAGTTGTTTACTGCGGGGCTTGTGAATCAAACCTGTGATTTTAGAGTTATGAGGTTGATTCTTTAGCAATTAGGCAACAACCAGCCCACTACAGTTGTGTTCAAAATTATTCAACCCCAACTGAAATTGATTGTTTTGGCCGGTTTGACATTGATTTTGATCATTCAGTCATCCTGCTTACAATTACATCAAAGAGGCATGTGTAGGTCAGACAAATATAACATAACATTTATAATGAAATAACCACAAATGTCTTTTCTGTGCTCACATAATTTTCAGTTTTATTCAACCCCCAAGTGACATTCAATCTTAGTACCTAGTACAACATCCTTTTACAGTTAAAACAGCTTTTAAACGTGAAGCATAGCTTGACACAAGTGTCTTGCAGCGATCTACGGGTATCTTCGCCCATTCATCATGGGCAAAAGCCTCCAGTTCAGTCACATTCTTAGGCTTGCGCACTGCAACTGCTTTCTTTAAGTCCCACCAGAGGTTCTCAATCGGATTTAAGTCTGGTGACTGCGATGGCCACTTCAAAATGTTCCAGCCTTTTTTCTGCAACCATGCTCTAGTGGATTTGGAGGTATGCTTGGGATCATTGTCCTGTTGAAAGGTCCAACGTCTCCCAAGCCTCAGGTTTGTGACGGACTGCAACACATTGTCATCCAATATCTCCTGGTATTGAAGAGAATTCATGGTACCTTGCACACGCTGAAGTTTCCCTGTACCTGCAGAAGCAAAACAGCCCCAAAGCATGATTGACCCCCCACCATGCTTCACAGTAGGCAAGGTGTTCTTTTCTTCATAGGCCTTGTTTTTCCTCCTCCAAACATAGCGTTGATCCATGGGCCCAAACAGTTCTAATTTTCCACAGAACACTATCCCAAAACTTCTGTGGTTTGTCCACATGACTTTTGGCATACTGCAGTCGACTCTTCTTATTCTTTGGAGACAGCAAGGGGGTGGGCCTGGGAGTTCTGGCATGGAGGCCTTCAGTACGCAGGGTGCGCCGTATTGTCTGAGCAGAAACTTCAGTACCCACATCTTTTCTCAGTTCCTCAGCAGTCACACGGGGACTTTTTGCCACTCTACGCTTCAGATAGCGCACAGCAGTCGCAGTTAGCATCTTTTTTCTGCCACGACCAGGAAGTGTTTCAACAGTGCCCTTTGCCTTGAATTTGCGAATGATGCTTCCTATGGTGTCACTTGGTATGTTTAACATCTTTGCAATCTTCTTATAGCCATTGCCCTTCCTGTGAAGATTAATCACCTCTTCTCTTGTCTTCCTGGACCATTCTTTTGACTTCACCATGTTTGTAACCACACCAGTAAATGTTTAGAAGGAGTTGAGTATCACAGTCATTTTAAAGCTGCCTAATTGGTGCTTATTAGGCTTTATTGCTGTTCCCTGACATCCACAGGTGTTTTCAATACCTGATTGAAAACACTTCAATGAACCTCTGTTCTTCAGAGTGGTAGTTCTTTAAGGGGTTGAATAATTGTGTCAATGAAGAATTCACAAAAGAAACATTTACTACTATATTACAAAACCAATTGATGTCATTTTAGTTGCATATGGTTCTTTAAGAAGTCATTGTAGGATTTCATTCTGAATACAATTACAAATGTACACTAAATTCCCTAAAACCCTTAACAGCATTGGGGGGTTGAATAATTTTGAACACAACTGTATATACACAATACAGTATACCCAATATACATAATGGCACAATTACACAATACAGGGTTTGTACAGTGATTTGTTCACGATGAGGTTTGTCTCCACAGGTACAGCTCCGCAGCACCTCCTCTAGTCAGTATGTAATCCGCACCCAGCCCACCAACATGTGTGTGTCTACGCTTGAGTGTGCTGCCGTCACGCTCTCCATAATGGAGAAGAACCAACACATCCAGGAGGTTTGTCTTTTTCAGATGATCACTCTCTCACCTTTACAAAGTACAAACCGAGAGTTTTATCGAGGAGGTGTGTTTGGAGACTGCTGAGGTGTTTTTGATGATGTGTTTTCTGCAGGTTCTTCTCAAGCCTCTTCAGGCTCTTTGCTCCTTCCAGCTTCAGCACGGCGCTCAGGTCCACCACAGTAAAGAACATCTTATTAAAAATGGGCAGTACAACAAAATTCTGCCGCAAAACAAGCGCAAGATTCGCAGGATGCAGAAACTCATCGGCAACCAAAACAACTGAGCCTTTTTTATGAAACTACAACTTATTTTCTATAGGAAACAATGCTTACTGTTATTTGGTTTTAACCTGAGATTGACAGCTTATGTTCACATGTAGGGGTTTGATTTTTAGACAAGCAATATTAACGTTTGGATGAAGTTTCCTCTGTTAATCAATGATTGTTATTTCATTTGTGTTTGTAAAATTAAAGAGAATGTGTATTGGTTACGTGTATGTTTGATGCCCTCTAGTGACGTAAAACTTTAGCACAGCTGTAGGTGCAGAGCTTTGCAAGGCCGATCAGCGTAACTCATCAAAGTATCACGAGAGCATACCTGTCAAGATTCTCCCGTATTTTACCATTATATCCCGCCATCATCTCGTTTAAATAATTTCCCGTATTTTAGTCTTTCTTTTAAAAAGTCCCTCTGCCCGAATTTGATGTTTGCCAAATTCACCTCTTAAAGCATTCGCCAGTATATCTGTAACATATCACTCAAACGACACCCGTCAATAAAACGAGAAGAAAAAAAGCTTCTCGAGGATGGATGAAGGATGACGAGCAGCACGCAAAGCTACAACCACCACGCGCATTAGTGCGCACCTACGCCTGCGTACACAAATTCACTACACAAATGGCTAATGCGTGTTGCACCGCGGGTTGTGCATTTCTTATACCTTTTCGTGTTGGGAAACACTGCTGTTTGTGCTTTACTACTTAATTCAGGGTGTTAAGGAATGTAACTTCTGCGACCTATAACAAGTCTCTTGCAGATGCAAGAGAGCCATACAAACAATGATACAAAGTATAGACGGCAAAAAAACTTTTTACTTAGTATTTTTGTCTTGTTTTCAGTACAAATACTTAAATTCTTGGATTAATATGCATTTTCTTTACGAGCAAAACGACCTAAGAAAAATAAGTCTATAGTTTTAGACAAAAATATCAATGTTAAGTTATTTGTGCTTAAAACAAGCAAAAAAAAAAAAAAAATAATAAATAAATCTGCAAACGGGGTAAGAAAATATTTTCTGAATCTAGTGTATAAGAAAAAAATAAACGTATTTCAATATTTTTTACTTATCCCATTTTTTGGCTTGTTTTAAGCACAAATTCACTATTTTTTGTCTAAAACCTAGACTCACATTCTTAGGTCATTTTGCACACCAAGAAAGTGCATCTTAATTTAAGATTTATTTTAGATATTTATACAGAAAACAAGACAAAAATACTAAAAGTCATTTTTTTGCAGGGGATTATAGGGTCCGGGAATGTCCCTTATTTTCAAATCCCAATGTTGACCGGTATGCAAGAGAGTAGAATGCTCTGTAATGTGTTAAAGGGGTCGTATCCAGAAAATCTGACTTTTTCCATGTTTAAGTGCTACAATTGGTTCCCCAGTGCTTCTATTAACCTAGATCAACCAGTAACTTAGTTTTGTTAAACCATTCTCTGCAAGCATGTAAAAAATTAGTGATGTTTTCTGACCAATTACAACAATACCACCCCTTAATCTGCACTATCCAAGAGAGAGAAAAAAATAATTGACAGCACAGTTGAGTTTCAATTTTAACAAACCATAGTGATTAGCGCTTTCTTTTAATCAGATTATTTGCATTTTAAGGACACACCCAAAAATGCCACATTTTTATTGGCACCTAAAAAGTGGCAATTTTAACATGCTATAATAAATTATTTTAGTGGTATTTTTAGCTAAAACTTACATATGTACTCTGGTGACACCAAAGATTTATTTGACATCTCATTAAAAAATCTCATAATATGACCCCTTTAAATTAAGTACTCCTGAGCTATATTCTGATGTCATAGTACGATCAGTCTGCGCAGCTCTGCGTAAAGTCTGACTTAAGAACGTACGAGTTGTGAATAGCCAACCAGCTTCTGAGTCTGAAGTTCGCTCGTTTCTTTCGACCAATCAGCTCTGTTGAATGTATTTGAGTCTGAACAACAGAATCTGATAGAAGAACACGAAGATCAACATCAGCGACGGAGGAGATCAAAGTCTGCGACACGGTATGACAGAAACACCACAGTCCTACATGTCGTTTATGAATAAAAGTAAAATATTTTAAATAAATAAGTCTTATTTTCATGTCGAGTTTGTTTCTGACAGGCATGAACTTGAATTAGCTACCTGTTAGATTTATTAAAAGGTTTAAACTTATTGTTTCTCAAATAGCACGAATTTAGTTTGATTTATTAAAATGTAAGTTACTTCTGATCTTTTATTTCTGCTTAATATAAGTAATAATAAGTTACCTCATGTGTTTCAAACTTTATTTTATTAATATGACTTTCATAATTATGAACAACATTTTATCTTTCGAAGTACAGTTATTGTAAGTGATATAATATTAAAAACATGTCGTTTGTCATAGTATTTATTAAAGATGATTTAAAAAATATATTTGGGTGATATAAAAATAGAATCGTTTTTATTTGAGACGTATAGATGGCAAAGTATTAATTAGTAGGTTAGTTCACTACTAATGCCCTAAGAAATAAAGACCGTAATCTATTGTGTTTATTTACATGTTTTGACGAAGAGATTAACTCTGATTTTGACAATTAACATTTCAATTCAAGTTATGTAGCGCTACATAAAGCAGCTCTTACGTTGTAGAAATAAAAAAAAATACAGGAAATCAAGGAACAACAAAAGCATAGTAGTTATTAAAGATAGGTTAGTATGGAGTACATGTATTTCTTTATTTGAATAATGTCATACTCCATTCCAAACGATTCCTTTGAAACCAGAGTAAATGCTTAGCATTTCATATTTGAGCAATAATGTACGACAGAAATGTTGGAAATGAACAATATTTTGTGCAAATATTTGCTTGTCACAGTAAATTAACAACAATCTATTTTCAACAGAGACAAGTTAAAAAAAGTAAAAAATTACAACGGTTGCTCATATTTGCCCTCATTTTCGGAACTGTTCTTTATGTCTCCAAACAATCTCTTTGTTCTTTGGATATTTCTGTGTCTTTAGCTAGTAATGCTGGATGAATAAATGCCATATAAATGGATGATTGTAGAGGTGAAATGACCTTCTGTAAGCACCCGGTCTGTCCATCCTCAGTACAGATCAGGCCGCAGGAATGATGATGTGTTGTGTGTGAAGTGTGTAAGGTGAATACAGTGTGTGTGTGTTATTTAGCACTGAAGATCCTTTCTGTGCTGATGACAGCCACGTCCGGATGCCATTAGCTCTGTGGAGCAGGCTTATCTCACCAGAAATCTTGATTTACCCTCTCCTTGGTCTTCTCTTTATGATGTGTTATGGTTACTGATCAGTAGCCAGACATGCAGTTTTCAGTATATCAAGAGAAACTAAATCCATCCACTCATACGATGAAGCACGGCCTCTCAGCAGCACTGGATAAAACAAATGCTATAACATTGGAAAGCCTTATCAGCTCTCTGTCAACCTATACATTACGCTATTCATTAATTTGTGTTTCAGATGAGCAGTTTGTCACATTTTGGTTCTCTGAGATCTAAACTTGAGGAAACTCTTGTGTCATATCATCACCTGAACGCAACTGAGTGGAACGTTGCAAAGAAATCAGTAAGTTCTTCTTTAATTCTCTTCCTGTGTGTGTCTGTCCATCTGTTTGACTTTCGCTTCAGCCTTTCAGCTTGACATGGTCTGTCTGCTTTCTTCAGAAGGATGTGACCGTTTGGAGGAAACGTTCGGAGGAATTTGGTGGATTTCTGTGAGTCTTAATGTCAAGCGCTGCCCTAGAGGTCCACCTTCCTGCAGAAATAAACACGTATGAATCGGCTAATTATAGACTTCAGGTCAGAGACCTGTGCGTGATAGATTTTTTTTATTCTGCTCTTAGCACTTGCGCAGGTTTTCTCCCGCTCCTGCAAAAAACAAAAATCAATACTATTTTCCTGGTCCCGCCTTCAAAATTCTGTAGTTAGTATACATCCTGCTTTTGCACGCTCATCTTTTAATATGCAATGTTTTACCACTCGTTCCCGATTGTGAAAAATAACAAAGGAACAGAAAATGAGCAAAAATTTATAGCGATTGTTGGCTAACAAGGTGCTGACTCGTTTTGGATAAAAGCGTTTGCTAAATGTAAATTAAGGAAGCCCTGGGCAGAGATGATGGTATAGGATGGGCACCAACAACAGATATTTTAGTTGTTTCATCTTTTAGTGCTCTTGTCATGTTGATTTACTTGTCATTTAAAGTCAGAGAAGATTGGCTTTTTTTTAAAAACTGCACATATAGGACGCTACAGACCTCAATCTTTGGCCTTTGCATTATGTACTGCACTGATCGAGATCCACCTGCTGTATCATGCTTACTCGAGATAAAGAGATATAGATTACTCGTGATAAAGTGTAAACATTAACCTTGTGATGAAAGATGTAACAAATTTATTTAAGTTACATGTAAGGTTTTTTATTGGATATTTTATTTTAAAATGTTCCCGCAAATCAACATATAATCCCCCAACATCCACACCAAAAGTTTCTAGCGCTCGCTCGCCCGCCCGCACACATCTAATCTCGTCCTTCACACTGCACTCTGATGCAGATCTCTATGTCAGGGTTTAAAGTGCAGGCAGATTTGTTGTATTTAGTGTCTGATCTTTATGGGACAGTGACCCACCAGGAAGTAAGATTTCACACCCCGCTGACCTCTAATACACATTCATAATATGGGAAATGTCTCCTTTTCTTTGTAGGTATAAAGCAGAGGGAAGAGTTGCAGAGAATCCCCAGAGGATTGTGGAGTATATCCGGCCCGGGCCGTGCAGATTAAACTGGGACAGTCTAATGACTTCAATGGAGATTGTAGAAACACTTGACGAGGTAAATATATCTTCCTGTTAATGTACAACGGTTAATGGCAGCTAGTGATTGTTTATCCATGTTGTTAAGGGTCTATATGATGAAACACATGCATTATTATTATCAGCTTGGCAAATCTCAAGGTGACCGTTTCTGCTGCAAATTTCATATTTAATACTTTTGGTGAATTCACATCTCATGTTTTAGTTAGATTATATAAGTTAGAGCTGACTATTTAATCAATATTAAATTAAAATATCTCAACTATCCCATCCCATTTGTTGTTATTTGCAGGGCTGTTGCGTTGTGAAATACACAACAGCAGGACAACTGTGGGATATCATTTCTCCTCGAGAGTTTGTGGATTTTTCGTACACTACAGACTATGAGAATGGTCTGCTATCCTGCGGTCAGTAGCTTGCTGTTTGTTGAATGTTGGGTTCACTTTTAATGACTATTTAAATGTAGTAAATGTAAACATCTCACTTAACCCTAAGCCTATTACCAGCACCATAAAATATAGACAATATGATAGTGAAAAATAAATCATCATTCATATTTGTGTGTGGTTTTCTACTATGCACGTAGTGCCTGCTGTGTTTTATTATGCTGCTTTCATATTAGCAGGGTTAGGGGTTAAGCATGTTGAAAAAATAAAGACTGCCTTTTTCCCCTTTAATTTTGAAGTGATTCTTGTAGTGGAAGTCATTGGTTGAATGTCATGTTGTTATTGTCATTACAGGTGTGAGCGTTGACCATGATGAACACAAACAGGGTTTCGTACGAGGGTTTAATCACCCGTGTGGTTGGTTCTGCATTCCAGAGGAGAATTCTACACACAGTTTACTAACTGGCTACATCCAAACTGACCTGCGGGGAATGTTACCGCAGTCTGCGGTGGACACGGCGATGGCCAGCGGTCTGGTCAATTTTTACAGTGACCTCAGACAGGCTCTAAATGTTACGCGTAGTCTCCATTACGTGCAAATATGATAATGAGAGAATTATGCAGAGACCAAGCAATGCTTTGGTTTTTATTTATTAACTGATAGTACATATGTAAATTAAAAAGTTCACGGTTGAATATTTCCTGTGTTATCTGACTTTCAGTCAGTTTCATTTCTGTGCAATGATTAATAAATGAACCCTAAAACTTCAGCACTAATCTGTCTGACCTCACAGTTAACTTTAATATTGTAGAGATAAGTGAAAGGTTCGTTCTAACCCTAACCTCAATTCCTCAACTACACCATTAGCTTGACTGTAAATATCACATTTCTATGAAAAATTCACATCATTTAGGATCTAAATTTGATTTAAATTGTTTTTAGATATTGATCTAGATGTTATGTGTTGAATTCGGCCATTTGGTGTTTAGAAAATAACATAAAATAATTACAGTTTGTAACACACTCTCAATATAGATATTACTCTGAGGGGATTTAACAGATAATCGAGGTGTACTGTTAAATAACCTTTTCACAAAACCAAGGATCTTTTTATCTTATTTTATTTATCCCACATATACCAAACATATTCAAAGAAAACAACTGATATAAACAAACCACTTCAAAACACTTAAATTAAATGATAATTTTAGAGTTTAAAGTCCAGAGCAATACTTGAGTCTGATGCAATTATTACATCCCCAATTCCACATTGGTAAGACAAAGTAAACTGGAATGCTGTCCATAGGCCACAGCAATATGAGTAACACTCAGTTCCAATGTCAAAAGAAAACGGAATTAATCCACTGGTGAAGACCACAAATGAATACACAGTGATTCCTCCAGAAGATAATTGCCAATAACAAGCTTCACACAATACATAGAGGTTTTTGGTTCTTGCCATTTACAACAAAAGTCCTTTCTAAGAAAACAAATAACCAACTTCAGCAATCACCTCATAGTCACAGTAGAGCAGAAACTCAAAGAGTTCTAGTTTAGTTTATTTTTTTATTAAAAACACAACTACAGCGTGGCGCTGTCCAAGGTGCTGTACAAAGCATTTTTAAAAATTACATCATAAATACATTAAATAAGCAATGAAAAAAAACGCATTATTTAAAAGAATGGTATATTAAACAAAGTGTAAAAGATAACACGGCACTAAAACAGGTTTCAAGAGGCGGTAAAGGCTTTAGATAACAAGTAGGATTTTAACTTCTTTTTAAAAACAGACACTTTACAGCTCTAATTTGGTGAGGTAAAGAGTTCCACAGTTTGGGACCAATGACCAAAAAAGCACGGCCCCCTTAAAGTGTAATCGAGACCTGGGGACAAAGAGAAGCAGCTGATCAGAGGACCTACAGTAAGGGATCTAGTAGGAATGTGGTGCTTTAGATGGTCTGAAAGATAAGAGGATGCCAGCCCATTTAGAGATTTTAAAACCATCACTAAGATTTTATACTCAATGTGAAGATGTACAGGTAGCCAGTTGAGAGAGAAAATAATTGGTGTGATATGATCATGTTTATGTGTGCCAGTCAACATCCTGGCTCCTAAGTGAGTTACAATATTCTAGCCGAGAAAAAAATAAATGCATGAATAGTTTTCTCTAATGCTCTAGAACAGTGTTTCTCAAACTTTTTCAGCCAAAGGACCACTTTATCTTCCAATTTTTTTCTGAGGATCACCTAACAGAATCCCCCTCTTAACACGCCCCCAAAAAACAACAAAATAGGAAGGATAAGCTAAGTTTAAGTTTAATATGCAACTGTTTCAAGTCAAAAACACATTTTTTAAACACAAATGCAATGCTATGTTCAGTTATTATAATATGAATTGTAAATGTGAAATGAGTTACAGCTTAATATGAACAACAAACTGCACATATGAAAAAAATGCAATTAAACATAGTATAACAGCCTAGGTCCCACTTAATGTCATTCCAAAGAGCCCTTAGTTTAAAACTGAGGTGGTGGGTATATGAAGTCTGTGGTTGTAACTATGGTAACAATAAAATACAAAAAAAAATGTTCCCCTTAATGTCCAAAATCACTGAAATTACAGGGTTGACACTTGATCCTTCTATTGACTCCTCTTTAGTTTGGCCACCGATCCATTTTTACATTATTAAAACAGAATGGCAAGAACTGATATCACAGTTTTGCAAGTGCATAAAAAATCTACTTAAATAATTGACGATTGTATAAACACTTGACTAGTTTAGGTCATCTTTTGGCGGACCACTGGGGGGGGTTTGGCGGACCACTAGTTGTCCGCGGACAACACATGGAGAATTACTGCTCTAGAAGACAAGAAGGATTTGGCCTTTGCCAGGAGTCTCAGATGAAAAAATTAAGATTTTACCACAGCATTTATTTGCTTGTTCCATTTTTGTTCTCCACAAAAGGACTTTAGATGCCATATCTGAGAGGGAGCACAAACACATGTCAGGGTTTCCGCAGGGTCTTAAAAAATCTTAAATAGTCTAAAATTCAGAAAGTTAAATTTAAGGCATTAAAAAGTCTTAAAAACGGCCAGATTTTTATCCTAGGTCTTAAATTTAATTAACCCAAGTCTTAAATTTCTTATTCCCGAAAAGCGTTGTCCACAAAAAATAAAATAGTACTTTAAAATGCTGTAGAACTAATCAGTGATGGAGGAAGAAAGTGTTTAATGGCCCTGAGTGGTCGAGAAACCTGCAGGGAGTTATTTTTGTCTCTATCATAATCTATGCAAAAGTTATTCTATTCCACTGAAGGAAGGAATAATACCAGTTTTGTATTCAATTTCCGCCTAAAAACTTTGAAGTGTCCCCATACCCACAGAATAAATGCAATTTCTTTATATCATTTTACAGAAAACACTTTGAAGTTACATAAAAAGCTGTTGTTTATGACAAATATTATTATCTTACAGTAAAATATATATCAAAGTGATGCAAATCTGCAGAAAGTAGATTCTATGCTTTCAAACCATAGACTGTAAAAAAGATGGACGACGCCTGTTCGCTCTCTTCCATTGGTGAAAAGTGAAGCCGCCAGTGTCCCGATAGTGACCAGTCATGCGCACTAGTGAGCAGGAAGGGAAGGCGCAAAGTCAAAACCCCGCCCTCGCTCTCGTAGAATGCGCATATCACACGATATCACAGCTGTCAATCATGACGTGACACCACCGCTTTTATATCATTAAATAACTAACTAAACACAAACCTATTTTAAAAACAAACATTTGAATTTACATCAGCGTGATAAAAACTACAGTAAATGACAGAAACCAGCTTCGGAAAAAAGATAATTGAAGTGTAATTAATTTTTTTAGTTGGTCTCAAGTCCCATTGATTACATGGGGAGGTGGGCTTTATGACCTATACTGGGACCGGACACTGGGGGGCTTAAGTCTATTATTAAGAAAAATATTAAAAGGAAATGGCAGGAAATATGGGATAATGACATGAAGGGTAGACATTTGTATAAAATTAGGAAATATGTAGAGACTAATAAAAACATAAGGGGAAGAAATAGGAAGGAAGAGGTTATGTTAACTAGATTAAGACTTGGTCATTCAGGATTAAATGATACATTAGCTTTAGTAGGAGTATATGAGAGTGGTTTATGTGAGTTTTGTAAGGAAAAAGAAACCGTAGAACATGTAATATGTCATTGTAGGAAATATATTCAGGAGAGAACAAAATTAATGGAGTATCTTAATAATAATGGACAAAAGGATTTAGATTTGGGGTATATTTTAGGTGTGGAATTTAATAGAGATAGCTTAGGGTATAGGGTGCTAATGGAATTTATATATAGTATAGGATTAAATTATAGGATTTAAAATTGTTTAAGGGCAGTTTGATTTGACAGGGTTTTGTGTATGGGCTGGAGGAGCTGGAGACGCAGCGTCAGCTTATACCGGAATTCTTTTTTTTTTTCATAATGCATAAGAAATGAGGAAATGGAAATACGGAACAGTAGGTGGCGGTATGTGCTTAGTTCACCAGTCCGCCAGAAAACGAAAGAAGAAGAAGAAGAAGACACTGGGGGGCGATCGAGACGTTTTGGCTTCACTTTTCAGGGCTTGTGCGGCACGCTTGTTTCAAACAGTATATCATATGGGGTACTTGGTCCATGACAGACCATTATAAATAAAAGGAATATTTTGTATCAAAGCTGCGGTCGACAACTCTGGAGGATTGGGATGATTCCGAATGTTTACAATTTTCATGTCCCCTCCACACTACCACTGAACAACCTCCCTTCGAGCTCATGCTTGTCAGTGCGTGTGCACCAGTATTTTTGTGAACGCATACTTGGCAAGCATACTTTCATTAAGAAATACAATCAATTGTTAATAAAGCACAATTACCTGTACTCCCCCCTTATGACAAAAAAATAGACTCGTCGGTCTGCACCTGCTTTGCGCCTGCGTGAAACGACACTGACACTATTTAGCCGGGCCGCTGGTTGTAGTTGAGTTTGGCCAGCCGAAGAGGAAACACGTCCGGAAGACCGATGCCAACAAACGCTTAACACAGGTATTGAAACATAACTTGTTTTTTATGTTCAGTTTGTTTTTTATTTCACAAAACAACTCCGGTGCACCATTTAAGTTTGATTTGCCGACGGCCAATAAACTCGAAAAGAAGACCCTGTTGCTTTGTTCCGAAACCTGGGATTAAATCGCTACAATGTTGTAATTTCATTTTGGTTCGGTTCGCATTCACAAGGCAATATTTCCAAACGGACCAAACGTTTCTACGAGTCACAGACGAGTAAACTCTCGTTTAAATGGTCTGAGTGTGTAGATGGATCCATTACACCCATACGGCAAAAAAAAAAAAAAAATTCTGTGGCCAAAAATATATTTTAAATGTATACTAAATACATTTTGTAGAAAGTAATGGTCAGTTTAATATATTTTTTAATTTGGAAATATAGCCCATTTAGTTTTAACCTTCATTTATCAACATATATTTCAAAATATAAGTTTTCCAAGGTAAGCAAATACATTTGTATACAAAAGGTAGTCTTTGCCAAAATATATTTTAAGTATACGCTAAATACAAGTTAATTTTATAAAGTATGTTTTTGAAGTTGAAAATATTTAATTCAAACCTTTTTAAAACGTTTACAGGTTCATAACAGTTTTTCTTTCAATGGACGTGAATATATTTCCTTGGATTGAAATATATGGAGGGTTAAAAATAATTAATGCTTTAAAATGTATTTATTTTTTAAATATTTAAAAATGTACAAAAATGGGCAAAAAATATATCGATGAAAAATGTTTTTGTAAACGTTCCAAAATAAATTTCATCGAATATATTTTTTGGCCTTTTTTGTATATTTTGAAATATATTTGGAGTATAGAGTAATCTTGGCTATCTCAAAATTCAA
Organism: Misgurnus anguillicaudatus; assembly: GCF_027580225.2. Classification (NCBI taxonomy): domain Eukaryota; kingdom Metazoa; phylum Chordata; class Actinopteri; order Cypriniformes; family Cobitidae; genus Misgurnus; species Misgurnus anguillicaudatus. The sequence continues at coordinate 36,768,060 of NC_073345.2, forward strand.
GTAGCCTAAAACAAGTAAATTGACATGATTTCTGACTGCGTGTTCTTTTAAAGTAGACGTTGAAAGGTGTTTTTTCATTAAACGGCTTAACGTAAAATTTACGGTGAAAAACTGTACTGTGATGAAAAAATCACAAATCAAGCTGGACAAAATGATGATAGTTTCAGTTTTGTAGGTGTTCAGTTTTGGGAGTTATACACTGTTTGATTTGCCGACGGGTATTAACACCGGTATTACAACTTAACGCATTTTATGTTCTCCTCTTGATTTATCGGGCGACCTCTTCTTTGCCTGAAAAACCTCTGTGTTTTTGGGATGTCTGGTCACAGCTGTATGTGCGAGAAAAAGTGTTTTATACTGCTGTTTTGATTATATACTTTTTGTGAGCAAGGGCTACCACAATGCATAAAACTGAGGGTTAATTTTTGTTTAAATAGTTTTAATGTTTTATAATTGTAATGTAAAGGTACATAAAAAGCCAACTAAAGATATGTAATACATATTAAAATTCATAGACTTCGTGCGGAGACCCATGATATATACAGTACAGGTTGTGCAAAGAATGTCGGAGTTTTTGTGTAATCCAGACTGTGCCAAAGTCGCTGTACAGTATACAGTTTTATAAATGAATAGATAGTAAAAGGGCTGTCGACAGAGAATAAAAATGTCCATGTTTAATTTAAGCTATGCCTTTGTTTTACACTTTATACACGTATAATAATGTGAAATAAATTGTCAACGAACACAAGAGTTAAGATGTTATATTAATATTTTATTATATTAAACGTTTTATATTTGGTATTTTTTGTGTGTTGTACATTATACACATTTTCGACCAAAGGAACACATTATATAGCACAATGTAAATTGTTATGGTAGCCTTGGCTTGTTCTGAAATGGAATTGTCAATTTCTGACAATGTTAATGACTAAAAATGTATATGCTATCCCTGAAACTTCATTTAAATAATGATTAATTTGTTGTCATACCATATTTGTATAGTTGTATAGTTATAGTTGTGACTAAAAAATGTATAGTTGATTTATATACTATGAAAAATGCCATATATTAATATGCGATGTTTGTGGCATTTATTTTGTCCATTTACAGGTGCACAAATACGGCTTAATATTGTGACATATATTGAATATATTGAATATTGTATGACCGACGATCCATACATTTGGAGCTGACAAGCCTTAACCATGTGCTTTATATTAAATTTATTTTTGTAAATTAATATTTGGCTTTAGATTTCTTGTCAATGCTTTAATCATAAAGGGAAAAGACGTGTAACGTTAACGTACCTTACATTGCTCTTCCTGCATTTAAAAATAAATAATGCCCACTTAATTTGTTTTTAAACTATCATATCAAAAAAGCAGCAATGTTACATAATTTATCATGATTGTACAGTGCAAAGTAAATATATTGCTATTATTAAGTTGATAAACTGTGCTAGTTAGTCACGAAAAATCGCTGGCAAGGAAATTCCTTCACCTCCACAGCCCTCTAGACCTATTGCAATGTCGAAATGCATAAACAGAAATGCAAAAGAACATTAATTCCATGCTGTTCTCTGCACTTAAGCCAATAGCTTTGCCAATATCTATTCTTGTTTGATTTCTGCCACAACGAAAAGTAGCCTAGTTCATCCACACACACCTAAAATGCTTATGTCAGTATTGAAGTAGTAGGCTACAGTAAAATCTTGTCGTGTGTTACTGCTTCCGAATGATTTTCGCATAAACTCACTCGTGTTGTGTGTGAGAGCTCTGACGTTCAGACTGTCAGAATTCGCACCGTGTACGCCCAGCTTGAGTTTACTAAAGCTGATGTAATAAATCTAAATTCTCCGTTTATTATAAAACATCTTAACAGTATTAGAATGGACTAATATAGGTTTATTCTGAACTATTTGGTGTTGTAATGCACTTTAGATGTTGTTTCGCAACTATATTATACGGTGCTCATTTATAAGCTATTTTCAATTGCAGTTTCTTAAACAAGGAGTCAATAACGCAGAACTGATCACGCATGCGCCAAATGGATTATATGTTTATAAAATGACGTGTTTTTTAAACGTATTAGGGTAAGGTTTTTGTTTTGCAAGAGGACCTCCACTCAGATATGGTCTTGATTTTAAAGACTCACCCATACCCTGGTGAAAAACAAATATACTCTATTGTATTTCAAGTATATTTAACTTTGCAATAGTACATTACAAATATACTTACAAAGAAATGTACTTTCTTTAAACATATTTAAAGTATGCTTACAACATATTTGCACGTATTTTTTACAATTAAACTTTTAACATACTTCAAAATAATTATACTTTAGTATATATTCTAAAATTATACTTTAAAAATTGCACAAAACTTTAAGTGTATTTTTCTAAAGTATACTAAATTTAAACTTATTTTAAAATGTATTTTAGGTACACTCTATCGGTATGCTTAAAGTTATCATTATAATAATGCACTGACAGTATATTTCTAAAATACATTTAGTATTCTTTAGAAACAGTATATTTTAAGTACATTTTGAAAGTATATGGGGTGTACAAATGTATATTATTTTATGGAGAAATAACGCAGGCTTAAAATTACGAGAGAGCAGTATGTTCAGTTACATTTTATATTGTAGATGTATACATTTGTAATATACTATCAACATAATAAGGTACACTTTAACTTCACTAAGCATTGGATAAACCAATTAACTGTTTTACCACAAAATAAACATGGTTTTGCTAATAATAAATACACCAAAAAAAAAACATGGTTACTAAACTTTTACCACAAAAAACATGGTTAATTTTCGTAAGGGGAATATGAGTTTTTTTTTTAATAGTTTTTGTGTCAAATGCATACCGCTTTCAGCTGTACACATTAATTAACTTAAACATAATGCTCAGCTGCACTACTTCCTGAACTTCAGCCAGCTTCTTGTTTCCTGTCTGCCATTATTGGACAAACTGATTAATCCAGGTTTGGCTTACCTCAGTAGTCACAACAACAATAATCAGACACACCTGGATTAATCAGTTTGTCCAATAATGGCAGACAGGAAACAAGGAGCTGGCTGAAGTTCATAGTGCAGCTGGGCATTAAGCCTATTCAAGTAACTGATCACCCACTTTAATCCCATTGTTTAAACATTAATGGGCATTAATAACAACTATCATATCGGTGGATTCATATTAAAACTTATTTGCAATTTCTAGCTTAAAAAACTAAAAAGTTACACATTATCTTTTCAGATCCCAATTTATCACTGAAATCCTATTGAACCTCTATAGGGACAACCAACCCCATACCCTAGCTTAAAAAACTAAAAAGTTACACATTATCTTTTCAGATCCCAATTTATCACTGAAATCCTATTGAACCTCTATAGGGACAACCAACCCCATACCCTGTGACAACCAACCCCGTGATGGGGTTGGTTGTCACATTGTGTCAGTGTCTTTGATGGTTAATTACTTCATGTTACAATACATTCGAAAAGTAAAAAGTATACAAAGCCAAGACTCCAAAGTTTCATTTCATGTAGGAAATACTGCTGAAAGATTTTTTGAAGATGAGCAATTCATGGATGAGTAAAAATTGTGACAACCAACCCCGGTCTCCCCTACTCCTTACATAAATAAAACACACTCTAAATCCACTTATCAAGCATGAATTTAGCACAAACACAGTTATGTGCTTAAATTGTACACTTAAAGTTGTTCCACTTTAGCACACAAAAGTAGGCTACACTAAATACACTTAAAGTTGTACTTTGTTACAATTAATATACAATTAAAATATATTAAGTACAAAATTAGATGTTCCAAAATAGCACTCTTTAAATAAACTAATCAATAGCACACTTTAAGTATACTGGTCATTTAGTGTGACTGCAAGTATACGTAAGTATATCAAAATGAAATATATTTAGCATACTATTTTTTCACCAGGGTATGTTTGAACATGTCTGATTCAGTCATGCAGAGATTTTTTTCACCTGTGTTAAGGTCCCGTTTTTCCTGTTTTCATGAAGCTTTGGTTGTGTTTACAGTGTATAAATGTTCACATTTCTTGTGCACACAGTTTTTCATGCACACATTTTCATGTTTCGCGTCAGGGGTGTCGCTAGACCCCTTTTACTGGGGCACGTGCCCCAGTGTAAATCTTTTGTGCCCCCGTGTAAATCTCAAGTTTAAATTTTAGCAGTTCACTAGTGCAATCCTTTACAATCGCGGCAAAAACGGATCTTTATGCAAAGTAGTTACCCAATTTAGGCTTGTAAAAGCGACGAAGCAGTCACATTGACGCGTGCATGCACGTATCCATGGCCGCATGCTTTTGCCCAGGGCCGGCCCTGGGCATAGGCGGAATAGGCAAATGCTAAGGGCGCTGCCGACCCCTTGGGGCGTCCGTGCGCCCAAATTATTATTTTTTTAATATATATATAAACATTTAACTATAAATATTTAATTTTGCACAAGAAAACAACAGTTACTGATGAATTATTAGTAGCATATAATCTCGGAAGATCGTGCTTGTTAAATAGCTCTGTGGCTATACTGTACTGAAGCGGCAGTTTAAAATGCAAACCCAGAATTCAGCAAACGTCAAGGACAAGAAAACGGAAACAACAATCAGACAGAGACGCGGAATTTACATAATGTTACACAGACCATGTTTAAATTTCAATGACAGAAATAGCAACTTGTTCACTTTGTTTGGTATTAATAAACTGCGCATTGGAGTGCTGGCCGCGGTGCTGAAGACGCGCTCAGACAGAGTACTGGTGGCAGCACAGATATTTACGTGCAACCTATTGGAGACTATTATTCGTTATTATATAATTATTATTCGTTATTTTACTTTATTACTTCCACATAAGAACAATTTTGCACTTATTTCAATATTTCTCTTTATATAAATACTATTTTGTACTTAAATCTATAATTTCATTATTTTACTAACCAAACTCATCTGCGCTTTCCGATAGGTTGCACGTAAGGAGAAAAGTAGCTTACTTCCCCTTGAGAAGGGTTGTGTGTTTTAAACTTTTAAAAACATATATCTCTTTACAAAAAAACTTTTTTCTTCTATTTAAAAGCTATAATTTCGTTATTTTACTACCCAACTAATGACTCCTCCGCTTTCCAATAGATTGCACGTAAATATCTGTGTATATGTGCCATCACGCGCCTTCAGCACCACGGGGAGCAGCCAGCACTCCAATGTGCAGCTTATTAATACCAGACAAAGTTGGTATTTCTGTGCAGAAACATTGAAATTTAAACATGGTCCGTGTAACGTAATTTAAATCCTGCGTCTCTGTCTGATTGTTGTTTCCGTTTTCTTGTTCTTGACGTTCGCTGAATTCTGGGTTTATATTTTAAACTGCCTTTTCAGTGACAATGTCAAGACCAAATGCCTGAGTGACAGGGTATTGTGTGTATGTGTGCGCGTGCGTGCATGCATGCGTGTGTTTCCAAAATATTTTCAAAATTAGGAAAAACTAGACAAAGCTGTGCATTTTTTTCTGTGTAAGTTTATGAACAAACTGATTCTAAAGGGCACCAGGTGAAATCTTGCCTAGGGCAGCAAATTGGCCAGGGCCGGCCCTGGCTTTTGCGTTCACAGCGCACAACCGCATTCAAAAGGTGACGCCACGCTAGTGCTTATGAAAGCGTAACAAAACTAAAGTAAGTTTCTAAATAATAATGCTAATATTATTTTGACTCGATCTTTATTGGCTTCTTTAGATGGACACAAAATGTTTTGTGCAAAGCAGGGAAAGGGAAGAAGAAAGGAGAGATGATGAGTTTAAGGGAGGTAAGACAAACTACATCCTCACCCTGTCAGGTCTCAAACATTAGAGGAAAAATCTCAGGAAAACCTTTTGTCAAGTCTATAGAATTGCATTGTTGCTGAGAAAATCCACAGATGTATGTGTTATACTGTTCTTTATTTTCAGATAATAAATTAATATTTAGTTTACTAATATTTAACTCTACGACACTAACTTACATAACAGTTAACAGTAACTATGACTGAGATTATTTAGTATAGCAGTCATAAAATGACTGGTTTCATAAAATATTCTTGTAAAAATAAGTTATTAATCATTGCTATCATTGTATAATGTAGAAAATATTTTTCTGCTGTCATTATTTCCAAACACGTTATGCCATTTATGACTCCAAACATGTTAATAATGTTAGGTATGATGAAGATTACAGTTGTATGTATCTTTCGCAGTACCTGTTGCACTGTAGAATAGTGGGTTAAGCAAGGACATTGTATAGAAGTGTTGCACACTTCTTGCACACAGAAGGCTTTCAAAAAACAGTCAACAAAAAATGGGGGGCCTGTGCCCCAGTAGAGTTTTGTCTAGCAACGCCCCTGTTTTGTGTGTAAAAACCTGTTATTTTTCACACAATTAATTTGTGTCTATATGGCTGTTTTTCATGGTCCTAAAAATGGGCTGGGCTGAGTTCCCCGATAACGATTGATCTTAGCACTTAAGAGCGCTTTCTAGAAGTTACTTGACGAATGCTCGTTATTCTTTCACGTGCGTTTCTCAAAGATGGACTTAAATACGATTCCACGTAGCGTGCTTTAAGTGCTACTTACTAGTAGCTATCCGTCTGTCAAGTGCTGAAATGTCACATATATAGAATGATGACTTGTAATCGTAGCAGACGCTTTTTTAATATTTATGATCTTCACCCGATGCGCAGCCGATGTTGCAGTTTATATTATTTGTTATTATTTTTTATATTATTAGTTTTACAAGTAAATAAATAAATAAATACAAGTTAATTTTATAAAATATTTGTTTTTGAAGTTGAAAATATATGTAGCATAAGGGTGGTTCTTCGCCTCTACGTCGTGCATTAAAATCCTTAAATGCATGGCTAGCTGTGGATTATCCTGCTTATATCTTTATTTGCAAAGTTAAAAACAAGTTAAAGCTGTAATTAATGTTTACAGTGTAATTTGTTAACAGACGGTTAAAAATGACATCTCACACTTCGTTCGCTTTAAACAGGGACGGACTGGGGCTAAAAACCAGCCCTGGACTTTTTCACAAATAGGCCCATCATCCGGCCTTTCGCAACTGACACAAGGATGTCCTGATACTGCCACAATACTGTCAGACTTTCAGATTAAAATTATTTAATATTTTGTCAATGTCATATTACACTTTGATGTATAATAAGGCTGTGAAATAATGAAAATGTTTAGGCCCTATTAATTTTGTATATAAAGCTTTCACAAACAACCACCAGGTCTTTGTCAATTCCACAATACTAAACACAAAAAAAGACAAGGAAAAACTGCACTCAGACAGTGCAAGCTAGGATTTTTTGATTAAACTAATATTTGGTCAATTATTTAGCCCCGTCTTATATATTAGCACGTTTAGAGTCGTAGCAACCGTTTAGTCTTGATTGTAGCAGAAAATGTGAGCTCACTACAACCTATCATATACAATAAAGTCAATGAAAGAAATGAAAACCCACAGACACAGTTTTTAAATGGGGTTGGATGAATATTTTTTGCTTTGGTGTGTGTGATTTTTGGTTAGATGACAGTTGTAAGTTAAAGATTGACAAAAGCACAATGTTTTGTTTTATGTGACTGCACAAAAATATAAGCAAACACTTTGCAGTTTGAATGATGTCCCATATGAACAAAATGACGGATTATGTATTGTTTTTACGTTTCCCCTGTTCAATCGTGCCTGCACCTCTCTCTCTCTCTCTCTCTCTCTCTCTCTCTCTCTCTCTCTCTCTCTCTCTCTCTCTCTCTCTCTCTCTCTCTCTCTCTCTCTCTCTCTCTCACGCACGCACGCACGCGGCACACATCACATCTCTCTCTAACAGTAGTTGCGCATTACATTAATTTTCACTCAAGTTTTATTTATATTGTGTATATTATAATAATGTCACGTGTCCTGCTACCACTGGCACTTAGCTCTTGCTGATGTGAAGTTAACTCTGTCTGTCCCTCATCATGATCAGACTGTGGATGCTCAGGGCAGTCTCCGCAACGCCAGTCTCCGCAACGCCAGTCTCCGCAACGCCAGTCTCCGCAACGCCAGTCTCCGCAACGCCAGTCTCCGCAACGCCAGTCTCCGCAACGCCAGTCTCCGCAACGCCAGTCTCCGCAACGCCAGTCTCCGCAACGCCAGTCTCCGCAACGCCAGTCTCCGCAACGCCAGTCTCCGCAACGCCAGTCTCCGCAACGCCAGTCTCCGCAACGCCAGTCTCCGCAACGCCAGTCTCCGCAACGCCACTATCCAAAACTCCAGTCTCCGCAACGCCACTATCCAAAACTCCAGTCTCCGCAACGCCACTATCCAAAACTCCAGTCTCCGCAACGCCACTATCCAAAACTCCAGTCTCCGCAACGCCACTATCCAAAACTCCAGTCTCCGCAACGCCACTATCCAAAACTCCAGTCTCCGCAACGCCACTATCCAAAACTCCAGTCTCCGCAACGCCACTATCCAAAACTCCAGTCTCCGCAACGCCACTATCCAAAACTCCAGTCTCCGCAACGCCACTATCCAAAACTCCAGTCTCCGCAACGCCACTATCCAAAACTCCAGTCTCCGCAACGCCACTATCCAAAACTCCAGTCTCCGCAACGCCACTATCCAAAACTCCAGTCTCCGCAACGCCACTATCCAAAACTCCAGTCTCCGCAACGCCACTATCCAAAACTCCAGTCTCCGCAACGCCACTATCCAAAACTCCAGTCTCCGCAACGCCACTATCCAAAACTCCAGTCTCCGCAACGCCACTATCCAAAACTCCAGTCTCCGCAACGCCACTATCCAAAACTCCAGTCTCCGCAACGCCACTATCCAAAACTCCAGTCTCCGCAACGCCACTATCCAAAACTCCAGTCTCCGCAACGCCACTATCCAAAACTCCAGTCTCCGCAACGCCACTCTCCAAAACTCCAGTCTCCGCAACGCCACTCTCCAAAACTCCAGTCTCCGCAACGCCACTCTCCAAAACTCCAGTCTCCGCAACGCCACTCTCCAAAACTCCAGTCTCCGCAACGCCACTCTCCAAAACTCCAGTCTCCGCAACGCCACTCTCCAAAACTCCAGTCTCCGCAACGCCACTCTCCAAAACTCCAGTCTCCGCAACGCCACTCTCCGCATATCCAGTCTCCGCAACGCCACTCTCCGCATATCCAGTCTCCGCAACGCCACTCTCCGCATATCCAGTCTCCGCAACGCCACTCTCCGCATATCCAGTCTCCGCATATCCAGTCTCCGCATATCCAGTCTCCGCATATCCAGTCTCCGCATATCCAGTATCCGCATATCCAGTATCCGCATATCCAGTATCCGCATATCCAGTATCCGCATATCCAGTATCCGCATATCCAGTATCCGCATATCCAGTATCCGCATATCCAGTATCCGCATATCCAGTATCCGCATATCCAGTATCCGCATATCCAGTATCCGCATATCCAGTATCCGCATATCCAGTATCCGCATATCCAGTATCCAAAATTCCAGTATCCAAAATTCCAGTATCCAAAATTCCAGTATCCAAAATTCCAGTATCCAAAATTCCAGTATCCAAAATTCCAGTATCCAAAATTCCAGTATCCAAAATTCCAGTATCCAAAATTCCAGTATCCGGTAACACTTTATTTCGATAGTCCACTTTAGACATTTTACTGATAAAGTAACTTTGCAATTACTTATAAAATACTTATCAACTACCAATCTTTAGATATTTAGTAAACTGTCTGCTTAATATCTACTAACACTTGATTGCAATGATATCTCAACAGACATTTAACTGTCTAGAAGTATCTTTGCATGTGCATGTCAACTTATTCCACTAACCCAAACCTCTTCCCTAACCCTAACCCTTACAGTCTACTAATACTCTAATGACAGTTAGTTGACGTATATTTGCAAATTATTGAAAGTTAGTTGACATGTAGTTGCAAAGTTATTTATAGTTAGTAGAATGTCTAAAGTGGACTATCAAAATAAAGTGTAACCCAGTATCCAAAATTCCAGTATCCACATATCCAGTATCCAAAATTCCAGTATCCACATATCCACTATCCAAAACGCCAGTCTCCGCATATCCACTATCCAAAACGCCAGTCTCCGCATATCCACTATCCAAAACGCCAGTCTCCGCATATCCACTATCCAAAACGCCAGTCTCCGCATATCCACTATCCAAAACGCCAGTCTCCGCATATCCACTATCCAAAACGCCAGTCTCCGCATATCCACTATCCAAAACGCCAGTCTCCAAAACGCCAGTCTCCGCATATCCACTATCCAAAACGCCAGTCTCCAAAACGCCAGTCTCCGCATATCCACTATCCAAAACGCCAGTCTCCAAAACGCCAGTCTCCGCATATCCACTATCCAAAACGCCAGTCTCCAAAACGCCAGTCTCCGCATATCCACTATCCAAAACGCCAGTCTCCAAAACGCCAGTCTCCGCATATCCACTATCCAAAACGCCAGTCTCCAAAACGCCAGTCTCCGCATATCCACTATCCAAAACGCCAGTCTCCCAAACGCCAGTCTCCGCATATCCACTATCCAAAACGCCAGTCTCCAAAACGCCAGTCTCCGCATATCCACTATCCAAAACGCCAGTCTCCGCAACGCCAGTCTCCGCAACGCCAGTCTCCGCAACGCCAGTCTCCGCAACGCCAGTCTCCGCAACGCCAGTCTCCGCAACGCCAGTCTCCGCAACGCCAGTCTCCGCAACGCCAGTCTCCGCAACGCCAGTCTCCGCAACGCCAGTCTCCGCAACGCCAGTCTCCGCAACGCCAGTCTCCGCAACGCCAGTCTCCGCAACGCCAGTCTCCGCAACGCCAGTCTCCGCAACGCCAGTCTCCGCAACGCCAGTCTCCGCAACGCCAGTCTCCGCAACGCCAGTCTCCGCAACGCCAGTCTCCGCAACGCCAGTCTCCGCAACGCCAGTCTCCGCAACGCCAGTCTCCGCAACGCCAGTCTCCGCAACGCCAGTCTCCAAAACTCCAGTCTCCGCAACGCCAGTCTCCGCAACGCCAGTCTCCGCAACGCCACTCTCCGCAACGCCAGTCTCCGCAACGCCACTCTCCGCAACTCCAGTCTCCGCAACGCCACTCTCCAAAACTCCAGTCTCCGCAACGCCACTCTCCAAAACTCCAGTCTCCGCAACGCCACTCTCCAAAACTCCAGTCTCCGCAACGCCACTCTCCAAAACTCCAGTCTCCGCAACGCCACTCTCCAAAACTCCAGTCTCCGCAACGCCACTCTCCAAAACTCCAGTCTCCGCAACGCCACTCTCCAAAACTCCAGTCTCCGCAACGCCACTCTCCAAAACTCCAGTCTCCGCAACGCCACTCTCCAAAACTCCAGTCTCCGCAACGCCACTCTCCAAAACTCCAGTCTCCGCAACGCCACTCTCCAAAACTCCAGTCTCCGCAACGCCACTCTCCAAAACTCCAGTCTCCGCAACGCCACTCTCCAAAACTCCAGTCTCCGCAACGCCACTCTCCAAAACTCCAGTCTCCGCAACGCCACTCTCCAAAACTCCAGTCTCCGCAACGCCACTCTCCAAAACTCCAGTCTCCGCAACGCCACTCTCCAAAACTCCAGTCTCCGCAACGCCACTCTCCAAAACTCCAGTCTCCGCAACGCCACTCTCCAAAACTCCAGTCTCCGCAACGCCACTCTCCAAAACTCCAGTCTCCGCAACGCCACTCTCCAAAACTCCAGTCTCCGCAACGCCACTCTCCAAAACTCCAGTCTCCGCAACGCCACTCTCCAAAACTCCAGTCTCCGCAACGCCACTCTCCAAAACTCCAGTCTCCGCAACGCCACTCTCCAAAACTCCAGTCTCCGCAACGCCACTCTCCAAATCTCCAGTCTCCGCAACGCCACTCTCCAAATCTCCAGTCTCCGCAACGCCACTCTCCAAAACTCCAGTCTCCGCAACGCCACTCTCCAAAACTCCAGTCTCCGCAACGCCACTCTCCAAAACTCCAGTCTCCGCAACGCCACTCTCCAAAACTCCAGTCTCCGCAACGCCACTCTCCAAAACTCCAGTCTCCGCAACGCCACTCTCCAAAACTCCAGTCTCCGCAACGCCACTCTCCAAAACTCCAGTCTCCGCAACGCCACTCTCCAAAACTCCAGTCTCCGCAACGCCACTCTCCAAAACTCCAGTCTCCGCAACGCCACTCTCCAAAACTCCAGTCTCCGCAACGCCACTCTCCAAAACTCCAGTCTCCGCAACGCCACTCTCCAAAACTCCAGTCTCCGCAACGCCACTCTCCAAAACTCCAGTCTCCGCAACGCCACTCTCCAAAACTCCAGTCTCCGCAACGCCACTCTCCAAAACTCCAGTCTCCGCAACGCCACTCTCCAAAACTCCAGTCTCCGCAACGCCACTCTCCAAAACTCCAGTCTCCGCAACGCCACTCTCCAAAACTCCAGTCTCCGCAACGCCACTCTCCAAAACTCCAGTCTCCGCAACGCCACTCTCCAAAACTCCAGTCTCCGCAACGCCACTCTCCAAAACTCCAGTCTCCGCAACGCCACTCTCCAAAACTCCAGTCTCCGCAACGCCACTCTCCAAAACTCCAGTCTCCGCAACGCCACTCTCCAAAACTCCAGTCTCCGCAACGCCACTCTCCAAAACTCCAGTCTCCGCAACGCCACTCTCCAAAACTCCAGTCTCCGCAACGCCACTCTCCAAAACTCCAGTCTCCGCAACGCCACTCTCCAAAACTCCAGTCTCCGCAACGCCACTCTCCAAAACTCCAGTCTCCGCAACGCCACTCTCCAAAACTCCAGTCTCCGCAACGCCACTCTCCAAAACTCCAGTCTCCGCAACGCCACTCTCCAAAACTCCAGTCTCCGCAACGCCACTCTCCAAAACTCCAGTCTCCGCAACGCCACTCTCCAAAACTCCAGTCTCCGCAACGCCACTCTCCAAAACTCCAGTCTCCGCAACGCCACTCTCCAAAACTCCAGTCTCCGCAACGCCACTCTCCAAAACTCCAGTCTCCGCAACGCCACTCTCCAAAACTCCAGTCTCCGCAACGCCACTCTCCAAAACTCCAGTCTCCGCAACGCCACTCTCCAAAACTCCAGTCTCCGCAACGCCACTCTCCAAAACTCCAGTCTCCGCAACGCCACTCTCCAAAACTCCAGTCTCCGCAGCGCCACTCTCCAAAACTCCAGTCTCCGCAGCGCCACTCTCCAAAACTCCAGTCTCCGCAGCGCCACTCTCCAAAACTCCAGTCTCCGCAGCGCCACTCTCCAAAACTCCAGTCTCCGCAGCGCCACTCTCCAAAACTCCAGTCTCCGCAACGCCACTCTCCAAAACTCCAGTCTCCGCAACGCCACTCTCCAAAACTCCAGTCTCCGCAACGCCACTCTCCAAAACTCCAGTCTCCGCAACGCCACTCTCCAAAACTCCAGTCTCCGCAACGCCACTCTCCAAAACTCCAGTCTCCGCAACGCCACTCTCCAAAACTCCAGTCTCCGCAACGCCACTCTCCAAAACTCCAGTCTCCGCAACGCCACTCTCCAAAACTCCAGTCTCCGCAACGCCACTCTCCAAAACTCCAGTCTCCGCAACGCCACTCTCCAAAACTCCAGTCTCCGCAACGCCACTCTCCAAAACTCCAGTCTCCGCAACGCCACTCTCCAAAACTCCAGTCTCCGCAACGCCACTCTCCAAAACTCCAGTCTCCGCAACGCCACTCTCCAAAACTCCAGTCTCCGCAACGCCACTCTCCAAAACTCCAGTCTCCGCAACGCCACTCTCCAAAACTCCAGTCTCCGCAACGCCACTCTCCAAAACTCCAGTCTCCGCAACGCCACTCTCCAAAACTCCAGTCTCCGCAACGCCACTCTCCAAAACTCCAGTCTCCGCAACGCCACTCTCCAAAACTCCAGTCTCCGCAACGCCACTCTCCAAAACTCCAGTCTCCGCAACGCCACTCTCCAAAACTCCAGTCTCCGCAACGCCACTCTCCAAAACTCCAGTCTCCGCAACGCCACTCTCCAAAACTCCAGTCTCCGCAACGCCACTCTCCAAAACTCCAGTCTCCGCAACGCCACTCTCCAAAACTCCAGTCTCCGCAACGCCACTCTCCAAAACTCCAGTCTCCGCAACGCCACTCTCCAAAACTCCAGTCTCCGCAACGCCACTCTCCAAAACTCCAGTCTCCGCAACGCCACTCTCCAAAACTCCAGTCTCCGCAACGCCACTCTCCAAAACTCCAGTCTCCGCAACGCCACTCTCCAAAACTCCAGTCTCCGCAACGCCACTCTCCAAAACTCCAGTCTCCGCAACGCCACTCTCCAAAACTCCAGTCTCCGCAACGCCACTCTCCAAAACTCCAGTCTCCGCAGCGCCACTCTCCAAAACTCCAGTCTCCGCAGCGCCACTCTCCAAAACTCCAGTCTCCGCAGCGCCACTCTCCAAAACTCCAGTCTCCGCAGCGCCACTCTCCAAAACTCCAGTCTCCGCAGCGCCACTCTCCAAAACTCCAGTCTCCGCAGCGCCACTCTCCAAAACTCCAGTCTCCGCAACGCCACTCTCCAAAACTCCAGTCTCCGCAACGCCACTCTCCAAAACTCCAGTCTCCGCAACGCCACTCTCCAAAACTCCAGTCTCCGCAACGCCACTCTCCAAAACTCCAGTCTCCGCAACGCCACTCTCCAAAACTCCAGTCTCCGCAACGCCACTCTCCAAAACTCCAGTCTCCGCAACGCCACTCTCCAAAACTCCAGTCTCCGCAACGCCACTCTCCAAAACTCCAGTCTCCGCAACGCCACTCTCCAAAACTCCAGTCTCCGCAACGCCACTCTCCAAAACTCCAGTCTCCGCAACGCCACTCTCCAAAACTCCAGTCTCCGCAACGCCACTCTCCAAAACTCCAGTCTCCGCAACGCCACTCTCCAAAACTCCAGTCTCCGCAACGCCACTCTCCAAAACTCCAGTCTCCGCAACGCCACTCTCCAAAACTCCAGTCTCCGCAACGCCACTCTCCAAAACTCCAGTCTCCGCAACGCCACTCTCCAAAACTCCAGTCTCCGCAACGCCACTCTCCAAAACTCCAGTCTCCGCAACGCCACTCTCCAAAACTCCAGTCTCCGCAACGCCACTCTCCAAAACTCCAGTCTCCGCAACGCCACTCTCCAAAACTCCAGTCTCCGCAACGCCACTCTCCAAAACTCCAGTCTCCGCAACGCCACTCTCCAAAACTCCAGTCTCCGCAACGCCACTCTCCAAAACTCCAGTCTCCGCAACGCCACTCTCCAAAACTCCAGTCTCCGCAACGCCACTCTCCAAAACTCCAGTCTCCGCAACGCCACTCTCCAAAACTCCAGTCTCCGCAACGCCACTCTCCAAAACTCCAGTCTCCGCAACGCCACTCTCCAAAACTCCAGTCTCCGCAACGCCACTCTCCAAAACTCCAGTCTCCGCAACGCCACTCTCCAAAACTCCAGTCTCCGCAACGCCACTCTCCAAAACTCCAGTCTCCGCAACGCCACTCTCCAAAACTCCAGTCTCCGCAACGCCACTCTCCAAAACTCCAGTCTCCGCAACGCCACTCTCCAAAACTCCAGTCTCCAAAATTCCAGTATCCAAAATTCCAGTATCCAAAATTCCAGTATCCGGTAACACTTTATTTCGATAGTCCACTTTAGACATTTTACTGATAAAGTAACTTTGCAATTACTTATAAAATACTTATCAACTACCAATCTTTAGATATTTAGTAAACTGTCTGCTTAATATCTACTAACACTTGATTGCAATGATATCTCAACAGACATTTAACTGTCTAGAAGTATCTTTGCATGTGCATGTCAACTTATTCCACTAACCCAAACCTCTTCCCTAACCCTAACCCTTACAGTCTACTAATACTCTAATGACAGTTAGTTGACGTATATTTGCAAATTATTGAAAGTTAGTTGACATGTAGTTGCAAAGTTATTTATAGTTAGTAGAATGTCTAAAGTGGACTATCAAAATAAAGTGTAACCCAGTATCCAGAATTCCAGTATCCACATATCCAGTATCCAAAATTCCAGTATCCACATATCCAGTATCCAAAATTCCAGTATCCACATATCCAGTATCCAAAATTCCAGTATCCACATATCCACTATCCAAAACGCCAGTCTCCGCATATCCACTATCCAAAACGCCAGTCTCCGCATATCCACTATCCAAAACGCCAGTCTCCGCATATCCACTATCCAAAACGCCAGTCTCCAAAACTCCAGTCTCCGCAACGCCACTATCCAAAACTCCAGTCTCCGCAACGCCACTATCCAAAACTCCAGTCTCCGCAACGCCACTATCCAAAACTCCAGTCTCCGCAACGCCACTATCCAAAACTCCAGTCTCCAAAACTCCAGTCTCCGCATATCCAGTATCCGCATATCCAGTATCCAAAATTCCAGTCTCCAAAATTCCAGTCTCCAAAATTCCAGTCTCCAAAACGCCAGTCTCCAAAATTCCAGTCTCCAAAATTCCAGTCTCCAAAACGCCAGTCTCCAAAATTCCAGTCTCCCAAAACGCCAGTCTCCAAAACGCCAGTCTCCGCAACGCCACTATCCAAAACTCCAGTCTCCGCAACGCCAGTCTCCAAAACTCCAGTCTCCGCAACGCCACTATCCAAAACTCCAGTCTCCGCAACGCCACTATCCAAAACTCCAGTCTCCGCAACGCCACTATCCAAAACTCCAGTCTCCGCAACGCCACTATCCAAAACTCCAGTCTCCGCAACGCCACTATCCAAAACTCCAGTCTCCGCAACGCCACTATCCGCATATCCACTATCCAAAACGCCAGTCTCCGCATATCCACTATCCAAAACGCCAGTCTCCGCATATCCACTATCCAAAACGCCAGTCTCCGCATATCCACTATCCAAAACGCCAGTCTCCGCATATCCACTATCCAAAACGCCAGTCTCCGCATATCCACTATCCAAAACGCCACTATCCAAAACTCCAGTCTCCGCAACGCCACTATCCAAAACTCCAGTCTCCGCAACGCCACTATCCAAAACTCCAGTCTCCGCAACGCCACTATCCAAAACTCCAGTCTCCGCAACGCCACTCTCCAAAACTCCAGTCTCCGCAACGCCACTCTCCAAAACTCCAGTCTCCGCAACGCCACTATCCAAAACTCCAGTCTCCGCAACGCCACTCTCCAAAACTCCAGTCTCCGCAACGCCACTATCCAAAACTCCAGTCTCCGCAACGCCACTATCCAAAACTCCAGTCTCCGCAACGCCACTATCCAAAACTCCAGTCTCCGCAACGCCACTCTCCAAAACTCCAGTCTCCGCAACGCCACTCTCCAAAACTCCAGTCTCCGCAACGCCACTCTCCAAAACTCCAGTCTCCAAAACTCCAGTCTCCGCATATCCAGTATCCGCATATCCAGTATCCAAAATTCCAGTATCCAAAATTCCAGTATCCAAAATTCCAGTATCCGGTAACACTTTATTTCGATAGTCCACTTTAGACATTTTACTGATAAAGTAACTTTGCAATTACTTATAAAATACTTATCAACTACCAATCTTTAGATATTTAGTAAACTGTCTGCTTAATATCTACTAACACTTGATTGCAATGATATCTCAACAGACATTTAACTGTCTAGAAGTATCTTTGCATGTGCATGTCAACTTATTCCACTAACCCAAACCTCTTCCCTAACCCTAACCCTTACAGTCTACTAATACTCTAATGACAGTTAGTTGACGTATATTTGCAAATTATTGAAAGTTAGTTGACATGTAGTTGCAAAGTTATTTATAGTTAGTAGAATGTCTAAAGTGGACTATCAAAATAAAGTGTAACCCAGTATCCAAAATTCCAGTATCCACATATCCAGTATCCAAAATTCCAGTATCCACATATCCACTATCCAAAATTCCAGTATCCACATATCCAGTCTCCAAAACGCCAGTCTCCGCATATCCACTATCCAAAACGCCAGTCTCCGCATATCCACTATCCAAAACGCCAGTCTCCGCATATCCACTATCCAAAACGCCAGTCTCCGCATATCCACTATCCAAAACGCCAGTCTCCAAAACGCCAGTCTCCGCATATCCACTATCCAAAACGCCAGTCTCCAAAACGCCAGTCTCCGCATATCCACTATCCAAAACGCCAGTCTCCAAAACGCCAGTCTCCGCATATCCACTATCCAAAACGCCAGTCTCCAAAACGCCAGTCTCCGCAACGCCAGTCTCCAAAACGCCAGTCTCCGCAACGCCACTATCCAAAACTCCAGTCTCCGCAACGCCACTATCCAAAACTCCAGTCTCCGCAACGCCACTATCCAAAACTCCAGTCTCCGCAACGCCACTATCCAAAACTCCAGTCTCCGCAACGCCACTATCCAAAACTCCAGTCTCCGCAACGCCACTATCCAAAACTCCAGTCTCCGCAACGCCACTATCCAAAACTCCAGTCTCCGCAACGCCACTATCCAAAACTCCAGTCTCCGCAACGCCACTATCCAAAACTCCAGTCTCCGCAACGCCACTATCCAAAACTCCAGTCTCCGCAACGCCACTATCCAAAACTCCAGTCTCCGCAACGCCACTATCCAAAACTCCAGTCTCCGCAACGCCACTATCCAAAACTCCAGTCTCCGCAACGCCACTATCCAAAACTCCAGTCTCCGCAACGCCACTATCCAAAACTCCAGTCTCCGCAACGCCACTCTCCAAAACTCCAGTCTCCGCAACGCCACTATCCAAAACTCCAGTCTCCGCAACGCCACTCTCCAAAACTCCAGTCTCCGCATATCCACTCTCCAAAACTCCAGTCTCCAAAACTCCAGTCTCCGCATATCCAGTCTCCGCATATCCAGTCTCCGCATATCCAGTCTCCGCATATCCAGTATCCGCATATCCAGTATCAGCATATCCAGTATCCGCATATCCAGTATCCGCATATCCAGTATCCAAAATTCCAGTATCCAAAATTCCAGTATCCGGTAACACTTTATTTCGATAGTCCACTTTAGACATTTTACTGATAAAGTAACTTTGCAATTACTTATAAAATACTTATCAACTACCAATCTTTAGATATTTAGTAAACTGTCTGCTTAATATCTACTAACACTTGATTGCAATGATATCTCAACAGACATTTAACTGTCTAGAAGTATCTTTGCATGTGCATGTCAACTTATTCCACTAACCCAAACCTCTTCCCTAACCCTAACCCTTACAGTCTACTAATACTCTAATGACAGTTAGTTGACGTATATTTGCAAATTATTGAAAGTTAGTTGACATGTAGTTGCAAAGTTATTTATAGTTAGTAGAATGTCTAAAGTGGACTATCAAAATAAAGTGTAACCCAGTATCCAAAATTCCAGTATCCACATATCCAGTATCCAAAATTCCAGTATCCACATATCCACTATCCAAAACGCCAGTCTCCGCATATCCACTATCCAAAACTCCAGTCTCCGCATATCCACTATCCAAAACTCCAGTCTCCGCATATCCACTATCCAAAACTCCAGTCTCCAAAACTCCAGTCTCCGCATATCCACTATCCAAAACTCCAGTCTCCACAACTCCAGTCTCCGCATCTCCACTCTCCAAATCTCCAGTCTCCGCAACGCCAGTCTCCAAAACGCCAGTCTCCCCATATCCACTATCCAATACCCCAGTCCCCAAAATGCCCGTCTCCGCATATCCACTATCCAAAACGCCAGTCTCCAAAACGCCAGTCTCCGCATATCCACTATCCAAAACGCCAGTCTCCAAAACGCCAGTCTCCGCATATCCACTATCCAAAAAGCCAGTCACCAAAAAGCAAGTCTCCGCATATCCACTATCCAAAACGCCAGTCTCCGCAACGCCAGTCTCCAAAACTCCAGTCTCCGCAACGCCACTATCCAAAACTCCAGTCTCCGCAACGCCACTATCCAAAACTCCAGTCTCCGCAACGCCACTATCCAAAACTCCAGTCTCCGCAACGCCACTATCCAAAACTCCAGTCTCCGCAACGCCACTATCCAAAACTCCAGTCTCCGCAACGCCACTATCCAAAACTCCAGTCTCCGCAACGCCACTATCCAAAACTCCAGTCTCCGCAACGCCACTATCCAAAACTCCAGTCTCCGCAACGCCACTATCCAAAACTCCAGTCTCCGCAACGCCACTATCCAAAACTCCAGTCTCCGCAACGCCACTATCCAAAACTCCAGTCTCCGCAACGCCACTATCCAAAACTCCAGTCTCCGCAACGCCACTATCCAAAACTCCAGTCTCCGCAACGCCACTATCCAAAACTCCAGTCTCCGCAACGCCACTATCCAAAACTCCAGTCTCCGCAATCGCCACTCTCCAAAACTCCAGTCTCCGCAACGCCACTCTCCAAAACTCCAGTCTCCGCAACGCCAGTCTCCGCATATCCAGTCTCCGCATATCCAGTATCCGTCCAGTCTCCGCATATCCAGTATCCAAAATTCCAGTATCCAAAATTCCAGTATCCGGTAACACTTTATTTCGATAGTCCACTTTAGACATTTTACTGATAAAGTAACTTTGCAATTACTTATAAAATACTTATCAACTACCAATCTTTAGATATTTAGTAAACTGTCTGCTTAATATCTACTAACACTTGATTGCAATGATATCTCAACAGACATTTAACTGTCTAGAAGTATCTTTGCATGTGCATGTCAACTTATTCCACTAACCCAAACCTCTTCCCTAACCCTAACCCTTACAGTCTACTAATACTCTAATGACAGTTAGTTGACGTATATTTGCAAATTATTGAAAGTTAGTTGACATGTAGTTGCAAAGTTATTTATAGTTAGTAGAATGTCTAAAGTGGACTATCAAAATAAAGTGTAACCCAGTATCCAAAATTCCAGTATCCACATATCCAGTATCCAAAATTCCAGTATCCACATATCCACTATCCAAAACGCCAGTCTCCGCATATCCACTATCCAAAACGCCAGTCTCCGCATATCCACTATCCAAAACGCCAGTCTCCGCATATCCACTATCCAAAACGCCAGTCTCCAAAACGCCAGTCTCCGCATATCCACTATCCAAAACGCCAGTCTCCAAAACTCCAGTCTCCGCAACGCCACTATCCAAAACGCCAGTCTCCAAAACGCCAGTCTCCGCAACGCCACTATCCAAAACTCCAGTCTCCGCAACGCCAGTCTCCAAAACTCCAGTCTCCGCAACGCCACTATCCAAAACTCCAGTCTCCGCAACGCCACTATCCAAAACTCCAGTCTCCGCAACGCCACTATCCAAAACTCCAGTCTCCGCAACGCCACTATCCAAAACTCCAGTCTCCGCAACGCCAGTCTATCCAAAACTCCAGTCTCCGCAACGCCACTATCCAAAACTCCAGTCTCCGCAACGGCACTATCCAAAACTCCAGTCTCCGCAACGGCACTATCCAAAACTCCAGTCTCCGCAACGCCACTCTCCAAAACTCCAGTCTCCGCAACGCCACTCTCCAAAACTCCAGTCTCCGCAACGCCACTCTCCAAAACTCCAGTCTCCGCATATCCACATTCCAAAACTCCAGTCTCCGCATATCCACTCTCCAAAACTCCAGTCTCCGCATATCCACTCTCCAAAACTCCAGTCTCCGCAACGCCACTCTCCAAAACTCCAGTCTCCGCAACGCCACTCTCCAAAACTCCAGTCTCCGCAACGCCACTCTCCAAAACTCCAGTCTCCGCAACGCCACTCTCCAAAACTCCAGTCTCCGCAACGCCACTCTCCAAAACTCCAGTCTCCGCAACGCCACTCTCCAAAACTCCAGTCTCCGCAACGCCACTCTCCAAAACTCCAGTCTCCGCAACGCCACTCTCCAAAACTCCAGTCTCCGCAACGCCACTCTCCAAAACTCCAGTCTCCGCAACGCCACTCTCCAAAACTCCAGTCTCCGCAACGCCACTCTCCAAAACCCAGTCTCCGCAACGCCACTCTCCAAAACTCCAGTCTCCGCAACGCCACTCTCCAAAACTCCAGTCTCCGCAACGCCACTCTCCAAAACTCCAGTCTCCGCAACGCCACTCTCCAAAACTCCAGTCTCCGCAACGCCACTACTCCAAAACTCCAGTCTCCGCAACGCCACTCTCCAAAACTCCAGTCTCCGCAACGCCACTCTCCAAAACTCCAGTCTCTGCAAAGCCACTCTCCAAAACTCCAGTCTCCGCAACGCCACTCTCCAAAACTCCAGTCTCCGCAACGCCACTCTCCAAAACTCCAGTCTCCGCAACGCCACTCTCCAAAACTCCAGTCTCCGCAACGCCACTCTCCAAAACTCCAGTCTCCGCAACGCCACTCTCCAAAACTCCAGTCTCCGCAACGCCACTCTCCAAAACTCCAGTCTCCGCAACGCCACTCTCCAAAACTCCAGTCTCCGCAACGCCACTCTCCAAAACTCCAGTCTCCGCAACGCCACTCTCCAAAACTCCAGTCTCCGCAACGCCACTCTCCAAAACTCCAGTCTCCGCAACGCCACTCTCCAAAACTCCAGTCTCCGCAACGCCACTCTCCAAAACTCCAGTCTCCGCAACGCCACTCTCCAAAACTCCAGTCTCCGCAACGCCACTCTCCAAAACTCCAGTCTCCGCAACGCCACTCTCCAAAACTCCAGTCTCGCAAACGCCAGTCTCCAAAACGCCAGTCTCCGCAACGCCAGTCTCCAAAACGCCAGTCTCCGCAACGCCACTCTCCAAAACTCCAGTCTCCGCAACGCCACTCTCCAAAACTCCAGTCTCCGCAACGCCACTCTCCAAAACTCCAGTCTCCGCAACGCCACTCTCCAAAACTCCAGTCTCCGCAACGCCACTCTCCAAAACTCCAGTCTCCGCAACGCCACTCTCCAAAACTCCAGTCTCCGCAACGCCACTCTCCAAAACTCCAGTCTCCGCAACGCCACTCTCCAAAACTCCAGTCTCCGCAACGCCACTCTCCAAAACTCCAGTCTCCGCAACGCCACTCTCCAAAACTCCAGTCTCCGCAACGCCACTCTCCAAAACTCCAGTCTCCGCAACGCCACTCTCCAAAACTCCAGTCTCCGCAACGCCACTCTCCAAAACTCCAGTCTCCGCAACGCCACTCTCCAAAACTCCAGTCTCCGCAACGCCACTCTCCAAAACTCCAGTCTCCGCAACGCCACTCTCCAAAACTCCAGTCTCCGCAACGCCACTCTCCAAAACTCCAGTCTCCGCAACGCCACTCTCCAAAACTCCAGTCTCCGCAACGCCACTCTCCAAAACTCCAGTCTCCGCAACGCCACTCTCCAAAACTCCAGTCTCCGCAACGCCACTCTCCAAAACTCCAGTCTCCGCAACGCCACTCTCCAAAACGCCAGTCTCCGCAACGCCACTCTCCAAAACTCCAGTCTCCGCAACGCCACTCTCCAAAACTCCAGTCTCCGCAACGCCACTCTCCAAAACTCCAGTCTCCGCAACGCCACTCTCCAAAACTCCAGTCTCCGCAACGCCAGTCTCCAAAACTCCAGTCTCCGCAACGCCAGTCTCCAAAACTCCAGTCTCCGCAACGCCAGTCTCCAAAACTCCAGTCTCCGCAACGCCACTCTCCAAAACTCCAGTCTCCGCAACGCCACTCTCCAAAACTCCAGTCTCCGCAACGCCACTCTCCAAAACTCCAGTCTCCGCAACGCCAGTCTCCAAAACTCCAGTCTCCGCAAAACGCCAGTCTCCAAAACTCCAGTCTCCCAAAACGCCAGTCTCCAAAACTCCAGTCTCCGCAAAACGCCAGTCTCCAAAACTCCAGTCTCCGCAACGCCAGTCTCCAAAACTCCAGTCTCCGCAACGCCATCTCCAAAACTCCAGTCTCCGCAACGCCAGTCTCCAAAACTCCAGTCTCCGCAACGCCAGTCTCCAAAACTCCAGTCTCCGCAACGCCAGTCTCCAAAACTCCAGTCTCCGCAACGCCAGTCTCCAAAACTCCAGTCTCCGCAACGCCAGTCTCCAAAACGCCAGTCTCCGCAACGCCAGTCTCCAAAACGCCAGTCTCCCAAAACGCCAGTCTCCAAAACGCCAGTCTCCGCAACGCCAGTCTCCAAAACGCCAGTCTCCGCAACGCCAGTCTCCAAAACGCCAGTCTCCCAAAACGCCAGTCTCCAAAACGCCAGTCTCGCAACGCCAGTCTCCAAAACGCCAGTCTCCGCAACGCCAGTCTCCAAAACTCCAGTCTCCCAAAACGCCAGTCTCCAAAACGCCAGTCTCCGCAACGCCAGTCTCCAAAACGCCAGTCTCCAAAACGCCAGTCTCCAAAACGCCAGTCTCCCAAAACGCCAGTCTCCAAAACGCCAGTCTCCGCAACGCCACTATCCAAAACGCCAGTCTCCAAAACGCCAGTCTCCAAAACGCCAGTCTCCAAAACGCCAGTCTCCAAAACGCCAGTCTCCGCAACGCCACTATCCAAAACGCCAGTCTCCAAAACGCCAGTCTCCAAAACTCCAGTCTCCCAAAACGCCAGTCTCCAAAACGCCAGTCTCCGCAATCCACTATCCAAAACGCCAGTCTCCAAAACGCCAGTCTCCAAAACTCCAGTCTCCGCAAAACGCCAGTCTCCAAAACTCCAGTCTCCGCAACGCCACTATCCAAAACTCCAGTCTCCGCAACGCCAGTCTATCCAAAACTCCAGTCTCCGCAACGCCAGTCTCCAAAACGCCAGTCTCCGCAACGCCACTATCCAAAACGCCAGTCTCCGCAACGCCAGTCTCCAAAACTCCAGTCTCCGCAACGCCAGTCTCCAAAACTCCAGTCTCCGCAACGCCACTATCCAAAACTCCAGTCTCCGCAACGCCACTCTCCAAAACTCCAGTCTCCGCAACGCCACTCTCCAAAACTCCAGTCTCCGCAACGCCACTCTCCAAAACTCCAGTCTCCGCAACGCCACTCTCCAAAACTCCAGTCTCCGCAACGCCACTCTCCAAAACGCCAGTCTCCGCAACGCCACTCTCCAAAACGCCAGTCTCCGCAACGCCACTATCCAAAACTCCAGTCTCCGCAACGCCACTCTCCAAAACTCCAGTCTCCGCAACGCCAGTCTCCAAAACTCCAGTCTCCGCAACGCCACTATCCAAAACTCCAGTCTCCGCAACGCCACTATCCAAAACTCCAGTCTCCGCAACGCCAGTCTCCAAAACTCCAGTCTCCGCAACGCCACTATCCAAAACTCCAGTCTCCGCAACGCCACTATCCAAAACTCCAGTCTCCGCAACGCCAGTCTCCAAAACTCCAGTCTCCGCAACGCCACTATCCAAAACTCCAGTCTCCGCAACGCCAGTCTCCAAAACTCCAGTCTCCGCAACGCCACTATCCAAAACTCCAGTCTCCGCAACGCCACTATCCAAAACTCCAGTCTCCGCAACGCCACTATCCAAAACTCCAGTCTCCGCAACGCCACTCTCCAAAACTCCAGTCTCCGCAACGCCACTCTCCAAAACTCCAGTCTCCGCAACGCCACTCTCCAAAACTCCAGTCTCCGCATATCCACTCTCCAAAACTCCAGTCTCCGCATATCCAGTATCCAAAATTCCAGTCTCCGCATATCCAGTATCCAAAATTCCAGTATCCAAAATTCCAGTATCCAAAATTCCAGTATCCAAAATTCCAGTATCCAAAATTCCAGTATCCAAAATTCCAGTATCCGGTAACACTTTATTTCGATAGTCCACTTTAGACATTTTACTGATAAAGTAACTTTGCAATTACTTATAAAATACTTATCAACTACCAATCTTTAGATATTTAGTAAACTGTCTGCTTAATATCTACTAACACTTGATTGCAATGATATCTCAACAGACATTTAACTGTCTAGAAGTATCTTTGCATGTGCATGTCAACTTATTCCACTAACCCAAACCTCTTCCCTAACCCTAACCCTTACAGTCTACTAATACTCTAATGACAGTTAGTTGACGTATATTTGCAAATTATTGAAAGTTAGTTGACATGTAGTTGCAAAGTTATTTATAGTTAGTAGAATGTCTAAAGTGGACTATCAAAATAAAGTGTAACCCAGTATCCAAAATTCCAGTATCCACATATCCAGTATCCAAAATTCCAGTATCCACATATCCAGTATCCAAAAGTCCAGTATCCGCATATCCAGTATCCAAAAGTCCAGTATCCGCATATCCACTATCCAAAACGCCAGTCTCCGCATATCCACTATCCAAAACGCCAGTCTCCGCATATCCACTATCCAAAACGCCAGTCTCCGCATATCCACTATCCAAAACGCCAGTCTCCAAAACGCCAGTCTCCGCAATCCACTATCCAAAACTCCAGTCTCCGCAAAACGCCAGTATCCAAAACTCCAGTCTCCGCAACGCCACTATCCAAAACTCCAGTCTCCGCAACGCCACTATCCAAAACTCCAGTCTCCAAAACTCCAGTATCCAAAATCCAGTATCCGCATATCCAGTATCCAAAATTCCAGTCTCCAAAATTCCAGTCTCCAAAATTCCAGTCTCCAAAATCCAGTCTCCAAAATTCCAGTCTCCAAAATTCCAGTCTCCAAAATTCCAGTCTCCAAAATTCCAGTCTCCAAAACGCCAGTCTCCGCAACGCCACTATCCAAAACTCCAGTCTCCGCAACGCCAGTCTCCAAAACTCCAGTCTCCGCAACGCCACTATCCAAAACTCCAGTCTCCGCAACGCCACTATCCAAAACTCCAGTCTCCGCAACGCCACTATCCAAAACTCCAGTCTCCGCAACGCCACTATCCAAAACTCCAGTCTCCGCAACGCCACTATCCAAAACTCCAGTCTCCGCAACGCCACTATCCAAACTCCACTATCCAAAACGCCAGTCTCCGCATATCCACTATCCAAAACGCCAGTCTCCGCATATCCACTATCCAAAACGCCAGTCTCCGCATATCCACTATCCAAAACCAGTATCCGCATATCCACTATCCAAAACGCCAGTCTATCCAAAACTCCAGTCTCCGCAACGCCACTATCCAAAACTCCAGTCTCCGCAACGCCACTATCCAAAACTCCAGTCTCCGCAACGCCACTATCCAAAACTCCAGTCTCCGCAACGCCACTATCCAAAACTCCAGTCTCCGCAACGCCACTCTCCAAAACTCCAGTCTCCGCAACGCCACTCTCCAAAACTCCAGTCTCCGCAACGCCACTATCCAAAACTCCAGTCTCCGCAACGCCACTATCCAAAACTCCAGTCTCCGCAACGCCACTCTCCAAAACTCCAGTCTCCGCAACGCCACTCTCCAAAACTCCAGTCTCCGCAACGCCACTCTCCAAAACTCCAGTCTCCGCAACGCCACTCTCCAAAACTCCAGTCTCCGCAACGCCACTCTCCAAAACTCCAGTCTCCAAAACTCCAGTCTCCGCATATCCAGTATCCGCATATCCAGTATCCGCATATCCAGTATCCAAAATTCCAGTATCCAAAATTCCAGTATCCGGTAACACTTTATTTCGATAGTCCACTTTAGACATTTGACTGATAAAGTAACTTTGCAATTATTTATCAAATACTTATCAACTACCAATCTTTAGATAATTAGTAAACTGTCTGCTTAATATCTACTAACACTTGATTGCAATGATATCTCAACAGACATTCAACTGTCTAGAAGTATCTTTGCATGTGCATGTCAACTTATTCCACTAACCCAAACCTCTTCCCTAACCCTAACCCTTACAGTCTACTAATACTCTAATGACAGTTAGTTGACGTATATTTGCAAATTATTGAAAGTTAGTTGACATGTAGTTGCAAAGTTATTTATAGTTAGTAGAATGTCTAAAGTGGACTATCAAAATAAAGTGTAACCCAGTATCCAAAATTCCAGTATCCACATATCCAGTATCCAAAATTCCAGTATCCAAAGTTCCAGTATCCGCATTTCCAGTATCCGCATTTCCAGTCTCCAAAGTTCCAGTCTCCAAAGTTCCAGTCTCCAAAGTTCCAGTCTCCAAAGTTCCAGTCTCCAAAGTTCCAGTCTCCAAAGTTCCAGTCTCCAAAGTTCCAGTCTCCAAAGTTCCAGTCTCCAAAGTTCCAGTCTCCAAAGTTCCAGTCTCCAAAGTTCCAGTCTCCAAAGTTCCAGTCTCCAAAGTTCCAGTCTCCAAAGTTCCAGTCTCCAAAGTTCCAGTCTCCAAAGTTCCAGTCTCCAAAGTTCCAGTCTCCAAAGTTCCAGTCTCCAAAGTTCCAGTCTCCAAAGTTCCAGTCTCCAAAGTTCCAGTCTCCAAAGTTCCAGTCTCCAAAGTTCCAGTCTCCAAAGTTCCAGTCTCCAAAGTTCCAGTCTCCAAAGTTCCAGTCTCCAAAGTTCCAGTCTCCAAAGTTCCAGTCTCCAAAGTTCCAGTCTCCAAAGTTCCAGTCTCCAAAGTTCCAGTCTCCAAAGTTCCAGTCTCCAAAGTTCCAGTCTCCAAAGTTCCAGTCTCCAAAGTTCCAGTCTCCAAAGTTCCAGTCTCCAAAGTTCCAGTCTCCAAAGTTCCAGTCTCCAAAGTTCCAGTCTCCAAAGTTCCAGTCTCCAAAGTTCCAGTCTCCAAAGTTCCAGTCTCCAAAGTTCCAGTCTCCAAAGTTCCAGTCTCCAAAGTTCCAGTCTCCAAAGTTCCAGTCTCCAAAGTTCCAGTCTCCAAAGTTCCAGTCTCCAAAGTTCCAGTCTCCAAAGTTCCAGTCTCCAAAGTTCCAGTCTCCAAAGTTCCAGTCTCCAAAACGCCAGTCTCCAAAAGTTCCAGTCTCCAAAAGTTCCAGTCTCCAAAAGTTCCAGTCTCCAAAAGTTCCAGTCTCCAAAAGTTCCAGTCTCCAAAAGTTCCAGTCTCCAAAAGTTCCAGTATCCAAAAGTTCCAGTATCCGCAAATTCCAGTCTCCAAAACTCCAGTATCCAAAGTTCCAGTAACCGCATATCCAGTATCCAAAGTTCCAGGTTCCAAATTACCAGTATCCGCATATCCAGTATCCAAAATTCCAGTATCCAAAACTACAGAATCCAAAATTCCAGTAACCGCATTTCCAGTATCCGCATATCCAGTATCCAAAAGTCCAGTATCCGCATATCCAGTATCCAAAAGTCCAGTATCCGCATATCCAGTATCCAAAAGTCCAGTATCCGCATATCCAGTATCCAAAAGTCCAGTATCCGCATTTCCAGTATCCAAAACTCCAGTATCCGCATATACACTATCCAAAATTCCAGAATCCGCATATACACTATCCGGTAACACTTTATTTCGATAGTCCACTTTAGACATTTGACTGATAAAGTAACTTTGCAATTATTTATCAAATACTTATCAACTACCAATCTTTAGATAATTAGTAAACTGTCTGCTTAATATCTACTAACACTTGATTGCAATGATATCTCAACAGACATTCAACTGTCTAGAAGTATCTTTGCATGTGCATGTCAACTTATTCCACTAACCCAAACCTCTTCCCTAACCCTAACCCTTACAGTCTACTAATACTCTAATGACAGTTGGTTGACGTATATTTGCAAATTATTGAAAGTTAGTTGACATGTAGTTGCAAAGTTATTTATAGTTAGTAGAATGTCTAAAGTGGACTATCAAAATAAAGTGTAACCCAGTATCCAAAATTCCAGTATCCACATTTCCAGTATCCACATATCCAGTATCCAAAAGTCCAGTATCCGCATATCCAGTATCCAAAAGTCCAGTATCCGCATATCCAGTATCCAAAAGTCCAGTATCCGCATATCCAGTATCCAAAAGTCCAGTATCCGCATATCCAGTATCCAAAAGTCCAGTATCCGCATATCCAGTATCCAAAAGTCCAGTATCCGCATATCCAGTATCCAAAAGTCCAGTATCCGCATATCCAGTATCCAAAAGTCCAGTATCCGCATATCCAGTATCCAAAAGTCCAGTATCCGCATATCCAGTATCCAAAAGTCCAGTATCCGCATATCCAGTATCCAAAAGTCCAGTATCCGCATATCCAGTATCCAAAAGTCCAGTATCCAAAATTCCAGAAACCGCATATCCAGTATCCGGTAACACTTTATTTCGATAGTCCACTTTAGACATTTTACTGATAAAGTAACTTTGCAATTATTTATCAAATACTTATCAACTACCAATCTTTAGATAATTAGTAAACTGTCTGCTTAATATCTACTAACACTTGATTGCAATGATATCTCAACAGACATTCAACTGTCTAGAAGTATCTTTGCATCTTTGCATCTTTGCAGTTAGTTGACATATAGTTGCAAATTATTGAAAGTTAGTTGACATGTAGTTGCAAAGTTGTTTATAGTTAGTAGAATGTCTAAAGTGGACTATCAAAATAAAGTGTAACCCAGTATCCAAAATTCCAGTATCCGCATATCCAGTATCCAAAATTCCAGTATCCACATATCCAGTATTCGCATATCCAGTCTCCAAAACTCCAGTCTCCAAAACTCCAGTCTCCAAAACTCCAGTCTCCAAAACTCCAGTCTCCAAAACTCCAGTCTCCAAAACTCCAGTCTCCAAAACTCCAGTCTCCAAAACTCCAGTCTCCAAAACTCCAGTCTCCACATATCCAGTATCCAAAAGTCCAGTCTCCACATATCCAGTATCCAAAAGTCCAGTCTCCACATATCCAGTCTCCGCATATCCAGTCTCCAAAAGTCCAGTATCCAAAAGTGCAGTATCCGCATATCCAGTATCCAAGAGTTTCGCTCCATTTCTCCGCTTTCGTTTCGACGTTGGCGACTCGCGATTAACCGGCTCTCGTTTCTCTTTCTTTGTGTGTCCGCAGGTGGGTGAGCAGCCTCAGGACGACGAAGGTGGCAGAGACGACCGTTAACCATTACTTGAAGAACGTGGCTCAGTTTGTTGATTATGTGTCTCCGGTCTGATAAGGGGGATGAAGCGCGGCGTTACGATGCACCAAATGGGGGTAAAGCAGGCAAAGGAGGGTAAGCTTATCCCCAAGGAGGTGCTTTGTAAGTGCCGCGCGGAGAGCCGTAAGCTGATCCCGGGGATCCTGGGTAGGTCGAAGTCGCTAGCTCTTTGCCTCGTGTCCTTTTCAACCGCTCGGTTTTACTGACGTGTGCTTTTGTATCCACAGATCAACTGGAGGAGGACCTGAGCCAGAAGACTCAGTTTGTGCTGTACCGCCACTTGACGGCTTACTTTGCCTCTATTTATGGTCACTGACTTGGGGTTTTTCAAAACCTGACCATAAAAGAGGTGGAGAAGGCCGTCAAGTCGGACAGCACGGGCTCCTACCTCATAAACGTGAGTGTTTTCCTTAGCGCAGATCTGAAATGCTCACGCCTTTCAAATGTCTCGCTCACTAGCTCCACAAGACCAACCAGGCCTTTGGCCCGGTGCAGCTCTCCCTAACAAAGGAGGAGTTCCATTGGTTCCAGAGGTTCCTGGCGCTGCGAGAACACCTGGTGGGCGGGCCAGAGGCGGTCTACTTTTTTTACACATCGACACCCAACCCCTGTAAAAACTTGAACAATTACTTCCAGGGTGCTTGGGTGTCCATGGGACTCCCCGGCAAGCCCACCTTCACCGACATTCGCACCTCCATCGCCACCCATGTAAGTGCAGAACCCGTTTGCTATCGTCGATTTCGAAATCGTACGCCTTCTCGTGACTTACCAGTCTTGTTCTTCTCTCTTTTCCCAGGAAAGGAACGTGCACAACTCGGACAACCGGCAGAAAGTGGCACAGTTCATGTGCCACGACACCTCCACCGGCATCGCCGGTTGATCGAGGAGGAGTTGACGGGGATGGAGGTGTCTCCATTGAAGCCGGCCGAGGAGGAGCAGCAGCCCACCAAGAGGCGGGCGGCAAGTAAGCATGGCGCGAAGGCCAAGCGCACCAAGAGGGCCGACTCTCCGCCCGACTCCCCGCCTTCGAGCAGCTCAGAGGAGGAGGCCGTAACGTACCAGGAGTCAGGGGTGTCCTCGCTCAGGTCTCCCTCGGGTCTTCCTCGGTTAGTTGTCTTTCGTGTGTCTCATTCGTGTCAACGAGGTGTTTGTGTTGATGCTAACTTCTTTCTGTCTTGCATTTTAGAGCTTGGAACAGTACCCCACCCACCTTGAGCCCGAGAGCTCGGTGACAGCCTCCTCCTCCGAGCCGTCGGTCGTGACGTCCTCGGCGGGGCCGTCCCCTCCGAGCCGGCAGCCTCCGAGCTGGCAGCGTGGCCTAAAAGAGTTCTCAGGACCACCAGGAGGAAACCCATGGTGGTCCTGTCACCTCTGAAGGGGTCGCCGGTGAGGAGACCTAGTCCATCGTACCAATTGTCCGGCTTGGCCAAAGCAAGTCGTGCGCGGGCTAAGGTGCAGCGGGCACTAAGAGACATGAAAAGATAGTGTGAATATGTTATGTTAATTTGTTATATTTTTGTTAATCAGTTCTGTTAGTGTTTTAAATGTACCAATCAGTTGTTGTTTTAAATCAGTTCTATTGATGTTTTAAATCAGTTTTAACCCTTGTGTGGTGTTCGGGTCTGTGGGACCCGTTTTTAATGTTTACTAAAAGAAAAACCTCAGATTAATTGGCCTTGGCTCATTTTCTATAAAGAACAAAAACATAAACAACTTTATAATTACTGTACACTGTACACCCCCCTACACATTTATATTACATATGTGGTGTTCGGGTCCACTGGACCCGGAGGTAATAAGCAAGTGAAAATTTAATATGCTATGTAACTTCACTTTGTTTTTCACTTATCTGGGACTCATGTGAGTGCATGAGTGTGTTTGTATATATGTCTGTACATATGTGATGGATGCATGTCAGAGTTTTCTCCTTCTGCACTTGCTGTAACAGCGCAAGGATACAACATGTTATATATCATGCATGAACACTTATCTGCCCCCACTGTCCCAAAAACTTTACCTTTTGTCTAACAGGAACCATTCGTCATTTTACCATTATATCCCTTACAAAAAATAACCATGGTTTTATTATAGTAAAAGTGTAGTTATAATGGTAAACTGGTGTATTGATTACTATTTGTAAAACCATGAGTTACCACAAAACCTATGGTGTGTGTGTGTTTGTGTGTGTATGAGTGTGTGAGAGAGAGTGAGAAATAGGGAAAGTAAAATTTCCTATCCAAGCATTTTCATAAATTTTAGGTTGTAGCCAAAAGCAACACATTGTACTGCAGTGTGTGTGGACATAAGATGGACAGGAAGACACAGTATACGTTTATAAAATGCAAGAAATGCACATGCAACACAGCTACATGGTAAAAATCTGCTTCTTATGTATTGTGTAGGCTGGCATGAACAGGTTATGTGTTCAGTATGGATAATGTGTTATGATACCGCATCTTTTCAGATGGGGCTTGTGCTGTGTAGACAGACACAAATGTGTACAATTTCAAACTAAGTTCAAAGGATTAAACATCAAAGTGATGAAAAACTTATTTGAGATGAAAAAGTTATGAAAATACTTATTTAATATAAACATCTGGGGGATAATAGAATTTTCTTCTCTTATTTCATAGTATCACAAAAACGAATAGCACTTTAATCTATAAATAGTCCTCTACCCTTGGTAAATGACAAATATTAACCATAAATTCTGTCTATATTACTTGCAATGAGGCTAAAGTAATCATCTGTAAACAGTTATACATAAATTTGTATGACTGCATTGGTTTAAGATACTAATAATGCTCTGGGTCCACTAGACCCACAAACATTGTCTAAGTAACAGAAATATGAACACCACACAAGGGTTAAACTGTGTGGTTTTTCGGTGTTAAGTGTTGGAGTACTCTGTGTCTGTGTGCGTGGGAATTTTGAGTGGGTTTGCAAGCTGCAGTGTGTGGGTGTGTTAAATAAACTTTGCATCTCACAGGCAGTGAGAACATTTCCCTTGGACAGCCCCTAGGGCTGAAAAGGGGGGCTGTGTAATTACTGTCTGGTGGGTTTAAGGTGAATGTTTGATAAGCCCTATAAGGGATAAGTATGATTGATAAGCCCTGTAGGATAAAGGGATAACAGTCTGACTGCATAAGCCCAAAAATAAAGGGTTAGAGTGTGCGTTATGAGCCCTAAAAATAAAGGGAGCCCAAATAAATAAAGGAATTGATATCAATGCGAGTTTCTTACTGAAGAAATAAAGATGGCTGATATTGTGGTTTGATATGTTTTGGATTTGAAAACATTGTATACAATCTCCTTTCAAACACAAAACCTGTGGGGACATATAGGAGAATAAACAATTGAACGTATAAAATTCAATAAACCCACTAAACCCACTAAGGGTTTTTATTATAAAATAAAGACATGGCATTCAGTCCTGTTGAAACTTTGGGATCAAAATATCAATTGTGTAAGGATCTTATAAATAAACTGTCTAAAAAATGGCAAAAACGTGGTCACCAGATGGCCAGAAGAGGGGACTTTTGATGTGGCATTGTGTGAGGAGATGGAAACATTGGTTAAACATTGGTACAAAACCAAAGAGATGAGTAAAAAACAAAAAAGCGAAGAAAAACGTGAAAGAGAGCAAGAGGTTTTAGCATTGTTCAAAAAAGAAGGGGGAAGTCTGTGTAAACATTTAAAACAGACCAGAAGGCTGTTGAAAGACATGGAACAAGAAACCAAGGCGGTGTGAGGGTCAGTTTCCATTGCTCAAGGAAACTGTTGGGATTTTGGATGAGATGCAGATGAAAGGAACTGTGGAGATAGAAGATGATTAGGAAGAGGAGGAAGAGGAGAGAGAGCAAGTTGTAAGACCTAAAACCAAGTCAGCTATTGCAACAAAAGAAAAAAACATTACAGTTAGACTGTTACAAACAAGCACGAACAACACTAGAAAAGATGAAAACGCAATATAAAATAAAAACACCAAGTGAAAAGCAATCATATGAGCAGGCAGAAAAGGAAAAAGAAGAAAGTAAAAAAGAGAACTTACTAGAAAGAGCAGAAAGTGAAGAAGAATGTTTATTTGATGAAACATATGAAAAGAGCAGGGAGGGCGAAGAGAGAGCGGAGTCCCTGGTTGATGTTAGGAAATGGTCACGCGGGGAAGAAAAATCACTTAGACCTTTAACAAAACAGCTTCCCATTTTTATTAAAGGAGCGCAGGGGAATTACGCTCCCTGGGCCTCACAAGATCTCGAGGGACTTGTTAACCGACTCCCGGAAATCCAGGAGGGGGCTGGCAAGTTCATCAGGATTTTGGAGGAGGAATTAGCTGGGAAGCTGATTGCAGTAGGAGATATCAAAGCCCTCCTAGCGAAGATCGTAGGGGAGCTAAGACTGATCAAATCCTTCAAGACGCTAATTTACACAGAGCCGTGAATTCCTACGACATGGATAGGATTGTTTTTGATGCATACCGTCCTGCAGTGTGGCGAGTTTTACGAACTGAATATAAAACCAGAATCGACCCCAAGGCACTGAAGGAAGACGAACTGGGGGAAACAGAAAATCCCATCACTTATGTTCAAAGACAATTAAAGAGATGGAAACAAGAGACTGAGGGAGACCCCGAGGGGGATCCTCTGATGACCACACTTTTCAGAAATGCCATAGTGGATGCTATGCCACAGACTGTAAAAAGCAAACTAGAAGATGTGGTAGGTCTAAAATCTAAATCACACAAAGAGTTTTGTGACCATGTGTCTCATACTGTGGACTTATTTAGAAAAAATGAACAAAAACTGAAAAAGCAAGAAAAAGAACTGTGAAGAAAACTGACACAGTTACAGCTGAAAGAACTTTCAAACAAAAACAAGAGAACTGTTCAGCCGACTCCACCCACAACAAATCCTTCTAATGCACACCAGACCCCCGTGCCCATCATCAATGTATACACTCAACAGCCAGGGCCGTTGGGGTGGAAAAGAAATCCACCACAAGAGGACAGAAGAGGAACAGACAGATCTTCTGAAGTAACCTGTTGGGGGTGCAGAGAGAGGGGACATATCAAGAGTGCTTGCCCGAGCAATCCATGAACACAGTCCCCTGGGGGTAGAAGGGGGAAGAATTGGCAGCGGTCTGTACGAGGTCCTGTGAACCCCTGGGTAGGCACAAACCCAGATTTTTAGGGATGCCCAGAGAATCCTATTGGAGAGAGTTGGTTACCAATTTTAACTACTAATGCAAATCAAGAACCAATTTTACAGGTTAAAGTAGAAGGAAAAAACATACCCATGATGGTAGACACAGGAGCGGTTTATACATGTGTAAATTCAAATTATGCATCACATCTCCCCATGTCTGGCAAATTTGTAAAGACAATAGGAATCCGGGACAAATTCAGTTA
Source organism: Misgurnus anguillicaudatus (assembly GCF_027580225.2). Classification (NCBI taxonomy): domain Eukaryota; kingdom Metazoa; phylum Chordata; class Actinopteri; order Cypriniformes; family Cobitidae; genus Misgurnus; species Misgurnus anguillicaudatus. Next base: position 36,804,403 of record NC_073345.2, read on the forward strand.
ATTCCTGATATCAAACAACTCCTATTAACCTTTTAGGAAGTGATGCTTTGTGTAAATTAGGTCTTAAAATTTGGTGTTCTGCAGAGGGAGTGGACATAAAAGGAACTCAAATGATGATCTCTGAGCCAAAAGCTAATGTGTACTGGTTAAGACAGATAGAGAATGATGTGAAACAAGCATTTGATAAATGGGGTAAATTCATTGAAGCACAGATTCCTGATGCACAAATACCAAAGTCACAGTTCCATTGTGCAATGATATATGATCCTTTAAGAAGTACAGAACTTGAAACGAGATGGCAGGAAGAAACCAAAGGGCAACAAATTGAGTTAATTTCAGATTCTATCATAATAGGTAAACAGGGAGCAGCTATAACCTTAATGGAGAATCACTTCACAAACAAATGATTTACTATAGCAGATTCTGTACCAAATATATCTCTATATGTAGGGGAAAATTGGAAAACAAAAGATGTTGGGCCTATGCTAAAAAAGGCTTCACAAAGTCAATGGGAGATAACAGAAAATCCATTGATTTTTCATTCTGCTGTAACAAAATAACATACAAATTCTGTATGGAACCTCACTGTTAGGAATTCTTTTATTAGTAATTATTAATCAGCAGAAACAAATTCAAATAATGACAAAACCTGAAACAGATTTACATAATGACATCCCTACCCAAACCTAACTCTTGTCACCTGGCGTTGGGGTTAGAGTTAGGTTTGGGTAGGGATGTCATTATGTAAATCTAACCCTAAACCGACGCGAAAATGGTAAGAAAATAGGAAAAAGAATGTAACGGACTTAATAGTATTGAAGTCCCCAGTTCGTCAAAAAATGACGCGAAAGGTATACCCTCCGCGTCAACATATTGACGCATGGTCAAGTGTCGTCAAATATTGACGCCATGGGGTGAGACTGTGTTGTCCACAGACATCAGTGTGTATTTTACAAACTAAATGTAGGCTATTGTTTTACCAGTGCTTATGTGTATTTAAATGTCTGAAATCTAAAATAAACATTATGAGGTTGAAAACTCTGCATAATGTTGCTATATGACAGCGCTGAGCTCGTCCGTCTGGCTCAGCGCGAAAGACGTTTGAATCTGACAGTATGCCACTGAAAATTTTAAATCCCATATGGGCATAAGGTTAAATTATTATTTAAATCAAAAGGTTGAACATTTTAACCATGAATACAAAAATGAAACAGAGGGGGTACTGTAACGTGGGTTCCCTGTGTCATTGTGTTCATTTGTGTTTTGGTTTATGTCTCTGTGTAACTTGTGTTTAACTTGTACTCATGTATGCCATTATCCCTGTGTTGATTAGTGTCTCCGCCCCCATTGTTTGTTACCATGGACATTCATTGTTATCATGCTCCTCCCCTTGTTTGTTGTCATAGTCTCTGATTGTATCTGGTTTGTGATTGGTCTTTGTCTAGCATTTATACCCTGCCTGTTCATTCTGTGTTTGTGGTTTGTTAGTTGATGTTGCCAGTGTTCAGTGTGCTCAAGTTTATGTTTAGCTTTGTTTACCTTTATACTTTTATGAATAAACTGCATTTGGATCCGTATCTCGCTTCATCCTGTCTCACCCAGTGTTCAACCGTGACAGAACAAACCACCAACCTGGATCCAGCAGCAATTCACCATTCCCCGTGTTTTTTCAAGTTCCTTGGAGTTTTCCTAGCATTAGCATGCAGCGTGTTGGCAGTATTCAAGTTCAGGGTTGTCCTCCCTCCATGGAGCAGGAGATATGGGACAAAGCAGTGGAGTTAGACACCCTTCGTCAGCAGGGGGCAACCTGTGAGTAGTCTCGCCCATGTATTTTTAACTTTGGCGACTGGATTGGGCTACACTGAAGCGGAGCTGAACTACGCGTTTAACAACTGTCTGGATGACCCTTTGCCGCTTTGGCAAATGGCTGGGCTCGAACAGATGGAGTTTGTCGAGTTCGTCCATTACGTGGACAAGTGTAGCGGGAGATATGCTCGATGCACACCAGAGACACTTGAGTTCAGGACCGCCGCTCCCGTGCATAAAACTATTGTGGCTTCCGTGCCGGTGAACGCTACCCCCTCGCGTTGCTCACGACACCGGCGACGGAGGAAATCCTTGCCCAGGCAAGCCACTGTAAGTACGGACGCTAATTCCCCGAGTTCTGTTTCCCCTGTGTCAGCGCCCGCTCACAAGATGGCCGCCACTTCATCCCACTACATACCTCAGTTTGCTGTTGTTAATCCTGCCCCAGTGTTCGAGTTTGCCACAACCATACCAGCTCCGATTCGTCAAGAAGCCACCATCAGCACTGTTCCCGTTGTTAAAGGTGCAGTAGTAACACCTACACCCATGGTCAAGATGGCTCCCATACCCGAACAAACTCACAAAATGACTGCCATACCTACTCCACTTCACCAACCTGCATTGGTAAACTCCCCAGCACTGCCAAAGTTCCGACATCTAATCACCAGTCTGATGGATGTACCATTAGTATCTGTACGGGTGGCTGGGGTACCCCGTCCTGTGATTTCCAGCTTTGTGGTGTCTGAGGTTCCTTCAACTGTGTCATCTGAGTCTACAAAGCCTAGTGAGTCCCCTGTGCCCTCTGTTCCGAGTGAGTCCCCTGTGCCCTCTGTTCCGAGTGAGTCCCCTGTGCCCTCTGTGCCGAGTGAGTTCCCTGTGCCCTCTGTTCCGAGTGAGTCCCCTGTGCCCTCTGTGCCGAGTGAGTTCCCTGTGCCCCCTGAGCCGAGTGAGTCTTCTGAGCCGAGTGAATCTCCCGAGTCCTCTGAGCCGAGTGAATCTCCCGAGTCCTCTGAGCCGAGTGAATCTCCCGAGTCCTCCGAGCCGAGTGAATCTCCCGAGTCCTCCGAGCCGAGTGAATCTCCAGAGACCTCCGAGCCGAGTGAATCTCCCGAGTCCTCCGAGCCGAGTGAATCTCCCGAGTTCCCCGAGTCCCCTGAGCCGAGTGAATCTCCCGAGTTCCCCGAGTCCCCTGAATCTCCCGAGTCCTCCGAGCCGAGTGAATCTCCCGAGTTCCCCGAGTCCCCTGAGCCGAGTGAATCTCCCGAGTTCCCCGAGTCCCCTGAATCTTCCGAGTTCCCCGAGTCCCCTGAATCTTCTGAGTTCCCCGAGTCCCCTGAATCTTCTGAGTTCCCCGAGTCCCCTGATTCCCCTGAGCCGAGTGAGCCGACTGAGTCCCCAGAGCCCATTGAGTCTACTGAGTCCCCCGAGCCGCGTGAGACTTCTGATTCCCCTGAGCCGAGTGAGTCTTCTGATTCCCCTGAGCCGAGTGAGTCTTCTGATTCCCCTGAGCCGAGTGAGTCTTCTGATTCCCCTGAGCCAAGTGAGTCTTCTGATTCACCTGAGCCGAGTGAGTCTTCTGATTCCCCTGAGCCGAGTGAGTCTTCTGATTCCCCTGAGCCGAGTGAGTCTTCTGTGTCTTCTGAGCCGAGTGAGTCTTCTGTGTCTTCTAAGTCATCTGTGCCGAGTGAGTCATCTGTGCCGAGTGAGTCATCTGTGCCGAATGAGTCCCTTGTGCCACATTGGTTAGCTAGTGTGGCCACCGCGATGCCCCGGAGACTCTTTATCGTCACCAAGACTATGGCCAGTGCTGAACTCTCTGCAGGTCCCAAGAGGGCTGTCCCCAAGCTCCTTGCCCACCCTGGCCCTTGGACTTTTGTGGCCTTGGCCCACCATCCCTCCCCCGAGTCCACCTCCATGCCACCGCCCACCTAGACTGTTGTACTTTGGGGTTTTCTGGGGGGCGTCTGGAAGCCGCCCCTTTGAGGGGGGGCTATGTAACGTGGGTTCCCTGTGTCCTTGTGTTCATTTGTGTTTTGGTTTATGTCCCTGTGTAACTTTTTAACTTGTACTCATGTATGCCATTATCCCTGTGTTGATTAGTGTCTCCGCCCCCATTGTTTGTTACCATGGACATTCATTGTTATCATGCTCCTCCCCTTGTTTGTTGTCATAGTCTCTGATTGTATCTGGTTTGTGATTGGTCTTTGTCTAGCATTTATACCCTGCCTGTTCATTCTGTGTTTGTGGTTTGTTAGTTGATGTTGCCAGTGTTTAGTGTGCTCAAGTTTATGTTTAGCTTTGTTTACCTTTATACTTTTATGAATAAACTGCATTTGGATCCGTATCTCGCTTCATCCTGTCTCACCCAGTGTTCAACCGTGACAGATACAAACCAGATCTGAGGGGGCAATGCAACGCCGGGCCATTTGGCATCATTGATGTCCGCTGTTAGTAGATATATAACTTTGTTATTAAATAATTACATTGTATTTTTTGTATTTATGTCCAAGTTCAACATAAAACTCTATAAACCGCTCCATTGTGAATGTATATAAACCATTTCACAATGGAGCGGTTTATAGAGTTTTATTTTGAACTTGGACTTAAATACAATATAATTATTTAATAACAGTAGTTATATATCTACTAACAGCAGACATCAATGATGCCATATGGTGTAGTGCTGGGTACACGGCACGCACAGAGTACCCACTTCTTTATTAGATGGCATGGGGTAGCCTATTTCTAAATTTGAAATATTTAATATTAATTTAATGATCTTTATGCTGAGAAGTCAAGCAGCATAAGTTAAGTGACAATACTAGACCATTTTGGAGTGAACTAAATATGCAAGACTAGTCTTACATGCCACTGTTCATTTGAACTTGGACTTAAATACAAAGAAATACTGTATAATTCTTTAATAACAGTAGTTATATATCATATCTTCAAACAGTGGGCATCAATGATGCCATTGCCTAATGAACTGCCTCAGGTGACGCTGTGAAGCGCTGTGCTTTCTTGAGAAAACAGTATTCTCTTTTTGCCAGCGAACGCAAAAGGTTTCTCGGGGGAACGCAAAAGTTTTGGGAGGGAACGCAAAAGTATTGCGTGGGAACGCAAAAGTATTGCGTGGGAACGCAATAGTGTGGTCTAAAAATATTCACCAAAGTGACCCATTACGGCCTCCGTAAGATTTGGCAACTGCTTAGAAACTTTTATTTTATTTTACGTACCTCTAGCTTTCCCCTGCCCTGTAGGAAATAAAAAAACTAGAAAAAGAAACTTGGTAACACATTACTTGAAGGGGTGTGCATAAGACTGACATGACACCTTCATAATCATTACATGACACGTGTCATGAACATGAAGAAGATTTTATGCACATTTCCCAGCCAACATGTATATGTGGGCCCCACATGGGTTTTACTTGGGCTACATGGGTACCAAGTGGGCATGGTCCTATTATGGGCATCTTATATGGGACTCACTTGGGTGAGTGTAGTAGGCCCCACATGGGTTAAAAAACATAGGCTCCCTATATGGGTCCCAGTTGGGATGTTAATGGGAAATGAGGGCATGGGCTCATAATAGGAAACACATATGGGACCCTTTTGGCCAAACCATATGGGTCCAACATGGGCAAACACAATTATTCCCATATAAGTTCCTTATATGGGTCCGAAGTGGGACCCATATATGTCCCTGTGTATTTGTTTTGGATAAGGAAACACATATGGGACCCTTTCAGCCAAACCATATGGGTCCAACATGGGCAAACACAATTCTTCCCATATAGGCTCCTTATATGGGCCCGAATTGGGACCCACATAGGTCACCTGCATATGTGTTTTGAATTAGGAAACACATATGGGACCCTATTGGCCAAACCATATGGGTACAACATGGGCAAACACAATTATCCCCATATAAGTTCCTTATATGGGTCCGAAGTGGGACCCATATATGTCCCTGTGTATTTGTTTTGGATAAGGAAACACATATGGGACCCTTTCAGCCAAACCATATGGGTCCAACATGGGCAAACACAATTCTTCCCATATAGGCTCCTTATATGGGCCCGAATTGGGACCCACATAGGTCACCTGCATATGTGTTTTGAATTAGGAAACACATATGGGACCCTATTGGCCAAACCATATGGGTACAACATGGGCAAACACAATTATCCCCATATAAGTTCCTTATATGGATCCGGAGTGGGACCCATATATGTCCCTCTGTATGTGTTTTGAATGAGGAAACACATATGGGACCCTTTTGGCCAAACCATATGGGTACAACATGGGCAAACACAATTATTCCCATATAGGCTCCTTATATGGGCCCGAATTGGGACCCACATAGGTCACCTGTATATGTGTTTTGAATTAGGAAACACATATGGGACCCTTTTGGCCAAACCATATGGGTACAACATGGGCAAACACAATTATCCCCATATAAGTTTCTTATATGGGTCCGAAGTGGGTCCCACATAGGTCACCTGTATATGTGTTTTGAATAAGGAAACACATATGGGACCATATTGGCCAAACCATATGGGTTCAACATGGGCAAACACAATTATCCCCATATAAGTTCCTTATATGGATCCGGAGTGGGACCCATATATGTCCCTCTGTATGTGTTTTGAATAAGGAAACACATATGGGACCCTTTCGGCCAAACCATATGGGTCCAACATGGGCAAACACAAATTTTCCCATATAGGCTCCTTATATGGGCCCGAAGTGGGACCCACATAGGTCACCTGCATATGTGTTTTGAATTAGGAAACACATATGGGACCCTTTTGGCCAAACCATATGGGTACAACATGGGCAAACACAAATATTCCCATATAGGCTTCTTATATGGGTCAGAAGTGGGACCCACATAGGTCACCTGCATATGTGTTTTGAATTAGGAAACACATATGGGACCCTTTTGGCCAAACCATATGGGTACAACATGGGCAAACACAAATATTCCCATATAGGCTTCTTATATGGGTCAGAAGTGGGACCCACATAGGTCACCTGCATATGTGTTTTGAATTAGGAAACACATATGGGACCCTTTTGGCCAAACCATATGGGTACAACATGGGCAAACACAAATATTCCCATATAGGCTTCTTATATGGGTCAGAAGTGGGTCCCACATAGGTCACCTGTATATGTGTTTTGAATAAGGAAACACATATGGGACCCTTTTGGCCAAACCATATGTTTTCAACATGGTCAAACACAATTATTCCCATATAGGTTCCTTATATGGGTCAGAAGGGGGTCCCACATAGGTCACCTCTATATGTGTTTTGAATAAGGAAACAGATATGGGACCCTTTGGGCCAAACCATATGGGTACAACATGGGCAAACACAAATATTCCCATATAGGCTTCTTATATGGGTCAGAAGTGGGTCCCACATAGGTCACCTGCATATGTGTTTTGAATTAGGAAACACATATGGGACCCTTTTGGCCAAACCATATGGGTACAACATGGGCAAACACAAATATTCCCATATAGGCTTCTTATATGGGTCAGAAGTGGGACCCACATAGGTCACCTGCATATGTGTTTTGAATTAGGAAACACATATGGGACCCTTTTGGCCAAACCATATGGGTACAACATGGGCAAACACAAATATTCCCATATAGGCTTCTTATATGGGTCAGAAGTGGGTCCCACATAGGTCACCTGTATATGTGTTTTGAATAAGGAAACACATATGGGACCCTTTTGGCCAAACCATATGTTTTCAACATGGTCAAACACAATTATTCCCATATAGGTTCCTTATATGGGTCAGAAGGGGGTCCCACATAGGTCACCTCTATATGTGTTTTGAATAAGGAAACAGATATGGGACCCTTTGGGCCAAACCATATGGGTACAACATGGGCAAACACAATTATCCCCATATAGGCTTCTTATATGGGTCTGAAGTGGGACATACATACACGCAAAATGATCTCACAGTATTCTTTTTCTAATAAAACAATTTTGTTTATGTCTTAAGAAACCAGTCAGAAACCAGTCTGGCCTTATTTGTTCTTAATAAAGAGACAGTAACCTCAATTAACCTACTTAAGTCTGTGTCATTTATGTTAATCAAACAACCCAAGACAAACAGAAAATCACTTCTATTGCTCAAAAATAATAATAATAATAATATTTAATTTGTACAATAAAGACAGTGTTATAATCCATTTAATTTAATTTCTGTACATAATGCTAATTTTAGACCTTAATTAATGTGCAACTATGTTCCTTTTTATAAATGTTTATAATTTCTTTATTTGTTATTAGAGTTTTATTTGTTACAACGAGACTTGAGACTTGACTTGGACTCGAGCCCAGAGACTTCAGACTTGACTTGGACTCAAGCTCAAAGACTTCAGACTTGACTTGGACTCGAGCTCAAAGACTTCAGACTTGACTCGGACTCGAGCTCAGAGACTTGTGAACATCTCTGGTTTTCAGACTTTTTCTTCGCAAACCACGGTGACGCTAAAAGCAAGACATGTAGCCTAATAGTTTATGAAGTCCCAAAGGACTGCAGGGTAACTTCTAAGTAAAGGCGGCTGCATCAGTGTAACAGGATTACAGAATTGCATTTTTTCCCCCAAAGCTTGCATGGGTATTAGTGCATTTAAAATGTTATTTGTAATATGATGATAAAACATTACAAAAATTAGTTAGGTTCAGGCTCAGGTTAAAATTTTCCTGCAAGTCTAAAGCAATCTGACATAATTAGCAAAAGTGAGAAAGTGACAGACCGTATTCACTGTATTCTGATATCTAGACCAATCAGTTTTCACTGTGGGCAGGCTTACAATCAACCCTCTCTTCAGCTCAGTAAACCACTGTACAGTAGTTTATTTACTATGTACAGTAAATGACAGAGTGTCCAAAAAAAACCCCCAGGAAAATAATACAATAATTACTTTATTTTTTAAGTATATCAAAGTGTATCTCTGTGTAAACCCTCTGCTTTTAAACAAAACAAAAACATTTAACCTATCTTTATTTGTTCCTTTTTATCTTTTTTTAAATATGTGTCTTTTTTATAAATATAGGGTCAAAGGAGTTTAAGGTGTCCTTCATAATTGTACATATATTTTAAAGCCAAAAAAGAGCAACCGTATTAAAGTAATAAACAACATAACACAAAATAATATATAAATTATATTGATGATGAAATAATTTTAAATGTATGTTTTTTTGTGGGGGCTTGTTGGTGAGCTTCCTTCCCAATCAGTTTTTGTAGGGTGGGATGTCTGAGTGTAATTTTAATAAATTAAACAGTCAAAACTGTACAAAAATCTTTTATTTACATTGTCTCCAATGTTTGCTATACTGAGAGGATTTGTACATAGCCTATGTAGAACTCATTTTATGTTTTGATAGATACTAAGTGAATTATCACCATACACCAAAGGCCTCTATCGTGCTAGTCTGGCCAGACCTTTAATACTGAAGTTGTTTACAAAGTTTAGCCAACATTCTGTGGGCGTGACAGTTGAAGCTGAGACTACTATCATGCTGAGTCCATGAGTTTAAGTCCATGAGAAGAGCATTGACTAACTATGGTGTGGTGTGCAGGGGTGGCTGGTGACTTTTCTTGTGAGGGATTCAAAAAATTGTGTTTGGGGTGTCATGTGTGTTGCTCAATATGTGTTTGTTGCGTCATGTTAACCATATGCATCATGCATCTTGCCTGCTGGACACACATCGAAAGGATTTGTAATAAAAGAGGCGCTCACAAAATACTTGCAAGACACTAACTTAACACTGATCTCATGCCACTAGGAACTAGGCTACATACATGTTGTGATGAGATTTGCATCGTGCGCCCTCGAAAAAGAAGTCACCACGCAGCCGTCACGGCGTGAATGGCAGAATTGCAAGCAGGATGCCACTGCTCTCCAAACAGATGCTCCTACCTTCAGTTTGCTAAGGTCATGTGAACAGGGCTACTGGATTTTATTTATTTGGGATCTATGGGCTACAGTTTTTCCAAAATATACCCTTACGAAAATTAAATACATGGTTTGCTACAGTTTCAACAACAACAACAAAACATGGTTACTGTAGTAAAACCATGGTTTTGCCAATAGTAGGCCTAATCAATACCAAAAAACATCCCTGCTGAAAAAAACAGCATACCAGCAAGACCATAGGCTATGTTGTGTTTTGGTGCTGGTTTGCTAGTGAACACCAGCTAAACCTGCATTAGCACCAGCTAAACAAGCACCAAACCAGCATTAGCACCAGCTAAACCAGCACCAAACCAGCATTAGCACCAGCATCCGATGCGGGTCATACCAGCAAGACCATGTTGTGTTTTGGTGCTGGTATGCTGGTGACCACCAGCTAAACCAGCATAGACCAGCATAATTCCCATGCTGGTCCATGCTGGTTTGATGCTGTTTTTTTCAGCAGGGATTTTACTGTAGCCTACCACAAAAAACATGCTTAATTTTCGTTAGGTAGGCTATTGTCTCTTTTTTCAATGGGCTATTATACTTTCATGTAGAAAATTAACCATGGTTTACTATAGTTAAAACCAAAGAAACATAGTAAAACCATGGTAAGTGTAGTAAAACCATGGTTTTGCTGATAGTAACCAATACACACAAAAAAAACATGTTAGGCCTACTACACTTTTACCACAATAAAACCATGTTTAATTTTCGTAAGGGCTATATGCACATTGTGTTTTGGGGTATATTTATGCAGAAACATATGTTGTCTTCATTTAAAAAAAACGGCGCCAAGAAAAAAGGACATGCGCATTGCTCTGCTGAGCCAGTTCCCAGACAGCACACGTACGTCTGCCCGACGTCGGCTCAAGAGCGTACGTCGGCCTCCTTATTTAAAACATCTAATAAGTATCGGCCAGGCATCTGCCAAATCTACAGTCAAGTCGACAGTATTTCCCGCTCATCAGGCTTGTCTGTTACGTCGGCTTTGGGTCGGATAACTATACCGGAGGCCGATGCCACGCTTCTCTCTGTTGGTGCGTGCCCAGTTATTCCTCCCTTTGCAACCACCAGAGCAAAGGCAACATTATGGGTGTAAGTATGTACAAAAACTAAGTAAATGATAATAAGTGAAGAAAAATGGAATCCGTTAAGTAAATGTAAATGTTTTAATATAATATACAAGTAAAATAAATAATATAGCAGCGCCTTCTTTGCTTTTAATGACACACAGCTGCTAAGTTCCATTATTCCGAAGCAGAAGGGGGCAGTAATGTACATACGCTGGTTGCCAGCCGCCGTTAATACTCAAGTAAGTTAGAGAAAATGCAACTGGGGAAAGTGAGGAAAAATAAGGAATTATTGGCTTGTTTTACACGTATCATTGTTTTGTGGTTCCCTCCTTCATAAAAAAACAAATAATTCCACGTCAACTCGAACACGCAAAACCCCGGTATGAAGCATTGTCATGAGCATGCCAAACCAACAGATGGCGATATATTCCTTAACCCAGAGAAGCCACTCCAGTCTCGTCTTGCCATGAACAAGGAAAAAGTGCGGGAGCTGGCTTCGCAAACGTCCGTGGTTCAGGTAAGTTTTCGACAAAAATCTTATATTAAATGTCTGTGACTCTTAAAAGTTAGTATAAGGCACTCCGTCTACTACAGCACAGCAAATAAAGTCATAGTTAGTAACATTTGTAGTACTTGCAGCGCTATTCAGACTTGAGGCATTTTTGCTAAAATGTTTGTGTATTATTATAATTTCCATTAATTTTTGTTGTTCTAAAATGTTTCTGTGAAGCAATACGTGTCAGCTTGTTGTTATGTATAGTCTGACCGACTAGAGGTAATGTTAACGTTGAGGACACAAATGTCATTTATCGTCTAGTTTTTTATACTATGACAAAATGTGGTACTTGAAATCAATCTAAATACCCTTTCACTTGTTCAGTATTGTGTTTTTGTTGCTATATAACGATGCACTTAATATAGGCAGATGGCCATTGCTTTTCTGAACAGCAGTTGGAAATATTCTGAGGTAATTTAAATTTTAGGAAAAATATGAAGATGAGTATCGATGATTATATAATTGAGTTCAATAACATAGTAATTTTGGTTGTTTAATTTATTTATGAGTTTTTGTTTGGTGTTTAAATTATAAATTTTAAATAATAAATCAATAGTTAAAGTATAAATTGTATTATTATTATCTGTATGATATTTTTAGTGCTTAAAAATGCAGCAAAATTAAAATCAAAACAAACAAGATGTTTATGTAAGTTAGTTCAGATACTTTGACAACCATTTTGTTATGCACAGTGCAATCTGATTTACGTTATTGTATGTCAGATGTATGAAATGTACAGTGATTTAATGAACAGGTGTTTCATATCATAGTCATTTGCCATACTGTGTATTTTAAACACATCAAGGGCTGGAAATGACTGAATACATTTCTTGCCTTTTTCCTTAGCTAATATTTCCCTCAGCTAATATTTTCCTTATATATGTTTCCTCTCTTCTTGTGTGTAAACAGGTCATTGGCACTGCTGTGTAAGTATTTCACTGACAGACACCTCAAGACATTTTAGTGGGTGTAACTGGAAATCTTTTATGTAAATCTGTAATATTCAATTGTTATGTTTTATGTCTTTGCAAAACAGATCACAACATCATTTGCTGTAAGTTGTTTTTAACCAGCTGTTACAGACATTTTTATTATTTGACTTTAACCCTAAGTGTTTTTAATCTTAACCATACTGTCATATTAGTTTTATCGGAGAAAGGACATGCCACCTCTAAGCCATCTGTTTCTCTGTGCAGGGCATGTACATCTAGGATGCGGCCTATCCAGATGAGATTCTCTCCAATGCCAGCAAACCGACAGTGGAAGACACGAGCCAGCACTTCTCCCCCCACATTGCCTCAGGCTTTGGAGATAACCACTTATAACTGCTCCCTCTTCATGAGACCGGATGCTATGTTGGGATCACCGGGGCCTCCATCGCCCGGCATGTACACGCTACATCAGGTGTAGGTAAGACGCACACTCACTGCTTCCATGGTGCTTGTGTTCTCAATGTTTCTGTGCAGGTGCCTGGGATAATGAAGACAATTTGGGTTGTTGTGTTACACGCCAGGTGAACAACATCAGAGTGCGGCAGTCAGAGATCCTAAAGAAGGACTCCATATGTTTAGTCGAGACAGTACGCCGTACATCTCTTATGACGAGGATATTTGTTTCAGGACCGCTTTCCCGATACTGACAAGGACATTTAAGGTTCAATGGACAACTTGCTTTCAATGAATGGTTAATGTCTGTAGCCCTTTTCACACACACATTATGGAAAAAATACAGAGAACACATCCGGGAGTTGTTCGGGATTATTTGATTTTGGTCAATTCACGCTGCCAATAGTTTTCTGAATTTGTTTGTGCTTTCACACACATGCCATAAAGACAAGACATATTTAAAGTCTTGCACTTGGTAGGTTTTTTTTGTAGCATCTGTAGTTTGCTTATCCGTGATTTCTCTCTCGAGAAACCACACGTGTATTTTTTTGTTTACGATAAGATCATAAAGGAGTGCGTTACACCAGTGCTTCCCAATCCTGGTCCTCGAGCACCCCCTCCCAAAAAGTTTTAGATGTCTCCTTATTTAACTCATCAGCTTGTTAGGGAGACATGTTTACCATTTTGGAAAGAGGCTGATAACTTGAATCAGGTGTTTTAAATAAGTTTTTGGGAGGGGTTGCTCGAGGACCAGGATTTGGAAGCACTGCGTTACACGCTGTTTTGTTATGCTGGTGAATGTTCATAGCTGATAGTGACTCCCTGATTTCTTCTTCAGTCCAGTCTGCAGATATTTCTCATTGTGAATGTTAATCTGCATTTAAATCTGCCATGTCAAAGGGGAAAAGGCTATATTTTTGTTGTGATGACACAATATTTTTGTTGACTAATTATTGACGTTGAAATTGACACCGCCGAGTCTATCGACCAAACGCAACAGCTCTAAGTCTAGCATACACATAATTGCATTCACTAACCTTTGCCTCAGGTTATAAATAACTTAATAATCACAACTATCCACGACCTAAAAAGCTATGAACAGCAGTCATGCAAATTTTCTCAATTTGCTTTTCTATTTCTACTAGCAATTATGTGAGCTGCAGTCTGGATCCTGCCTCTGTCAGATGACCTAACACAAATTGAAAGATGACATCGGCCCTTGCAAGGACTTCAGACAATGCCAGCACTGGACTACATACAGTGGTAATCATGTGCGTTTCATGTTTAACTTTATGCCTTTTGGAGATCATTTCATCTTCCCCTCGCTTAAATGTTTACATTAACAGATTTTTTTTACCAGGGGTGCCCAAACTTGTGCATGTCACTGTACTGATATATACTATACAAATAATGTAAGTTGAATTTACTTATTTAAAACACATTATACTAAGCACTATACTGCAATGTTGTTTTTAACGTTTGTGCATAATATATTATTTGTCTTTTTCATTCATTAGATTTTCAGTAGTCTGTGTCAAATTTTATTTCAAGGTAAGATAGCTTTACATGTCTTTCATTGTGCTTTAGTGATCAGACAGGCCGTGTTTATGTTCTTAACCGGCATGAGTTTATTTATTGTGATATACACAACACAAGATATTTTGATAAATGATGTTAAGTACACAGCTGCTCATTTACTTCAATAAAATTTATTTTTCCTATTATGGAAGTCAATGGGTACCATCAACTGTGTGATTGACATCATTTATCAGATTAAAGAATTTCTGGCAAGTTTATAACAACATGAAGGTGAGTAAATGATACAATTATAATTTTTATATAAACTTTTAGCTTTAAAGGATTATTTACTCAACCCCATGTCATCCAAGATGTTTGTCTTTCTTTCTTTGGCCGAGCGCAATTAGAGTTGTGTTGAATACTGTCCTGGCCAGTGGCGGCTCGTGACTGCTCTTCTGAGGGGTGCGAATTCAAAATAAGTGTTCAGAGTGTCATGTGTGTTGCTCGTGTTTTCAAAAATATGTGTTTGTTGCGTCATGTAAACCATGTGCATCACATGTCTTGTCAAGGGAGGTGCCTGCTGCACACGCGTCAAAACCGTGTATGATAAAAGACATGCTCACGTTCACAAAATACACACAACACATTCACTTAACATTAAACTCTGATTACGCATGAGAGAATGCAGGTATCTTTTATCATAAACCATTCAGACGTGTATGCAGCAGGCACTTGTTTTGACATGACACCACGTGATTCACATGGGTTTATGCGATAGGCCTAACACATATTTTGAGATGACGAACCACACACATGACGGGCTACATACATGTTGGGATGAGCTTCGCATTGCATTGTCTCGGAAGATCAAGTCATTGTCCGCCACTGGTCCTGGTTCTTCAATGTTAATAATGGCATTGACTGGGCATCAATGTTTTGAAGTTCCGGGGGTGCATCCATCCATCATTGAAGTGATCCATATGTGACCCAGTGGGTCTTCTGATGCAAAATTATGGGCTTGTGAGAAAAACTTTATATTTTAAGCTTTAAGCGAGTTACGATGCATATGCAATGGAAACAGACTACAACAACTCAATCGCATTGTTTCTCACGTGTCTCTACTGTGTTTCATCACAATTCATATTACGACTAGTCATGAGATACATAACATCCAATGCGATAACATGTGCCGCCATATTTAAATTGTCTTTTTAACTTTGTAAATGTCTTGTCTCTATCACAAAAAGCTATAAATATGAAGTTTTTCTCACAAACGTATAGTTTTGCTTCTGAAGACATTTATTAATGCATTGGGTTGGATATGGATTACTTTGGTGATGGGTGGATGTACTTTTGAGCTTTGAAAGACGTTGATCCCAGTCAATGCCATTATAAAGCAAAATATAAATACAATATATAAATGTAAAGAACCAGGAAATTATTTAGTGTAACTCTGGTTGTGTTCTGTTAAAAAAGTAATAGATAACTTCTTGGATGACATGATGGTAAATAAATTTTGGTGGGAGGAGTAATCCTTTAACTCATTTGAGTCATCTTGTTGCTTTGACTGAATTCAGTTACAGATCAAAATCTCTGGTGGTAAATCAACACTGCTCAGTCTTATCTATTTAAGTACACTGATGATCCTGAAGGTGTGTTTAACATTAATAAAATAATGAAGTAATGCATAAAGTGATAATTGAACATTACTGATGATGTGTGTTAACAAGCAGAAGGGTAAAGATAAACTAAAACAAAGACGTCAAAGCAACAAGTTGACTTGGTTCAGACAACTCAAATCTTTAAAATGTATTTTATTTAACGTTGCATTTTATCCTTTATCTTAGAAAAAGCAGGCCATGCTAATTTCATGTAATACATTCTGGAACAAATCTGGGTCCACTTATCATTTCTACTTACAAATTAACATTTCTGTTCTGCTCCGTTTACAGTGTTTGGGTGAGATCTAGACCGAGGACTAAGGCGTATACTAGGACAGAACTAAGTGTTGTGGCCCACAGGTGAGACAAACTTTGCTACTTGGTATCTGTTAGACACGATACATTGAAGAAGGGCCCATTCATATTATACTTATTAACTTGGTCCAGGACCATTTGATTTTTGGTTCATTCACACTGTCAAATGATTTTCCGGAATCTGTGTTTATGCCGTAAAGACACATGATGTGTTTAAAGTCCTGCACTTGATAGGTTTTATCCACAGTGTCTGAAGGTTTGTTGTTATTGGTTATTTCTCTCTGCAGAAGACTGCATTTTTGTTTATGATAAGACAATAATAGAATGCGTGATGCGCTGTTCTAGTATGCACATGAATTAACCCAATTTCAAAGTGGATATTTGAAACTCCCTGAACTCGGTCCTAGTCCAGTTTGCAGACATTTCTCATCGTGAATGTAAATGTTCATTAAATCCCCCGTTTTAAAGAGCTGAACGGTATATCTTGTTGCGATGGCGCACATGTATTTTGTTTAATATAAGCTCATGTGAGCGCCTGACACGCTAGAACTGTTATGCTGCTAAATGATCTCTGCTTCAGCGTGGATAGTGACGAGCTCCATGATCTCTGCTTCAGTACAGTTTGCCGACCTTTGTAAAACCCTTGTTTTAAAGAGCTGAACCATAACTTAAAAACTACGCCATTGTTTCTGCATCTCATTCACAAAGAGGGCTTTCCAGGTATGTTACGGTAATGATACTAGGTCCTCTTTCCTGGAACAATCCCAGAACATCTGCAGCACATGTTTGCGTTCACACAAATGCCTGTCTGCCAATTTTATGGATATTTTCTGGGACCAAAGTGCTGTGTGAATAAGGTTATACTTTACTCGATTACACGAACACTGATGCAAGCACTTGTTCAACACAGTTTGGTGGTAAGCAAGTGGGTGACTGTTATCTTTAGATATCTTTAACAATAAAATGTATAATTTTCAAGACATTTGCATTAATTCCTCCTATAGCACTCATTTTAAGTATAGCTGAGGATGCAAAGAAGAATTAACTCTGTTTATAATGCACCGCCAGACATTCAGGAATGCAACAACACAGTAGACCAGATGTTTTATATGCTTACATAAAGTGCTGTATGCTTTGTGGGTCCACTTTTTGATTATCTATCCAATATACACGATTGTTCATGTTTGCCATAGGCACCTAAATTTAAATATAAAAATGTGATCGTATGATTAATAATTTTTGGGATGTTTCCATTTCAGGTGATCCTAAAGCAACAAAAGAGGAACAATGGATAGGAAGAAGTGGTGTCCAGGGGCCTCATGTATAAAACTGTGCGTGGGATTCTTACTAAAAGTCTACGTACGCACAAAAGCCAAAAATGGCATACACCAAAAATTATGAAGACTTATAAAACAAAGCAATGTTCCCTTTATAAATCACATATCACCTGCAAGTGTGCGTACATGAATCATCCTAATATCCCACCCTGCAAGCCCATTCTCCCATCAAGTTTGTTTTTTTATAAATCACAACCTTTGCGTGGGAACTGGCGTACACACGTTTCCAGCCCTGTTTTGTGCGTACGCATGCTTTATACATGAGGCCCCAGATGTTTAAAAGGCGGCGTTCGGGACAGGAAACAAAGGCAAAAAGAAGACCTCTAAGGTTTAAAGGCGCTGCTTGCAGAGACGAGTGTAGGAAACAAAGACAGAAGACCTGACGAGAATGTTTTATGATTAAATGTTTTTGTTATGTACATGCACATTATTATTATTTACAATATATTTCTAAGATACATAAATATGTGACCTTGTATATGAAATCCAGGCTACTGTCTTAACATCTAATGACATCTAAAGTTTGAATTTACTGATTTAACATTAAGTTCAGTCTTTGGCATGACCTTACTCAGTCAGTATTGAAGATGTCAAGATTATATTTTCAGAGAATGTTTTCTGTATTGTGTAGGATGATTTTATGTAGAAAACAGTAAGTCACAAAGAAATACTTTGCTGGGTTTTCACAGGCTGTGTCCCATTTGTACAACATATGTGAATTATCTTGAGACTAAAACTTCTGAAATCCAAACTGTTATATTTTAGCATTTCAAATGCAGCCACCCTTTGCCTAGAATTTGACATATATACCCTTGGGTTTTTTCAGTAATTTTTTGAGATCTTACCCTGAGATATTTTAATAGAAATTTCCATGTATTATGGGCTTGAATTACTTGTTTATTTTATCATTTTGTCCAAGTAATTTGAAAAAAGTTTTAATTTAAATTTTAGTTCTCAATTGAAATAAATGTATATGTTGAGACTATTTTTGTCCACAAACGTAATTGAATCATATACCTTAAGAGTAAATTATTTTGAAGGGTATAAGAAATATTTTAGTTAAGTGTTTAAAAACGTTTACACAGTAGTATAGCAGTATATAATAGTTACAGAATATGTAATTTATGTGTGACACATCTAAATATTCTGTTACTGATTTATTAATTTGACCTGTTTATATGTTATATTTGTCAAATGAATAAATTTGCAACGGTTATTGACAGTGGTGTACTTGTTTTTAGTTGTTATTGCACAGAAGCACATTATTCTGAATAAGTGTGAATGAATAAAGGTTTAAATTAATAAATAAATGCCCGGTAAAGCCCGTGCAGAGCGGCTGAAATTGCATCGTTTAAACATCGGCCCGAGGGCATTTGCGACGAGATGCCGACATCTAGACGACATCTTCCCAATGAGCAAACGCTCCCTGAGCGACATCTTGCCGATGGAACTTTGAAAGTCGGCACAACGTCGGCCAGATGTATGTGTGCTGTCTGGGTTGGAGCTGGTACATTGCTGTCTTCACTGGAGTGCTGCAAGCTCGAAGTGTGGTGAGTAGGTCTGTTTTATTACATTATATGACATTAAACTGTTGATAAAAAGTATATTCAAGTAGTCAAACATTAAAATTTTCTTGGATGTTATTCAGTGACGAAGCTCGTTAACGTTAGGTGAATGCGTACGGTCGCGGTTGCGAAAATCAACCTTGTTTTTAAATTGTCAGAGTATTAACACACTACTCTGTTAACGTTACATGTACTTAAGCACTTTAGGATTTAACAGTTATAGTGGGTATTTTTACTTTTACTCGTAACTCGATGATATTTCTAATGAAAATGACATGCACTCGGTTTTGCACGACGCACGCTATTTTAATGCAGTACGAAATGCGAACTTCAGATTATTATTATTATTTTTTCATAATTTGCCGAAGCATTTGATTTGTGAATGAATGACTCTTTTGAACGAGTCGATTCTTCACAAAATATTGCAAATGAATTACTGTTTTGTACCGGGTCGATTCTAAACTAGGTATTGATTGAACGGTTTGAATCAGTTTGAATGATTTGTTCCGTTTGCTGCAAGATCTGAATCATCTTTACATCCGCAGCACTTCTCTCTCGTAACGTGAAACTTAAAACACGCCAATAGGAGTGTTAGATGAAGTGGATGCAAGTGAACTATCGCTCTACTGAAACAGAAGCTGTAAATGTATTCGTAGAAGAAAATGCTCGCGCGACCTGTGCGTCAGACCCGGATAAACGCACGCGAGGTGACAAAGTAAGTTAACGCGTTTTCAGAAATGTTCACTTGAAACACAGCCATGATTACAGCAGGAAGAAAATCCATCGACGATTGGCGTCTGATTCGCTCTAAAAAGTAATGTTTATTCAGATGTGAGTGCTTTTTGTGACACATTAGTTTGATAATATTAGATAACACGAATTACTGTATTTTTACTCAAGTATGATATTGACGGCTGTCCCCTCCTATGGAAATCACGTTTTCGTTTGGCTGCATGTTTTGTTGTAAAGAGCACTATTTTGTTTGCTCAGTTTGATCACTGATATCTATTACAAGTTTTAATGTCATTTTGGATATAGGGAAGCAATTAGGTGCAGCGTTATAACAAGACTGTTGTTGCACTTCTATGCTTAACTTTACATGAAAAAAAGATTTTAGCCTACATACTGTATAGTATGGACTTGGTTAGTAAACTTTAACAGTATTTGCTAGCTGTTAAATCATATAATTTTGTCATTTTTATGGATTTTTTTCAGATCTTGAGTAGCTGTTATTCAATACCATGTAAGTATGTAGAATTTAATATTTTGCTAACGTTTCTTGAATATAAAGTTTCCCTACTGCAATAGAATGCATCATGGCTTGCTTTTTTACCTCACTAGAAATGTAGTTGCAGTGAAGTGTGCCAAGCAGCACTTCTTTAGGGATTTGCTGCTCCATAAAAAGTGGAAAATAAAAAATTGCATTGTATTTATTAGGGCTGTGTATTGCCAACAATTTCCTGATACGATACATATCCCGATATAAGGTCACGGTACGATGCACATCACGACACAAAGACTATTTTGAATTACATTTTTGTTCAGAATTTAGTAACATTATTATTATTATTATTATTATTATTATTATTATTGAATAATAGGGGTGGCACGGTTCATAAAAAAAATCCGAACCGTTCGGTTCGCTTGTCTCGGTTCGGAGCGCGTGTGTGCCGTACGGTTCAACGGTTCATGGCATGCGCAATGTAACCTCATGCCCTGTATGTGACCCCAGATAGCGTGTTTCCCTTTCGCGAATAGCGCGAAAGAAGAGGTGAATGCTGTGGAGAGTGAGTGCTGCCGATCATGTTACGTGTAGAAATGTCAAGAGGGAGAGAAATGGAAGTCTGCCCGGAGTTGGAGGATGCCCCAGCGTCGTATAAGTTTGGTGTGTGGAAACATTTTTTATCTCATGTTACCTATGATGCGGGCGGAAATAAAACAATAGATACAGCCACACGCAACAGCCTTCTCTCCGCCAATTTATCTAATCTGAGGTAATTAACACTGTTTTACGTCTTTTCGTATTCAGCGCTATTTTTAGCCTTTCATTGATAAAACGAAAGCGGCTGATTTCCGCGTAGTTTCATTTTGCTACCGCGTGAAAGTTGCGCGATCTTATTTCATAAACTGCCCCTTAAAGTAATCAGGACAGAAGTAGTCAAAAGTGGACAAAAGAGACGGATTTAAATATTACAGGTGTAAACGTTATGTTTCTCTCTCGTCCACATATATTTAAGCAGCCTCTCAGTGATAAATCTTAGAGCTACACTGAAGTTGGGATTTTGATAAATGCAAGTTATCTTTGTGTGCTAAAAAGGCACATAAGTTCATGTAGATGGCAATACACATTCTCTTTTTTGCCAAATAAATGAAAAGCCTGTTGAAATCATCAATGTCTTCCCTCTTGCTGTATCAAAATCTCACCTGGCTTTCCTCAGGGATGTTCCCAATAATGTGCTTAAAGTCAAATTCAGTTTGTGCATGATTACATGATATAACTTTTTTAATACTGTATTCTAAATTATGAATAATTAATACATTAATAAGATAATACATTTCTGGAGTGTTAAAAATTAAAAGAAAAAATAACAACAAGAACCGTACTGAACCGAGAACCGTGACCATAGAACCGTGATACGAACCGAACCGAGGGTTTTGTGAACCGTGCCACCCCTATTGAATAAGCAGTGTTGTTACAGAATTCTGGTATCGGAAGCGGAAATAGTGGTATCGGTGCATTCCTCGTTTGATCGGCTCTCTAATTTTTCTTACAGTACTTTGATTTCATACTTCAATCAGTGTATACAATGCCACTTCAAGATGAACACACCTAATATTTGCTAGTATGGCTGTGTGGGGAAAAAAATAATGTTTAACATAAGCATATACCTACTAGAGTGCGGATCGGGCGGCATTTTTCTGTCCGAGCCCGGCCACATTCGACAGGGCAGTAACCAAACCCGACCGTAACCCGACAGGCATTACAATATTTATGTCTGAGCCCAACACAGTTAAAAATCCCATTGTCACAGCAACATAAACATATTTCCACACACATGAAAATGGGTGATGACAGTTCATCTTAAAATTAAACTTTTATGTTTATCAGCTTACCCCCAAGCCATCCAAGAGGTAGGTGACATTATTTCTTCAGTTGAACACAAATGTAGATTTTTAACTCCAACAGTTTCAGTCTGTCAGTTGTATAAGTGGATGGTAACAAAATCCGAAAGAGAAAAAAAACATGCACAGACAAATCCAAATAAAACCCTGCGACACGACACATCCATGTCCTAAGACACGAAACGATCGGTTAGTGCGAGAAACCGAACAGTATTTATATCATTTTTTACCTCTAATACAACACTATCCCCAGAGAAACGGGAGCCCCGTATAGTGTTTATACGCCCTCAAGTGCACCTGAAACAGTAGGTAGCAAGAAGGTGATGAACTATCGCTTTAAACAGGCCCATTGGCTACCTACATATTATAATAAGCTGTTTTAAATTTCAAATGTTCAATGCCTTATTGCGCCGAGCCCAACCCGAACATAATTTCTCAATGTCTATTCGAACCCGGCCCGTTGGGTACCGCCGGGTCCTGCGGGCTCGGTTTGCGTATCCATCCTTTAATACCTACTGTATGCCAAAGACTGTCATTGTAAAAAGAACAAATGCATCATTTTTAATATTTTTATCTTAAAAATTTATTTGGTTTTGCAGATGCTCTTAAGGACAACGCCCTGATGTCCAAGGTCAATCAGCAAGAAGCTGAGAAGGCACTGTCAAAATGGTTCACTGGGGCAAGGGACAGAGGAGGACAGAGAGCATCAAGAACGCAGAAAAGGATGTCTGTTTGAGAAAGGTTATAACTACAGTTGCTGATTTGAACTGTCATAGTTCTTTTATTTTTCTTAAAGGAAAACCTTTTTCAATATTTTACCATGTTCTTCCCTCAACTTAGATGAATTAATACATACCTCTATTTTCTCAATGCACTTAAAGGTGGGGCGCACAATTTCTGGAAAAAAAAAAGTTTTGGAAAAGGAAGTCGGGCAGACTACCAAAACACACTTGTAGCCAATCAGTAGCATGTCTACTAACTGACATCGTTTCCTGCCTTGCGTATTTGTGGGGCAGGTCTATCAAAAGAAGGTCCAGATTCTATTATGGTAAGGGTGTGTTTGTTTAGATGATTTCAAAATGTAAACATTAGTGATGCAACAATACACTTAGTTCACGGTTCAATACAATTTTCGGTTCTTGTCCACGGTTTTCGGTTCGGTATCGGTCCTGATGCCT
Organism: Misgurnus anguillicaudatus; assembly: GCF_027580225.2. Taxonomy (NCBI): domain Eukaryota; kingdom Metazoa; phylum Chordata; class Actinopteri; order Cypriniformes; family Cobitidae; genus Misgurnus; species Misgurnus anguillicaudatus. The sequence continues at coordinate 36,827,920 of NC_073345.2, forward strand.
TGACCTATTAAAGTGTTTTTTAATTACCGGTATTCTATGCTTGGGTAACAGGAACAGTGAGATGTTAAGAAGCAAAAATACTGGTTTTAATTGCAGTTCTCTTTATTTTATGTAGATGCAAAATCATCTTACACATTTCTAGTGTATTGATACAACAATATAAATATAATTAAATAAAGATATATAAAAATTATATCCTATTCAAACTGGGGAACATGTGAATTCATTACATTACATAAATTGGCCATTTTATATACCTGTACTTAGTAAATTAAACTTTACATTGTAAAATAAGGCTATACCTTACTGCACTACTGTTAAATCCAACATCATGTTGTCTATGTAGAAACCAAAAATGCGTTTCCTCAATCAAGATTACTGGTGGGATTTATTTTAGCATCAGGCGCATTCTCTTCTTGAGTTGAACTTTTTGAGAACGGAAGACGTGTTTGAGGCAAACAACGCGCGTTTGCGAATTTGCATCTTTACATTGATGTTGTATGTAATCTACACGCGCAAGTAATTAATCCTCACCTCAGATTTAAAAGACAGTTGTGCTGCTGCTTTTTGTTGTCGTATTTCTGTTGGGTGTGTTTGCACGCGAATGAAATCTGAAACCAGCATTGCAAGCAGAGTTCAAGCAGAGTTAACGCAGGTAGCGCACAGTGATTGGATATCAACTCGCTGTGGCGTTTATAAGCGTGCAGATCATGCGGACACGCACATTAACAAAAGTGCAGGGAATATAAAACTGATAGATTTGGATGGATAAACCGAAAAAACGCAATTCACATGCACGTATTGCACCGTGGGGGTCGAACCGAACGGTTCAATAATGTATTGAGAATTGTGGCATCCCTAGTAAACGTTGGCTTTCATGCACCCTGCCTTTATTTGTTGTGAAGTGTAGCGTGAATATGTTAGCATTTAGCCTAGCACCAAAAAACACGTCAATATCACCACTGTAAAATAATGACTAAATACAATATCTTAAGTTTTGAAAATTTAATAATGTATTCAAATGTTTGTCTACTTTTTAAAATAATTCATAATGGTGTCGCTCCTCCACTAAAAAAAGTATTGCACTCAACTCAGAAAACAAAATAGCTACTCGATCAGCCACTAGAGGAGAGTGCAATATTCCCAATCGTAAAACTTCTTTTGGTAAATCATCTTTTTCTTTTGTGGCTACAACTCAGTGGAATACTCTCCCCACACACCTTATTACTTGTACAAATCCATTCATCTTCTCGGGTTTGATAAAAGCTTGGTTACTGTCACAACAAAACTGTACACACTTGTGATGTGTGTGTGTGTGTGTGTGTGTGTGTGTGTGTGTGTGTGTGTGTGTGTGTGTGTGTGTGTGTGTGATTGAAATTGGGATAGGTAAGGATTTATTGTATAATTTGTGTTTGGGTGGGATTAATTTTTGGAGGGGGGGGGTACATTGAGAAAATGAAAGTATTCATTGTAAATTAAGAGTGATTGTGATGTAAATTTTATATTTAAATGTTTTTTATTTATATGGAATTTTATATTATTGTGTTATTGACCTGCCAAGGGACTACAGGCGGAAAATAGCACTTGTGCTACAACCTGGCACAAGGCATCTCTCCTTGTTCTTATACAAGGTTAATGTTAATTTTGTGCATTGTCCCTGCTTAAATAAAATGAAACTGAAACTGAATTCATCCATTAAGTTCTAAACAGGGAAGAATTTAAAAGCCAGCAAACACTTCCATGTTTTCTAGGGGTGCACGATTCAGAAAATTGGATTCACGATTCGATTCCCATTTTCGATTCAAAAACGATTCTCGGTTTTAAAAAACGATTCACAGTATGTAAATGTAGTTTACTTTTTCCTATGTGACTGATTGAAGTAGATATACAATTTTAAAGAAAAGAAACACAACAAGGAGTTTGTAGTTTGTAGTTTGATGTTACTTTATGTCTTTATGCAAAAATAAAAACTGTTATGAAGCAATTAGATGACCCCTTTTATCAAACTCTATTAAATACAAAAATATAGTACATTAATGATAGACAGTGCAAGTCTATATAAATGTGACTGGTGTTATAATGGTTATTATTTCTATTAGATAGAAGCAGGAAAAGTGCCTTTCTTTCTATTTATCTCTTGCCGATTAAAAAAAGCTAAATCCACTCATTATTTCAGATTGAAAAGTCTACTTGCTGTCCCACTGACAGGGGACTTTACATTACAGCTTTGCGTTTTGTAAATCTTGAGTCAGCTTGAGTTTTGCTCGTTCAGTGCAATAGATTTTTAATAAAAGATATGGTTTATTAATAATAATAGAAAAAAGCCAGTTGTTATCGCCATAGAGACCTTCCGCACGCTGAAACTGCACGCGAGATTTAGCGCGGTAGCGCTCACGGCCATTCTCCGATTGACTCAGGTTTTACACACAATATTAATCAGACTTGGGACCCGAAGTAATTTAACTATGACTGACCCGGACCCGACTGACCATTTCAAATACAAACCCGGAACCATACGGGCCGCGGGTGCTCCGTGAAGTCCTCTAATGGTAAAACTCTGCTCAAGTTCAGAAACATGAAGGGTACAATGTGACACGAGCTTGTTCACGTCGCATCCCAATTCATTGAGAAACAGAGAGCACGTGAATGCACACCGAACTCCTCATGTCGCACACAAAATGTCATTATTAAAGAGTGTCATCATCACAGAAAAACATAAAAGACTAAATTTGATGCCAGATTTTTTGCACACCACTAATGTTTTCCCTATTCAAAGACTGTTACATGAGTAGTTAAACGAGGAAGTATGGTAAAAAATATAACTATATTGCACTTAGTTTTTTAGCACTTTGACCTTGGGCACAGTAACATCATCACTCCTGACTACTCCCCCTCTTGCTTAAACTTAACTTGATATTTCGCAGAGTCTGCTCAATCAGTTTAAGTGTACACATTGAGAAAAGAGATATATGTATTTATTCGGCTAAGTTGAGGGAAGAACAGAAAAATATTGAAAAACTGTGGTTGAAAATATCTTACTTTCATTTACTTTTAAAGGCGCTATTTCACAAGAGTTTTTTAAGATGTAAAATAAATCTTTGGTGTCTCCAGAGTACATATATGAAACTCTAGCTCAAAATATCATATAGATAATTTGTTATAGCATGTTAAAATTGCCACTTTGTAGGTCCGGTCAAAACTGCGTCCTTTAAACGTGTCCTTTAAAATGCAAACACAAATCACAATGATGGTGGTTTGTTGAGATTGAAACTCAGTTGTGCTGTCAATTATTTTTTCTCACTCTCTGCACTAAATGGCAGTGCCATGGTTGGATAGTGCAGATTTAGGAGTGTTATTATTATAATAAGATCCCCTTCTGATATCACAAGGGGAGCCAAATTTCAATTACCTATTTTTTCACATGCTTGCAGAGAATGGTTTACCAGGTTTTCATGCTATGGCCCCTTTAAATATAATTTTTTTCAAATTTTATTTGCAATAAACTTATCAAAGTACATACCTCCTTATACTATATATGGTGTCTAGAAAAGGAATGTAAATCTTTTGGAATTTCATACTTTTTAAAAATAAATTTTTCATAAAATGTGATCTGATCTCCATCTAACATAATGTGTCTAAAAAATAACACAACTTCTGATCTTTCATGTCTATATTGAACACACTTAGAGGCCAACCACATCAAACGTGTTTATGGCAGTTGCAGGTGCCTTTTTTGAATGATATTCTTTAGGCAGGGAGTGTTTGCACGCTGTTTATGGGTGCCGAACGCCTTGTGGTTTTTGCCACCAGTCGCAGCACAAGCTTTTGTCCAATCGAATGAGGGGAGAGGCAGGCCTTACGGTGTGGTGAGGGAAGTTTACAGTTGCTTTGAAGAACCGGACTCCACTCTCTCACTCTCTCCTGCGTCTTTGTGCACCTTTCACCCTCAAACAAGTTCGGAGTAAATGCTCTCTTTTTAAAGTTTCTGCTAATATGACAGTTAACAGCAAAAGAACGCTCACGCTTCAATATTTGGACGTATCATGTGTATGGCCTTCTTCAAGTCAATCCATAAAATCTCTATTGGGTTGAGGTCTGGGCTTTGACTTGGCCACTCCAAAAGGCGGATTTTGTTTTTCTGAAGCCATTCTCTTGTGGACTTGTGGAAGCCATTCTCTTGCTCTGGTGTTTTGGGTCTTTGTCCTGTTGCATCACCCAGACATTCCTCCAACAGAATTATCCTGAAGAATTGTCTGATAAACTTGGGAATTTATCTTCCCCTCAATGATTGCAAGCTGGCCAGGCCCTGATGCAGCAAAAAAGGCCCAAATCAACATGTTTTCTCCACCATACTTTACAGTTCGGATGATGTTTTCATAATGATATCGCGTGCCCTTTCTATGCCAGATGTAGTGCTGTGTGTTTTTTTCCAAATAGTTCAATCTTTGTTTCATTAGTCCACAAAACATTTAGCCAAATACCACTGTTGGAATGTCAATTTGTTCTTTTGCAAATTTCAGGGGTATAGCAATGTTCCTTTTAGTACTGTAAGTAGTGACTTTCTTTGGTGTCCTGCCATGGATACACTGCTTGTTCAGTGTTTTACGTGTTGTAGACAATCATACAGAGAGTTCCAATAATGCCTTCAAATCTTTGCATGTCATTCTGTGTTGTTTCTTTACCTCATTAATGAGTCTTCGTGGTGCTCTTGGTGTCATTTTGACTGGGCGTCCATCTCTTGGTACAGTAGCAACAGTCCCAAAAGCATCTCCATTTGTAGATTGTATGTCTGTAGACTGGTGAATGTCTAAAGTCTTTGACATAACTTTTAACCCTTTCCAGCTTCATGTAAAGCAACAATTCTTGATTGTAGCTTTTCTGAAAGCTCTTTTTGGTGAGGCATGGCCCATATAAAAAATGAACTCCAAAAGTAAACTTCAAAGTAGCTGTAGTCCACACCTCCAAATGCATTATCTTGAAGAGACTCCAGGTGTGATAAAACATGACTACAATTTGCTTTTTCGAGGTCTTGTTGGCTTAAAAGTTCACATACTTTTTTTCACAAGCACTATGAGTTTTTTGGCTGTTCTTAAATAATTCTGTTCTTTCATGTCTTTATTGTTAATTTTTTTTAGAACCATTATGTTTGTCAATACCCTTGACTTGATGAAGACCAGATCACATTTTATGACAAATTTATTTAGAAAGCTATGAAATTCCAAAAGGTTAATATACTTTATCTTGTTACTGTATTTATTTAAGGATATACTTTTCAAAACACTCAAGACTCTAAAAAGTTCTAAAATAGTTTTGTGCCATTGTAACAAATGTGGCACAATGGTTAGTTAAATAAAAATGGAAATTGAAAGGATTTCAGTGTCACTGTGTGCTTTACTTCTTTCTGCTAATCCAGGGCTTCATCACACTCATCTCATTACAATATGCTAACTGGATAACACTGGATATGTCTTATTAAATATGCAGTTTACTAAAATAATCTATTTACCTGCAACAAATTAATTACAGCCTAACTAGTTATTGTATTTACTAGCTGCTGACCTAAGATTTATAATTTTAAAGACATATATTTTGCTGATATTTTGCTGTACCTTTTGTTGGGAAATGTGTCTTTTGGGGTATTTTTTGCCTAGATATTGTCAATGGGGGTTGTATGATTCTTTGGTTCACAACTTCCTATTCTGAAAGCTTGATCAATTCTGCAACAAATGTTTATATGGTGACAGACTCAAATCGTTTTTCTTGTGTAGTTTAATGTAAGTTCAGACTAACATTTAAAATTTTTGGTTCAACCTCTCCCACAGCTTTTCAAAGCTGAAACTCAAGTAGATGTAGCAGAAACACATACAATCCCACCAGCAACCCAGATTTTAGATCAGGTAGTCTTCATGTAGCACCAATTTAGAGCTGTAATATGGGTCCCAGATGGGTTTTGCTTATGTTGTACATTTGGGAACTACCTTAAAACCCATTAAAATCCTGCATATAACCTACATAGGCAATTGACAAGGGGCAAACATGGAACCCACGGACAATCCCACTTACAACCCATATTTCATGCCCATGTTGTCCCTATGTAGTACCCACATAAAACTCAAATCTGGGCCCAACATGGGCATTATGCATATTGCCCAATTGGGGCCCACCAAACACCCAGTGGAATCCTACAGATAACCTACATGGGTAATTGACAAGGGGCAAATATGGAGCCCGCGGACAATCCCACTGACAACCCATATTTCATGACCATGTTGTCCCTATGTAGTACCCACATAAAAATCATATCTGGGCCCAACATGGGCATTATGCATATTGCCCAATTGGGGCCCACCAAACACCCAGTGGAATCCTACAGATAACCTACATGGGTAATTGACAAGGGGCAAACATGGAACCCGCGGACAATCCCACTTACAACCCATATTTCATGACCGTGTTGTCCCTATGTAGTACCCACATAAAACTAAAATCTGGGCCCAATATGGGTGTTGTGCATATTGCCCAGGTGGGGCCCAACTAGTGGCAAGTGCAATCCTGCATGAAATCCATGTGGGCAACTGGCATGAGGCCATTATGGAACCCGCGGACAATCCTATATAGGGCCCATTTTTCAGCCCAATTCATACCCATATGGGCCCTATATACAAATGTTGGCTGGGTTATGACAACTGCCATTAAGTGTCATTTACTCAATTATGTTATTTTTAATCCAAAGATGACATTGTTTGAGATATCTTTGTTATGACAACTTGACACATAAACCAATACAACACAACTTGTTATAAATCATAAACAATAATTATCAAACTTAAGAAATTACCTAGCTTTGTGGGTTAACATTACATTAAACTGTGATTTAAATGTCATTAAGTGTTAATACTATGTCAAATATTATTAATACTCGGTCAAATAAACATTATGAACTGAAGAATATTCATGATGCTGTTATAAAACTATTTAACAGAGTATTAACACTTAAGAACATTTTAATGACAAATTCAATTTGTATCACTAAAAGTGGTCAGTTATGTTGTCTTGGTTGTCATGAGAAGTTATGATGTATGGGTTAATGTCAAGTTGTCATAACAAAGACATTTCAAACAATGTCATCTTTGCAATAAAAATGACAAAACTGAACAAATGACACTTAATGACAGTTGTCATAAAAGTCCATAAAATCTCCTTCATATTCATGACGCGCGTCATGTCATGAATATGGATGTGTCATGTCAGCCTTATGAACACTCATTCAAGTAAAGTGATGTTTTATAAAAACATCATAAAAACTTTTTCATGTGTCATCGACCTGCAACCTAAACAGTTTATATGTGAAGAAATCCACGTATTTACTTCTCACGAGACGAGTGTTTGACAAATTATTTGTGCACGTCAAGCATAAAAGTCTTGTAGGTTTACTGAGGAGCCTGCAGGTTCAGCAGGTTCACGTCGTAGAGTAGAGCCATGCGAATTGCAAAAGTGTAAACAAGCCTTCAACTGCACAAAGCTAAAAAGAAATAAGCAACTGTGTGCTGATTCCACCACTTGTCACGTGTGAAAGGGCCTTTAAAGGAAAACACCACCATTTTTCAATATTTTACTATGTTCTTACCTCAACTTAGATGAATGAATATACATACCTATCTTTTTTCAATACGTGCACTTCTTTGTATCTGTGTCATGAATGTGTTAGCATTTAGCCTAGTGCCATTTATTCCATAGGATCCAAACAGGGAAGAATTTAGAATCCACCAAACACTTCCATGTTTTCCCTATTCAAAGATTGTTACATGAGTAGTTGGTGGCACAAAATAAAACATGATTTTTGATAAAAAATGAGAACTATATTGTATGGCGGAAGAGCACTTAGTCTGGCGCAGTAACATAATCACTCCTGTGAAGATGTTACTGCGCACTGAGGTCGAAATGCTGCAAACTAAGTGCTCTTCCTCCATGCATTGAAAATAGATAGTTACAGTATTAATTTGTCTAAGTTGAGGTAAGAACATGGTAAAATATAAAAAAATTGTGGTTTTCCTTTAAGTCAAAAGTGTAGGCCTATTTGTCAGCGTTCCACACTCTGTCTCAGTCGTGCAACGTGCAAGTGTGAATTTCCTTTCGCGACAGTTATAATAACACAAATCACATCACACAATAATTCAATCGCCCTTGCTTTTTTCCCACTCCAACATTTCAATTATTGCCCACTAAAAGCTGCACAGATATATTTGCTTACCTAAACTCTGGTGTCTGGTCTGAACTAGTTGATGCATGAAAACAGCACACTGACTGGTTGACTGGCTCAAAGTATTTTGAGTATTTTAAAAATACAAAAATACTCATCTTAAATGTATTTAAATACAAATTACATTTCATTTTTTTCAAAGGCTTTAAAATACAAAATACTATTTTGTATTTCAAATATGTATTTTAAATACATGTATTTGAAATACTGCCCATCCCTGCGTATACCACGCAACACTCCACATAATCAAACCACATAATCCACAATACCACTAAGCACTAAGTCTCCTAACTGTCTTTTTTGTGCCACCAAACACAATCTATTTCCGATAAATATCATTATCCTGGACGAGCCCCCAAAATGTTACATACCCAAATATCAGGGCAGTAATTTTTATGTAAATGGATTAATATTTTTTCAGAAGGAGTAGCATGGTAACACGGACAAGGACACAACCAAAATTAACTGCTATAAAGAGCTTTTATTTACAGGTGCCAAATGAAAGCTGTGAGTAGGGTTCAAGGTTCAAGTTTATTATAAGCCCAATTTTTATGCAACATGAAAATTTGTAAGCATCACACACCATCATACTAAAAACAATCCATAAACAATACATACAACAATCTCACACTTTTAAAAATCTTACTGCAGTAGGAATAAAAGAAACTCCATACCCGTTACTCTTAATTTTAGGCATACTATAACGTAACCCAGAAGGAAGCATTTTGAAATCATGGAACAGCGGATGAGTTTGATCTCGAAGGGTAGTTTTAGGTTATATAGAAAATTAGAATATATCACTTTTTACAGGTATTGAAATTAAACACAAAACAAGTTATTCAGCGTCCTTGACACCCTGTCTCAATAACATGCAGCGGGTGGCATATGCTCCTTACCTAATGGATCTAACAAAATATTATTCCTATGTGACACAGGCACGTAACACAGACAAATTGGGCTCGCAGGCTTTGTAGAAATGTTTTCTGGAGATTATGTGTGTCGATTTTGCACCGGCAGTTTCAGTGACTTTCGGTCTAAGCAGGATCTGTCAGGAGATTTTTGTCTAAGAAAGCCATAATGAACATGTGAAAAGTGCAGAGGAGCGTGAAAAACCTTGTGTTGGACTCTGCTGAAAGAGATTCTTTCTGATTTTGATGTCACAACTGGATATCCTCCTGATATACTCCACAATCTGTTTGAGTGTATTGTTCCAGTGGAACTTACACAGTGTATGTTAATGCCAAAAAACTTTTCTTTGGATACTTTAAATAAGGTACTCCTCAATTGTCCCTATAAGGGAATAAAATAAACCTCCTCCATATTGTGCCAAACAAAAACACAATTGGTGGCAATGCTGCTGAAAACTGGACCCTCTTGAGGTTAGTTCATGTCTTTCACGATTAGAGAATTTATACCTGAAGGGGAATCAGTGTGGCAGATTATTTTGAATTTAAAAAAGATAGTGGAACTTGCAAATGAGTCCATTGGATATCTTCAGTGCAAAATCACAGGCAAAAATACCAAGAAGCATTTCCTGATCACTACCTTCACATGATCCGATGTTTTGGCCCTTTGGTTGTGGACCATGTGATTAGAGGGCAAACACAGCTTTTTTTTAAATGTTGCTAATTTAAAGAGTTTGTGGACTCCAGGTGGCAATGGTGGATTGGGAGGGGTACTGACCAGAGGGTAGCCACAGACGACCTCATTAAAGAGTTCCATAGAAGCAGACCCGACTGCCCAGAGCCACAACTTCGAGGACGTCCTCGTAAAGTGCCAGGAGTGCGCCGCCTGATCACTTCCTGTTTGGTTCCCATTAAGCAGGTTCCCTCTCACCTGTGCAAAGTATTGCCAGTCTTACCTCGTTACCGACATTATTATTCTGTATTATGCCTTGTTTTTATGACCATTGCCTATTTCAAGACTGTTCATTTGTCTCTATGAATATCGGATTACCCCTGTGTTTGAAATCTAGCACCTTAACCCTTGTGTGGTGTTCGGATCTGGGGACCCATTTTTAATGTTTACTGAAAGAAAAATTATGCAATTAATTGTTGTTTCAACCTCAGATTCATTGGCCTTGGCTCATTTTCTATGAAGAAAATAAAGAACAAAGTAACGCGTTACTGTAATTCCACTACTTTTATCAGTAACGAGTATGTAACGAAGTATTTTTTTAAATCAAGTAACGCAATTACAATTACTGAAATTTAAATGAGTTCGTTACTCGCGTTACTCTATTTTGTAAAAAAATAACACTTACAGACAAGACATTTCTGATTTATGTTGCATGACGTGGTGGGCGGCGCAATGAATCATTTAACTTCATCATAGCTGACAGTGCGTATAGAATGAACATGAAAAATCTAAACGGGACAACATACCTTTATTTAAAAATTGTGCGCAAGTCATAATCCATCCGGTCTAATAAAACTCCATAGTATGTGTGAGTGAGGACTCTTTGGAAAGGCCCATACTTGCCCTTTCCAAGGAGCCTATGGTCGAGGGTGTAGCCTGATAAGGGGCGGAGCTACTGTCATTTGAATATGTGTAAAAAAAAAGCTTGGACTTAGTTTTTTTTTTTTTTTTAAACATGTGAAATAGGCTAAAGTTTAGTGTTCCTTTCCTCAGCCAAACAAGGTCGGAGACACTTGATCTTGGGTTCGTTGGAAAGCCCTGGAACAGTACGAGGGCGTGTCTCTCTCATGGGCGGAGCGGTTGGCGATTGAATATGAGGAAAAAATAGTTATATTTTTGAAAGTGACACCACCAACATGTCTCTACGAAGTTACGGGGCATATTTACATCACTGACAGTTTCCATGTATTCGTGCATGCAATAGTCTGCCATTGGACGAATAATGGGTTCGTGACATTTTTTTCCCTTTAGAGCCTTGCTGATTTTGACCGCATTATCGCGACACGGACGACGCACGGAGAACGGCAGAGTAACTTTCGCGCACCTACGACATGTACACGAACGCACTATTTATTTTTGAATTGAATCGCTGACACGTGTCAGGCCTCTATCTCGGCACAGGAACGCGCTAGGAAGGCGAGACCTGCGCACCCGTCTTAGTCTTGGCACAGTCGACGCTTGGTGCGAATTTGGTGAAGATCCGGCGAGGTCGAAAATTTGGTCCAAAAAACACGACAGTACCCCTTACGTCATTTTTTTGGACGAAATTTTCAACGTTGTAGGATTTAGCTCAAATCGCTTACACGTGATGTGGGGGTCGGGCCGTGCGCGGAAACGTGCGTCTCGGGGCGGTGACTCGTTACGGGGCGGAGCTACGGCCCTGACACGTGTCAACGATTCCATTCAAAAATCAATAGTGGGGTGTACATGTTGTACGTGCACGCAAGTGACCTTGACGCTATCCGTGCTTCGTCCGTGTCACGGTAATGCGGTCTATATCGCTGAGGCTCTCAAGGAAAAAACTGACAAAAACCTACTATTCGTCCATTGGCAGACTATTTACATGCAAGTGTCAGGCATCTATCTCGGCACAGGAACGAGCTAGGCGGGTGGGACCTGCACCATTGTCTTAGTCTCGGCACGCTCTACGTGTGGTGTGAATTTGGTGAAGATCGGGCGAGGTCAAAAATTTGGTAAAAAAAAAAAAACATAAGGGGTACGTACCCCTGTCGTTATTTTTGGACCAAATTTTCGACCTCGCCGGATTGTCGCCAAACTCGCACCACGCGTGTGTCCCAGGTTCCTAGCTCGTTCCTGCGCAGAGATAGAGGCCTGACACTTGCCTGCAAATAGATTGCCAATGGACACATAATGGATTTTTGTCAGTTTTTTCCTTTAGAGCCTCAGCGATTTCGACCGCATTACTGCGACACGGACGAAGCACGGATAAGGTCAAAGTCACTTGCGCGCACGTACGACAACGTGAGGTCAAGTACATGTCGTACGTACGCGCAAGTGACCTTAACGCTATCCCCGCTTTGTCCGTGTCGCGGTAGTGTGGTCAAAATCCCCGAGCCTCTAAAGGGAAAAACTGACACGAACCCATTATTCGTCAATTGGCAGACTATTTACATGCAAGTGTCAGGCCTCTATCTCAGCACAGGAATGAGCTAGGAGGATGGGACCTGCGCCACTGTCTTAGTCTCGGCACCCTCTTTGCGTGGTGCGAATTTGGTGAAGATCGGGCGAGGTCAAAATGATCGATCGGGAATATACGACTGGGGAACGCCTTAACGTCTTGATCTAGGCACGCTCTACGCATGGTGTGAATTTGGTGAAGATCGGGTCAATCCGCGCAAATAATGGGAAAATCTACAAATAGTGGGTTCATGTCATGGGGGGGTCGGGGGTGAGGTCAGTTGCGGTCAAGGGGTCAATCCGCACAACTAATGGGCAAATGGACAAATAGTGGGTCCGTGTCATGGGGGGGCGGGGGTGCGGTCAGTGGCGGTCAAGGGGTCAATCCGCGCAAATAATGGGCAAATGGACAAATAGTGGGTTCGTGTCATGGGGGGGGGTCGGGGGTGCGGTCAGTTGGGGTCAGGGGGTCAATCCACGCAAATGATGGGCAAACGGACAGATAGTGGGTCCGTGGCAGCCCCCCCACTTAGATAATGGGCCGGTGGACGGATAACTCGTCCGTGGACATACTGGGGGTTCCGGGGGCGTCGCCCGATGAATCGCACTTCCTAAACTGCAACTGTCAGTTTAGTGGTCCCGTGGACGCCCGAGCTGGGCGCCGCCCGATGGCAGAGGCCTGAACTGCAAGAGAAATCCCATACTTTTGACCCCTGATAGCTCCGCCCCCCTGGGGGTCCGGGGGACGGGTCGCACCCCACGCGACCGGGTCGGCCCACGGGCGAGGTGGACCCCACCCCGGGGTCTGAGAAAAATTTTGGGGGGCCGGCGCGCAGCTGACAGTTTCCATCGGCGTCGGCCAATGTACGTAACAGCTACAAGTGATGTAGGACATTTCATTATTTTTTTTAATATTTTTTCCTTTCTGTAAGTTTTTGCCAATAGCATGGCGTTGCCACATTAGTCTTGAAGTGTCTCCCGAATCGTATCAACACTTGTTAAAGGCCACTCCGCTCTAAGCACGCCTGCTCTCGTCTGATCTCGGAAGCAAAGCAAGGTCGGACCTGGTTAGTACTTGGATGGGAGACTGCCTGGGAATACCAGGTGTTGTAATTAATCATTTTTAATGTAATTTTTTTCCATAAATACGTCCTGTCAATAAGCGTTCGCCGCTGGCATGGCGTTGCCACATTAGTCTTGAAGTGTCTCTCGAATCGAGTCAGCACTCGCTTACGGCAACACCACCCTGGGCATGCCCGCTCGTCTGATCTCGGAAGCCAAGCAGGGTCAGGCATGGTTAGTACTTGGATAGGAGACTTCCAGGGAATGCCAGGTGCTGTAAGTATTTAATTATTTATTCTAATATTTTTCTTCCATGAATGCGTCCTTTCTGTAAGTGTTCGCTGATGGCATGGCGTTGCCACATTAGTCTTGAAGTGTCTCTCAGATCAAGTCAACACTCGCTTACGACGACACCACCCTGAGCATGCCCACTCGTCTGATCTCGGAAGCCAAGTAGGGTCGGGTCTGGTTAGTACTTGGATGGGAGACCGCCTGGGAATACCAGGTGCTGTAAGCATTTAATTATTTATTCTAATATTTTTTTACATGAATGCGTCCTTTCTGTAAGTGTTCGCCAATGACATGGCGTTGCCACATTAGTCTTGAAGTGTCTCTCGAATCAAGTCAACACTCGCTTACGACCACACCACCCTGAGCATGCCTGCTCGTCTGATCTCGGAAGCCAAGCAGGGTCAGGCCTGGTTAGTACTTGGATGGGAGACTTCCAGGGAATGCCAGGTGCTGTTAGTATTTAATTATTCATGTAATTTTTTTCATAAATTGGTCCTTTCTTTAAGCGTTCGCAGATGGCATGGCGTTGCCACATTACTCTTGAAGTGTCTCTCGCATCGAGTCAACACTTGTTAATGGCCACACCACCCTTAGCACGCCTGCTCTTGTCTGATCTGGTTAGTACTTGGATGGGAGACCGCCTGGTGCTTTAAGCATTTAATTAATTACATATATATTCAAATACTTTTTTCCATGAATGCGTCCTTTCTGTAAGTGTTTGCCAATGGCATGGCTTGCCACATTAGTCTTGAAGTGTCTCTCGAACCGAGTCAGCACTCGCTTATGGCCACACCACCCTAAGCACACTTGCTCTCGTCTGATCTCGGAAGCCAAGCAGGGTCAGACCTGGTTAGTACTTGGATGGGAGACTGCCTGGGAATGCCAGGTGCTCTAAGCATTTAATTATTTTTTATAATTGCCACATTAGTCTTGAAGTGTCTCCCGAATCTGGTCAATGCATGTTAACGGCCACACCACCCTGAGCACGCCTGCTCTTGTCTGATCTCTAAAGCAAAGCAGGCTAGGGCCTGGTTATTACTTGGATGGGAGACCACCTGGTGCTGTAAGCAAATAATTAATTATTTACATATTCAAATATTTTTTCCATGAATGCGTCCTTTCTGTAAGCGTTCGCTGATGGCATGGCATTGCCACATTGGTCTTGAACTGTCTCTCGAATCAAGTCAACACTCGCTTACGACCACACCACCCTGAGCATGCCCACTCGTCTGATCTCGGAAGCCAAGCAGGCTCAGGCCTGGTTAGTACTTGGATGGGATACTGCCTGGGATTGCCAGGTGCTGTAAATATTTAATTATTCATGTAATTTTTTCATAAATTGGTCCTTTCTTTAAGCGTTCGTGGATGGCATGGCGTTGCCCCATTAGTCTTGAAGTGTCTCTCGAATCGAGTCAGATCTCGCTTACGGCCGCACCACGCTCACGCTCTCGTCTGATCTTGGAAGCCCAGCAGGGTCAGGCCTAGCTAGTACTTGGATGGGAGACTGCCTGGGAATACCAGGTGCTGTAAGTATTTAATTATTTTTAATGTATTTTTTTCCATGAATGCATCCTGTCAGTAAGCGTTCGCCGATGACATGGCATTGCCACATTAGTCTTGAAGTGTCTCTCGAATCGAGGCATAACTCGTTTACGGGCGCACCACCCTGAGCACTCCTGGTCTCGTCTGATCTCGATAGCCAAGCAGGGTCAGGCCTGGTTATTACTTGGATGGGAGACTGCCTGGGATTGCAAGGTGCTGTAAGTATTTAAATCTTTTATTATTTTTAATGTAATTTTTTAACATAAATGCATCCTGTCAGTAAGCTTTCGCCGATGGCATGGCGTTGCCAAATTAGTCTTGAAGTGTCTCTCGAATCGATTCAACACTCGTTTACAGCCAAACCACCCTGAGCACACTTGCTCTCGTCTGATCTTGAAAGCAAAGCAGGTTCGGATCTGGTTAGTACTTGGATGGGAGACCGCCTGGGAATACCTGGTGCTGTAAGCATTTAATTATTTTTTCTAATATTTTTTTCAATTAATGCGTCCTTTCTGTAAGTGTTTGCCAATGGCATGGCGTTGCCACATTAGTCTTGAAGTGTCTCTCGAATAGAGTCAGAACTCGCTTACGGCCACACCACCCTGAGCACGCCTGCTCTCGTCTGAAGTCTTGAAGTGTCTCTCAAATCAAGTCAACACTTGCTTACGACCACACCACCCTGAGCATGCCCGCTCGTCTGATCTCGGAAGCCAAGCAGGATCAGATAATACTTGGATGGGAGACTTCCAGGGAATGCCAGGTGCTGTAAATATTTAATTATTCATGTAATTTTTTTCACAAATTGGTCCTTTCTTTAAGCGTTCCCGGATGGCACGGCGTTGCCACATTAGTCTTGAAGTGTCTCTCGAATCTAGTCAGAACTTGTTTACGGCCGCACCACCCTGATCACTCCTGCTCTTGTCTGATCTCGATAGCCAAGCATATAAGGCCTGTTTAGTACTCGGATGGGAGACTTGCTGGGATTGCCAGGTGCTGTAAGTATTTAAATCTTTTATTATTTTTAATGTAATTTTTTTACATAAATGCATCCTGTCCGTAAGCGTTCGCCGATGGCATGGCGTTGCCACATTAGTCTTGAAGTGTCTCTCGAATCAATTTAGCACTTGTTTATGGCCACACCACCCTGAGCACACTTGCTCTCGTCTGATCTCGAAAGCAAAGCAGGTTCGGGTCTGGTTAGTACTTGAATGGGAGACCGCCTGGGAATACCAGGTGCTGTAAGTGTTTAATTATTTTTTGTAATAATTTTTTCCATGAATGCGTCCTTTCTGTAAGTGTTTGCCAATGGCATGGCGTTGCCACATTAGTCTTGAAGTGTCTCTCGAATCGAGTCAGAACTCGCTTACGGCCGCACCACCCTGAGCATGTCCGTTCGTCTGATCTCGGAAGCCAAGCAGGGTCAGGCCTGGTTAGTACTTGGATAGGAGACTGCCTGGGATTGCAAGGTGCTGCAAACTTTTAATTAATTATTTTTTTTTATTTATGATTTTTTCCATGAATGCAACATTTCTGTAAGCGTTCTCTGATGCCATGGCGTTGCCACATTAGTCTTGAAGTGTCTCTCGAATCGACTCAGCACTCACTTGCAACCACACATTCCTGAGCACGCCTGCTCTCGTCTGATCTTGGAAGCAAAGCAGGGTCGGGTCTGGTTAGTACTTGGATAGGAGACCCCCTGGGAATACCAGGTGCTGTAAGCATTTAATTATTTATTCTAATATTTTATTCCATGAATGCGTCCTTTCTGTAAGTGTTCGCCAATGACATGGCATTGCCACATTAGTCTTGAAGTGTCTCTCGAATCAAATCAACACTCACTTACGACCACACCACCCTGAGCATGCCCGCTCGTCTGATCTCGGAAGCCAAGCAGGTCAGGCCTGGTTAGTACTTGAATGGGAGACTTCCAGGGAATGCCAGGTGCTGTATTTAATTATTGATGTAATTTTTTTCATAAATTGGCTTTAAGCGTTCGCGGATGGCATGGCGTTGCCACATTACTCTTGAAGTGTCTCTCGCATCGAGTAAAAACTTGTTAAGGGCCACACCACCCTTAGCACGCCTGCTCTCGTCTAATCTCAGAAGCAAAGCAGGGTCGAGCCTGGTTAGTACTGGTCGCGCCTGGTGCTGTAAGCAAATAATTAATTATTTATATATCCAAATACTTTTTTCCATGAATATGTAAGCTTTCACTGATGGCATGGCGTTGCCACATTAGTCTTGAAGTGTCTCTCGAATCGAGTCAGAACTCGCTCTCATCTGATCTCAGAAGCCAAGCAGGGTCAGGCCTGGCTAGTACTTGGATGGGAGACTGCCTGGGATTGCCAGGTGCTGTAAGTATTTAATTCTTTTATTATTTTTAATGTAATTTTTTTCCAAAAATGCATCCTGTCAGTAAGCGTTCACCGATGGCATGGCGTTGCTCGTCTGATCTCGGAAGCCAAGCAGGATCAGATAGTATATGGATGGGAGACTTCCAGGGAATGCCAGGTGCTGTAAGTATTTAATTATTCATGTAGTTTTTTTCATAAATTGGTCCTTTCTTTAAGCGTTCGCGGATGGCATGGCGTTGCCACATTAGTCTTGAAGTGTCTCTCGAATCTAGTCAGAACTCGTCTACGGCCTCACCACCCTGATCACTCCTGCTCTCGTCTGATCTCGATAGCCAAGCAGGGTCAGGCCTGTTTAGTACTTGGATGGGAGACTGCCTGGGATTGCCAGGTGCTGTAAGTATTTAAATCTTTTATTATTTTTAATGTAATTTTTTTAACATAAATGCATCCTGTCCGTAAGCGTTCGCCGATGGCATGGCGTTGCCACATTAGTCTTGAAGTGTCTCTCAAATCGATTCAGCACTTGCTTACGGCCACACCACCCTGAGCACACTTGCTCTTGTCTGATCTCAAAAGCAAAGCAGGTTCGGGTCTGGTTAGTACTTGGATGGGAGACCGCCTGGGAATACCATGTGCTGTAAGTATTTAATTATTTTTTCTAATATTTTTTCCATGAATGCGTCCTTTCTATAAGTGTTTGCCAATGGCATGGCGTTGCCACATTAGTCTTGAAGTGTCTCTCGAATCGAGTCAGAACTCGTTTACGGCCGCACCACCTCAGGGCCACACTCCCACTCTCGTCTGATCTCGGAAGCCAAGCAGGGTCAGGCCTAGCTAGTACTTGGAACAAATGACACCAGACTCTGACAGTCAGAAATCACCAAAGATACTATTAAGGAGATGTGTGAAATTGCAAAAACAATGTCAGACAATGTAATATGCTCTGGTCCCCCTCCCGGCCTACCGGGGAGATGAAACACATAGTAGATTAGTGTCTCTCAATGGCTGGATGTCAAAGTGGTGCCCTCAGCATAATGTAGGGTTTATAGACAATTGGAAGCATTTCTGGGGTAGACCATTCCTCCTAACCCGAGATGGTCTTCATCCGACATCAGAAGGAAGTGCTATACTCACCAGAAATCTGATTAATAGTCTTAATTCTGATATAGTATGACTATCCAGGGCCCAGGTCAGGAAACAGACGGATCAGCTTAACTGTCCGTCTGTTAGCTGGCATGATATGTCAAGATCACATATATCCCAGCACTTCGAGTCGATCTTACCAGAATATCAACATATTTCAACTGTATCTGTTCCCCGAACAAGCAAATACAGAGCACCGCTTGCCACATCACGTACAAATTTGATCAACATAAAATTAGAAAACAATACATTACAAGATGAACCTCGAATTTTAAAATTCGGCCTTCTTAACATTAGATCGCTGACCAATAAAGAACCTATTGTTAATGAAATAATTAATGACCAAAACTTAGATGCACTCTGTTTAACAGAAACCTGGCTTAAAGCAGATGACTACACTAGTTTAAACGAATCCACCCCACAAGACTATTATTATAAACACGAACCTCAATTAAAGGGGAGAGGGGGTGGTGTAGCTACAATATACAACAACATTTTTAAAGTTAACCAGAAATCTGAACTAAAATTTAACTCATTTGAACTAATGTTATTAAATATGGAAATAACTGATCGTAACAACAAACAGCTTTCTTTTGTCTTAGCTCCAATCTATAGACCTCCGGGCCACCATGCAGATTTCCTTAAAGAAATAGCAAATTTCCTGTCTGAGCTTGTAGTCACTGTAGATAAAGCTCTTATAGTTGGTGATTTTAATATCCATGTGGATAACCCAAAAGATGCATAAGGACGTGCTTTTATGGATGTTCTAAATTCTCTCTGTATTAAACAAAACGTGTCAGGGCCCACGCATACTCGTAAGCACACATTAGACTTAATTCTGTCACTTGGACTCAATATTAATGACATCGAAATATCACCCCAGAGTGATGCAGTTTCTGACCATTACCTTGTGTCATACACTGTACTTCTAGATAGGATCACTCAATCCACAACATGCTACCGACTAGCCAGAACTATAATTTCCACCACTAAAGATAGCTTTATTAGCACTCTTCCAGACCTGTCCCAAATGAAACATGTAGCAGATAACTGTGACGATCTAGATACTGTAATAGAAAACCTGAACAATGTCTGTTCTAACACACTGGATGCCGTTGCTCCCATTCGAAAAAAGAAAATCAAAGAAAAACCGCCAGCTCCATGGTATGATCATCACACCGCAGCTCTTAAAAAGGCAGCTAGAAAAATGGAAAGAAATTATAGAAGCACAAAGTTACAGGTATGGCGTGTAGCATGGAAAGAGAGTGTTAAACACTACAGACAGGCTATAAAAACGGCCAGATCTACCTATTTCAGTACGCTTATTAAAGAAAATCATAACAACCCTCGTTTCCTCTTTAGCACAGTTGCAAAACTGACAAGAAACAAAGAACAATCAGAAACCAATAGTAAACTCCAACACAATAGTAACGATTTCAATATGGAAGAAAATTAATGACAAATCTTTTTGAATTAAAACAGCCTGTTGAATTGTACTACCTGAAAAAAATGCATTGTATTAACCGTACTTGAATTTTAATGCATTGTATTTTTATGTTTTTGAATAGAAAAAGCATGTTGAATTGTACTACCTGAATAAAAATGCATTGTATTGACCGTACTTGAATTTTAATGCATTGTATTTTTAGGGCTTGCATTTTTAAGGGGTGAAATTCAACATGATTGCATATTTAAGATGTGAATATTTCACTTCAAAACATTTAAAACACATTTTCTGTATTAAAAATTCAATAGTCCATATTCATGTTTCAGATTTTTCTTCAAAATATTCAGTCTGTTTAAAAATACAACGTAAAATATTCAGCAGGCAATATTCTGTCCATTTAATTTCACGTCCACAAATTCGCGTCCAAAAATTCAGTGCTTCAAATTTCAACACTTCACATCCGGGAACTTCAGGAAAAGCAATAGACTACCGAGCATAATCTTCATCTGCTGTTAGTAGACCTCACCAGCAGGTGGTGCCAGAGCGTGTTGACGAAGAGCAGAGCAACAATTAAGAGACGACGAAAGGCCTTTACAAAACCTCATTTGCCAAAATGGACCGAGCGGTGAGTACATATTATGATATTCTGGGTCACTATGTATTCGATGCTTTATTCATTATTGTAAATGCGATGTTGTCATAAATATAAATCCAGAAAACTCTGTCAATGTCGGATTTTATATTAAGTCTAAGTAAAGTAACTGTAATACGTTCAGACATAGAGATTGCTTTGCTTATGATTCTAATGACAGATACTAAACGGTTTTTACATGATTACCGATTATAAATTAAAAGTTACATCTCAACCAAGATATCAGTTAATCTCCGTCATATATTGGTCGAGTAGAATTGTGATTTAGTTCTATAATCACAGCTGTGGTTAGGCCAGAGGCACGAGGCTGCAGTCAGAGCCATGATGATAGATTACGGGTGTGAAAGATCACAGATCCGTGATCCGTACGGATAGACTAAGACCTGCGTCTTAAGAATGATTCTGACTAACTGGCATAGCAATATATGAATGTTAATTAAGCCCATTGCACGAGCAAAGCTCAAGCTGACTATAGATATAAAAAAAGCAAAGCTCTTATATAAAGACACCAGTAACTGGCACAGCAAGTATAAGACTTTTGAATCTAAAATAATAAGTGGATTAAGCTCTTTTAATCTGCAAGTGAGGAATTAAAAGAGAAACTTTTACTGCTTCTGCTCTATCTAAAAAAAGGAAAGAAAACTACATAAACCATTATAACACACCGGCCACATTTATAATCTGGTGTGTAAGCTGGTGGCGTCTTATTTATATATATATATATATTTTTTTTTACTTTACCATACTCTTAACATATATTTGCCTTACTGTGGACCATAATATTTACAATCAACTTTTTCTTAATTTGTTGTAAAAGCTTTAGGCTACTTTAAAGGCATAGTTTACCCAAAAATGAAAATAATGTCATTAATGACTCTCATGTTGTTACAAAGTCGTAAGACCTCCGTTCACCTTTGAAAACACAGCTTAAGATTTTTTATATTTAGTCAGAGCTTGCTTGACCATTCATTGAAAATGTATGTGTACTGTCCATGTCCAGAAAGGTAATAAAAACATCATCAAAGTAGTCCATGTGACATCAGTGAGTCAGGTAGAAAGTGTTGAAGCATCGAAAATACATTTTGGTTCAAACATAACAAAAAATACGACTTTATTCAGCATTGTCTTCCGGTTCTGTTGTGAATCGTGTGCACAAGATTGAAGTCACGTGACTGCAGTGACGCGGCTGACATGTTACCTGGTGCGCCCCAGCTGTTTTTTGCGTCTGAGCTTCGTTTATAGTCTGAGGGAGATGGATGTTGTAAGTTTGAAAAAAAACTTCTCAAACAAGTCTGAGGATAACACGTCAGCAGCGTCACTGCAGTCTAGGATCCGATATGCTGGATCGGTATCAGGCCGATTGATATGTGCGTTAGCCGTGGTTGTTACTGACAAGCTATTAAAAAGACAACGTATTATAAAAGGACTATAAACGTTATTATGCACTATATTCAAAGTCTTTTAATACACTCAATAGCTTCATGTGAAGGAACAAACGCACATTTAGAGATATTTTAGTTCACAGAAACACTGTAACCACAAACTGTGTTAATCCGCTGGTGAAGCGGACGGATGAAACGCGTCATTCACACACGCACACCCAAGATAACTGTAGGTTATAAACTTTCCATTGCGGTGTGAGGATTCCCATGAGAGGATTCAAGGGCATCAATTCTGCACCCCGAATGTGCATAAAAAGTCTGGTCAAACGCATAATTTCCAAAACAACCATCTGCACACTAAAGCACAGAATTTTTTTAGCATACTTAATTGATCAAATATACCTAATATATGTTCTTCTAAACACTGTCATGATTAATATTTACTAATGTTCTCTGTAACTTGTAAATCATTTTAAATTATTGGTTTTAACATTTAAAATTATACTAGATGTAGCAGAAAGCACTATACACATTGAATTACAATAGTATTGGGCATATATCCATATAGGCTGATATACGGAATTCTGGTATCAGAATCAGTTAGGAAATGAAAAGTGGGATTGGGACATCCCTACTGCAGTCTTGTGCACGCAGTTCACAACGAAACCAGAAGAGAAGACAATGCTGAATAAAGTAAACAGAGGCTCCAGATAAAAAGAGAATGATTGTTTTTATTGCACTATTCTCCAAGTGAATCGGTTACACTATGAGACACATCACATTCCTTAAAAGTTTACACACCAATAGATCTGATCTTTGAAGGGAATAGGGCATAGGGATGATCAAGTCATCCACTGATTTACAACAGGTAGTTTGAGACAATGAAAGTCTTAAAAAACAGCGTTTGTGAAACTAAATGTTAGAGCGTGTGACCATCCGCTTTGTTGGCAGATTTTTCCAGTTACAGATATATGCTTCACGTCTCCCTCACTCATTATAAAATCAGCAGTGGCGGAATGACACATAAACGATGCGAAATGGTGAAGCAGTTACGGTGACGATACTGGTAGAATATCTCACGGCTATCAGACAATTACATTCAATAACTAACCAATAAGAATTCTTGTATAAAATAAATAGGACCTGTCTATCTATCCAGGGTATTGTTTCTCAAAAGTATCATAGGCCCAAGTAGATATCACCATTGCCACCAATGGTCTCTATGATCAACTTAGCTTTTGAAAAATGCAGCCCAGTAACGTTATCTGCATTAATAATTTGTCACCTACAGTATGATAAGTGGAAATCTTGTTAAGCTACTCTCCATGTCCCATACATGTTGTGTTTGTTTCACAAGGGAGACAATGAAGTGCTGAGATCAGCAAGGCACCTTTTGTCACTCTTGACCCAAGAAAAAGCTGCGTGTTCAACAAGTCAGGGAACAAACAGGTAATGGAATATTTTTTATCAAGCATTTTAACAATGTCAGCACACACATTATGATAAAACTTAATCTTTTTTTGTCAGATCATCTAATGGTAGAGTCCAAACTCAAGGGCCATCATCTTCTGTACAAACAGAAATGACCAGGTCAGTAGAAAATTGTATATTGCATTCCTGGTTATGAATTGTTGGTCTGCTCTGATCTACAAATTTCTGTATACATAAAATTTTTACAACAGGTCCTTTCCTGGATTATTTTCAAGTCGCAGAGGAAAACGCCGCTTTACTGGAGCATGTCCTGTGCCCATTAAACCAAAACCATTTCAGGTCATGTTCCACCTGCTTCCAGCCCAATGTGAGCGGTCCCCTAGTGGTCCAGATCAACTGGTCCATACACAGGCAGGACTAGGACGCAGAATTGCCACTCTAGATGAAAATATGACTCATGAAGAGGTACAGATACACTTCATGTCAAAAAGAACCTGTTAATATAATTATCTTTGTGAATGGTCACACAGAGCAGTGGTTCTCTCTTTTTTTTTTTTTTTTGCTGTGCGGCCCCCTTTATGCCCCCCCAAAGACATTCCACAACTTAAAATTTGAATTAAACAAAACAAATTACATTATTGCCTTATTTTTCTGATGTTTAATTAAAGAGAATTATGATAAATTAATGTTTTTTATAAAATGTCATTAAACTGGGATCCCCAGATATAGAGCAGCGATAGCAGCGTGATTAATTAATTCTGTTTTCTTTAACAGTTATGCGATAAACTTATCGAATTGTATCCAAAACTTGGAGGAGTAACTGGTGGATGGCTCCTTTATAAAGGATCTGGTAATATTTATTGCCTTGAGTATGAATGATCTAGATGTTTAAATATAGTTATAAATGACAGATACATACAGATAGAACAGTACTATGTTGAAGTGTTAAGAACATTAGATGTTTCATCAGAGAAATATATATACATGCATACATTAGAATGTAATAAAAACATAACATAACTCTTTTGTTGTTCATACTTTCAGGTGGTTGGGGAAGTCGGAAGCTTGCTGTAGTGGCACCTGCAGACTGTGGCTACACAGGCAGGCTTATAAAAATGAACAAAGTAAGAGAAAGTTCAGTCCTTTATATAGCCCCTCTCCAGGAGGAGCTTGACACTGCTCCCTTGCCACCATCATCGGAATCATTTCGTGACATGCCAAAGGCAGTATGCAAACAATGCAAAAAGTCCTTCCCACTTCAGATCCTTACAAATCACATTAAGACTTGTTCTGATGTTGTTGTGGTTGAAGATGAAAATCAGGATGATATTCTGTATAAGGCACATGATGTGGAAAGCGTGAAAAATAACAATGAAAAGGTAAATTCTCTCTGTACACTTGCATTTCTTTATAAATACATTTGGGCCTAAATGAGCAAAAGGTTAATTGCAAACTGTTGGAAAAATTTGCATAAAAAAGAATATTTAAGAGGTTTTTTTGTAAGCGGTTGGTCATCTATTTTATAGGGTTGCTGTCCGGTTTGCCAAGAAGAAATGCCCCTTGACATCTTGGAAGTCCATGCCAGTGAATGTGGTGAAAGGTGTGTAAGCTGGGAAATATTTTGTGACAAATAAAAAAATTATTTGTAAAAGTGCTCTTAACATCACATTAGAAACAGCATTTTTATTGTTTTCCCCCTGTAGACCACTGGATGATGAAATTAACAACACAACTGAGTTGTCATGTTTGGATAATGAAGTGAACAACACTGAATTTTCATACATGGATAATGGTATTTACATTGTTTCCTTCCTGGCTTTTTTGCCAGTTGCAAGAGGGTGACATGACAGTTTGTTGGCATTATGTTCTATTGCTGAAGTTCTAAATAAGTCTATATTTGAAGAGTTTCGTTGCAAGACGAGATAACCGCCGTTTTTTTAATTGTTCAGAAATCTCGTTTTTTGGTTGTGCATTCCAATTAATTTCAATGCAACTGCAGTTGGTTTGTTTTGATTTAAACCTTCATAACTTAAAAAATACAGCTAAGTAGCACAATAAAACAAAATAATAACATGATAACATAATAATAAACATGTTTTGACAAAAATGTTAAAAAATGAATTTATCTCATTTTGCAACGAAACTCTTCTTTTATAGTCCATCATGAATTTGTGGCAAACAAGTAGAGACAGAGAAAAATGGTACTACTATTGATGTGCAACATCTTGATATTTTATTTTTTATATCAGATTGGAAGACCCACCCTGATCCAAAAATGGCTGCTGACTTGTACAGAAAGGAAATTCTCAGATTGCATGAGACAGGGAAACCGCTTTTGATGTGTATGGACTTAAGATCAGGTGTTGAAGAACAAGAGAGGCAACTGATCAACTTTTACAAGCAAAGACACGTAGAGTGGGCATGTCCGGTTAAATGTCAACTTCAAGGTACAGTCTAAAGAAGAATAACTGTGTGCAATAAAATATGCAGCTCATATAGTCAACCTGTGATGTCAGCTTTAATTATTGTATGTTAATTTTTTTCAGGGGATGCCGCAGTTGGTGACGGAGTGACTAGGCACTTTTTTTCTACAGTTCTCGAAAAACTGAAGTATGGTTTCAGTTTGAACTTGGGTATGCAGTCATCTAATAGTTGCACTGCAAAATTTATATTTTGAATAATTGCTATAATTGGATATACCTAATGCTTATTTGGAATTAACAGGAAACACAGGAGTTACTTGCCTCTTCGAGGGGGAGCCTGACCACTTGGTGCCCTCATCCTTACAATTCCTCATTGAAAGCGATCTCTTCCTAGTTGCAGGGAGAATGCTAGGCCATTCCTTTCTGCATGGTGGCCCATGTTTTGCAGGGCTCAGCAGAGCTTTTGTTCATGTTCTGCTTCAAGGTTCTGAAGATACTGCCACTTTGCAACTGGAGGACTGCCCAGATGTTGACATACGAGAGACCATCGACTTGGTATATATAAAATGTTTTATTTTTGTAGATACTTGATTTAGTTTTGGAAGATGCTTTGACCTATTTGGAATTTGTTGTTGTTGCCATTTTATATATATACAGATCAGCCACAACATTGACCACCTGCCTAATATTGTGTAGATCCCCTTTTTGCCACCAAAACAGCCCTGACCTGTCAAGGCATTGACTCATTAAACCTTTCTATCAGAACCAGCATTCACATTTTCACCGATTTCAACTACAGTAGCTTGTCTGTTGGATCGGACACTGACCACTGCAGACTGGGAACACCCCACTAGAGCTGCTGTTTTGGAGATGCTCTGACCCAGTCGTCTAGTCATTACAATTGCACTAGCCCATTTTTCCTGCTTCTAACACATCAACTTTGAGGACAAGTGTAGTTGATGTGATAGAAGCAGGGAAAATGGGCGGATCGACTTTGACAAGGGCAAAATTTTGATTGCTGGGTCAAAGCATCTTGTGGGATGTTCCCAGTCTGATGTAGTCAGTACCTATCAAAAGTGGTCCAAGGAAAAAGTGAATGCAGGTTCTGATTAGAAGAATTTAGTGCCTCAACGGGTCAGGGCTGTTTTGGTGGTAAAATGGGGATCTACACAATATTAGACAGGTGGTCATAATGTTATGGCTCATCTGTGTGTGTTTGTATATGTGAAATTATTTATACGTAGTTACAACCCCTAGCATAAATTATGGAATCAACACACACTTTTTACATTTAATGATGTTCACCCAGATGCTTCACTTTAAAGCAAATAGACAAATCACAGAAACCTTTTTATTTTTTGTTCTTTAAATACGCAACTCAATCTGCTGTAATGACTTTTCTGACCCCGACATGCGCAGTGGGAACCGCCTGTGACGTGAAGGGGTCTATTAGTCAGCAGTAAAAACAATTGAGTGCTTACACACCTTAACCAGCTACTGATCTAATTGAAAAGAAACATGGCCTCAACAAGAGAGTTGTCAGTTGAAACAATGGAAATGATTTTTGGGGATTTGTATATTTGCTTTTAAGGGAAACATCTAGGTAAACATACCAGAGCAATGTTTGTGGTAAGCGTGGTATAAGAGGAATAATTGACTGTGTTGAATTATTTGAATATAAACACACCGCTTCACATCGTGCCACATTACCACCTTGACTGTGCGTTAATTTCTTATAATTCAACGGCCCGTCGTCAATTATTCCTTACACACACAAACCAAATATTATTCAGACATTTTTACTTTTTTTTTACATTTTTACTAGAGGGTGTATGACACTGTAGTTCTTTTATGTAAGTTAGGGTTAGCAAAATAAAGTTAAATACATGTCATTGAAAAATCTTCATACATTGCACTTCTAAAAACTAAAAATTTGGAATCAAAAATTATTTGGACACTTTTGTTATATTTGTTTTATTTATTTTTAGCTCAGTGGACATTCTCCATTAAATGAGGACCAGTCGAGTAAAGTACTGGTACTGTGTTTGTCTTGGGATCTTCCTGGTCCAACAGAAGGAAATAGGAGGTGGCTTTATGAACGTCTGCTATCACATGCGGTAATTAAAATTTGTGTTTGTGACAATGTAAATTGCACTTATTTTTATACATTTCAATTATCTTTTGCAACTAATTTTACTTGAATACTTGTTAATGCATTTTTATCATGCTTCTTATGGCACTGTAATACAGGTGTAAGAGAGATGTCAGCATTTATGATCTTTCACACTAAGCTTTATAATGTAAGGATGTTAAATTCTAGAATAACAGCAGGATAGTAAGAACATGCTCTGGGGTGAAAGGTTTTTTTCTGTCTGCATTCCGACATTGAAATTTGAATGTAACCCCCCCCATTTCTTTGTAGGTTCTTGGTAGAAGAACACGACAAATTAAACAGATAAGACGAGGACTAAAAGAGACTTTTGTTTGGAATCTTCTAAATGAGAGGAAGGATGTGGCATTTTCCCTAAGGAATCAGAGGACTCGTGCACTCCAGAGGTAAGGCTTCCTTCTCTTTAGATGACTACAAACATCTTTTTCCTTAAACGGAATGTCAATGTCTCTTTTCTTTGCAAACATAAATACATAACTGATTATAGACTCTCATTCTGTTACTTATTTAGATGCTGCTTTCCCATATCTCCTGGCATAGGAGTGATGATGAAGATGATGATGATGACGACAACGAATACTCGCCTGATATAAAGGAAGGAATCACTGGGTATTTAAAGCAGTTCATTGAGACAGGTATGTGCTTCAGAATTTGAAAAGTATAGCTGTGTCTTCCTAGCTAACAGAAAAAAAGTTCCTTGAAAGTTCCCATGGTTTCCAAAAACATTCTGCCAGCGTAAAAAGTGTCCAGTTTTCTTGAAGTTCTAAGAACGTTTTTGTGTTGTCTGAACGTTAGAGGAATGTTACATTTTACCTTTATTAAACGTTAGGACAATGACATGTTTTAATGTTCACACAATCTTTAAAACAACAACTGTTTATTATATTGACTTGTTTGATTGTTATATAAAACATAGAGAAACATTGCATTTCATTTTTTATAAAACATTATTTCTGAATGTTCAGTAAATATATTGCTGTAGAAAACACAATTCACTTACTAGGTATAGATGTTGTTTTGTTTCATTTTAAAGGATAATTCCGGTATTCAACACTTTGAGTCTCATTTCTGGTTTGTTTTGGATGAACTACAGTGATGGACACAGAAATCCCGACAATGGGTCGTGTCTTGACTTTTCGACTCATTTAGAAGCGTCTCCTGACTGCCCCAGAACGGAAGCCAATGGGCACGCACAAACACGTCACCAAAACAACACTCAACGTTCATTTTCAAAACTGTACTACTCCCCGAGTGGTTCGTGGTGTTCGTTGATGATCAAAAACAAATATATTAGCGCAATGTATGATTTCAGTCCGTGTTATTTGCTATAGTGGAACTATTTTTTCAGATACCTCACAACCGCGTATATACTTCCGCTCTATATTTGAGTCTGAAGCATGAATGAACGTAGTCCAATAAACTGTAATAAAACGGTAGCATACTTTCAAAATCAAGTTTATTTAAAACACTTACACCATCCAATATGTTTTTTCATCAGCAAAACAATAAAGAAGATATTTTGCAGAAACCCCAGTGCTCCGTCATGCATGTCAACAGATCCGCACACTTTAAGAGCTAAAGCATATATATCCAATACAACAGTAATCCCCCATAACTCCGTGTGACATATTGACGTCTTGTGAAGCAAATCAATCAGTTTTTGCAAGAAACTGAACGTTATTTACAACACTATTAGCGTGCTTTCCGTTTGAGGTGATCTCTTCCACTATTGCTGTTGGCTATGGATGTTGGTCTCTCTGCGCCACCTATAGAGCGGGAGCGTGAAGCGCACTTCCTGCTTGGCAAAAGCTCTGCGTTAACGCTGTAAAATATATATATATATATATATATATATATATATATATATATTATTCGAATCTCAAAACTGAAAATCGAATGTCAACCCACGAATCGAATGTCAGCCCTACAAATATGGGATAAATTTCTTCTGAAAGTAAACAGACCCTTTTCTGTTTCCCGGCGGCGGAGTGATATATCAGCGAGCAATGCGTCTTCCAAGGGAAGTCAATGGAATTTTACAAAATGCCAAATAAAACACGACAGAAACTGTATTTCGCTACACAACTTGTTTTTAATCATCAACGAACACCACGAACCACTCGGTGAGCAGCACAGTTCCGAAAATGAACGTTAAGTGTTGTTTTAATGACGTGTTTGTGCATGGCCACCGACCTCCACTCTGAAGCAGTCAAGAGACGCCCCCAAACGAGTCAAAAACTCAAGACACGACCCACTGTCAAAATGTATGTGTCCATCAATGTAGTTCATCCAAAACAAACCAGAAATGAGACTCAAAGTGTTAAATACCGGAATTATCCTTTAAGTCACCATTATTGTGATTAATGTGTTTTAGTTGGACTCTTGACTTTTTGCTTGCTAGGTTTTTTCCGGGTTGTTAACTTTGTGTTAATACACCACATTTGTTATAAACATGTAAAGTTAATAGTGTAATTCTGTGGTGGTTGGTACATAATGGTAGAGATCATCACCTAATTAATTTACTAATCAAAAGTTTATTTTCTGTCAATAATGTAAATGAGATCCAGCACTTTCACAGCAGTTTGTCATTAAGGAGTTTTAGAAACTTAACACAAAAATATCTGCTGTAAAATTGGGATGCACAAACATCAAGAATCAGACTATGAATCTCAACCATGGTGACAAATAAAATTGTAAAAAAAATCATTATCAATGCTGCAGTGCATGCTGGGAGTCCTGAATGAGATTTGTAATTTGTTGATACCCAGCATGCTTTGCAGCAAGAAGTTTTTCATTTAATTGTCACCATGATTGAGATTCATAGTCTGATTCTTGATGTTTGTGCATCCCAATTTTACAGCAGATATTTTTGTCCAAAGTTTCTAAAACTCCTTAATCACAAACTGCTGTGAAAGTGCTGGATCTCATTTACATTATTGACAGAAAATAAACTTTTGATTAGTAAATTAATTAGGTGATGATCTCTACCATTATGTACCAACCACCACAGAATTACACTATTAACTTTACATGTTTATAACAAATGTGATGTATTAACACAAAGTTAACACAACCAGGAAAAAACCTAGCAAGCAAAAAGTCAAGAGTCCAACTAAAACACATTAATCACAATAAGGGTGACTTAAAATGAAACAAAACAACATCTATACCTAGTAAGTGAATTGAGTTTTCTACTGCAATATATTTACTGAACATTCAGAAATAATGTTTTATAAAATAATAAAATGCAATGTTTCTCTATCATTTACATAACAATCAAACAAGTCAATATAATAAACAGTTGTTGTTTTAAAGATTGTGTGAACATTAAAACATGACATTGTCCTAACGTTTAATAAAGGTAAAATGTAACATTCCTCTAACGTTCAGACAACACAAAAACATTCTTAGAACGTCAAGAAAACTGGACACTTTTTACGTTGGCAGAACATTTTTGGGAACTTTCAGGGAACGTTCTTAGAACTTTTTTCTGTTAGCTGGGTTACAGATATTTTTTAACAACTCACTATAAGAAGCTATTCTGGGAGACTCATGTTTC
Organism: Misgurnus anguillicaudatus; assembly: GCF_027580225.2. NCBI lineage: Eukaryota > Metazoa > Chordata > Actinopteri > Cypriniformes > Cobitidae > Misgurnus > Misgurnus anguillicaudatus. Next base: position 36,859,692 of record NC_073345.2, read on the forward strand.
TTTAGTGTCAAAGTGGTATTTGTGAAGGGTCATAAAGCTCTCAGATTTCATAAATATCTGCATTTGTGTTCTGAACTTGTGTTCCGTCTTATGGATTTGGAGTAATTAATGACATAATTTTAATTTTAGTGTAAACTAACCCTTTAAAATAAAATTAACCACTTTAAGTTTTTCAGCCTTAGGAAGGTCAAACAAATTAGTTTTGGAAAAGGGGTGGAAAACGTCTCGGGTTATGTATGTAACCCTTGTTCTATGATAAGGGAATGAGTCGCTGTGTACAGACACATCCTGGGAATACCTGAGTGTTACTACATCTTGTCAAAAGGGGCACAATAGGTCACCTTTAAAGGAAAGTCATAACATGTAGAAATTCTGTAAGAGTGTGTAAATGAATTTTAGGGTGAACTGCTTCTTTTGTCATTTCAGCATCCAGCGAGGATCTAAAAAACCTTCTAAAGTTCTGGGTGGGATGGGAGCGGATGGAGGCAAATATGGCTGTGGAAATTGTCAAAAGCGATTTCCCGAAATCCTCCACCTGCTTTTGTGTTCTCCGGCTACCAGGGCACTACAATGATTTCCAGACGTTCAAAAAGGACTTGTTGATGTGCATTGGCACGTGCAAGTATGGTTTTGGCCATGTTTAATTTTTAGACACATGCACATGTTACATTTGTTGCACACTAATATGCACGTATTCTTCGAGTTAATAGATGGCACTTTGGTCAAATACTTTGTTAAAATCCAGCTTAAAATTGTTTTTTTACGTGTTTACTGTACATGATGCATGTAGTGATATTTGATAATGTGCTATAAGTAACAACACATTCTGTGTTTAAGTAATGGGTTACTTTTTGTAAATGCAGTTACTTGCATTATAAGCTTAAACTGTTAAACAATGGACTTTTATTCATGCATGAAGTCATGCAGTGGTTTTAGTAATGTTGAATATCTGTTCCTTGTTGGAATCTGAGCAATATCTTAAAAGTACTTTAAAAACAAAGTATTTGTATTTTGCAAGTTATGCAACAAAGTATTTGTATTTTGCAAGTTATGCAAATGTATTTGAACTTGTTCAGTGGAAGCACAAATATTAAATTGAAGCAGTAGTTTAATAATAATTTCATAATCTCCCTACTGTGCTTATCAATAAATAAGTTACACAGAAACAAAAGCAGTTTTTATTATGCTTTTTAAGGTACTGTTAACTCAAATTACTCATTACATAATTGCTACTGATTTAAGTCAGCATTTGCAGAAGATAAAAATCACTATTCCATAAGAACTGATTGGCAAAAATGGAGTGCAACTAGATAGATATCCCAGCCAAAAGTCTGTGAAGGTCCTTTGGGGTCTACAGTTTCTCTGAGTGCTGCCATTTGCTCATCAGTCAGGGGACATTCAGTTTGAGGCACAACAATACTGGAATGTGCATCAACGCTCAGTCCACTACTCTCCCAGTCTATTTGTGGTATGCTTAATCCCTAAAAAAAACAGCAAGATGAATCATTTAATGTCACAAATGAGATCCCACTTACAATTCTGAAAAAAAATTCAATTAACCCAAATTTTATAGTAATGGATTAAACTAGTCCTAAGCCCATTTCACACAGCATGTTGATCCTATAAAATTGCCAGAGTGCCTTCTGTGTGAACACAAACATGTCTTGGGATGGGGACCTAGTAACATTACCCGGATCAGTCCCGGAAAGCAACCTGTGTGAACAAAAGCTGTAATCAGTGCGTAAGGCAGGAGTGGGAATCGAGGGCCACAGTCCTGCAGAGTTAAGCTTCAACCTTAATCGAACCCACCTGAATGTCATTTCCAAACACTCCTGAAGACTTCAATTAGATTTTTCAGCTGTGTTTGATTAGGGTTGGCACTAAACTCTGCAGGACTGTGGCCCTCCAGGACCAGGAATTGCCCACCCCTGGCGTAAGGGGTTTGCCATAGTGATGATGCTGAAGCTTAAATCGTTCTCCAGCTTGGCGAAATGGTATGCAATGCACTAGTTTATGATCAAATCAGAAGAAACTAATGCATAAGTGTGGTTTCATAAGAAATAAATTATAGATCATATGCAAACTTAAGATGCTAAGGAGATATCTCAAGTCACATTGATGTCATGTGACTTTACAGGATGTGTAAACATGCACAGATTTCAGAAAAATCACTGGCAGTGTGAATGAACCAAAATTAGATGATCCAAGGGACACTTTATCAGTGTTTTCTGGAATCTCTGTGTGAAAGAGGGGCCATAGATCAAAATGCACTTTTGAGCTATTTTAACTGAAAGCAACTTATTAAAAAAATAAAGCAACTTGACAAATCTAAAAAATATGTCAGTGCCATTATTTTGTAGGTCTCAAGGTGCACATCAGAAATTTCTTATTTAAAAAAGATACTTAAATTACCTAATTGAACTAAATCCTAATCCTGGCTTAATCTAAGCCCTGTATGTTAAATTGGGCCTAATATCTTTATTCAAATGTGTTGTATTAAATACACTGTGATCATTATTGTCTTTTAATGTCAAAATCCACAACAAACATACCTCTATGTCAGGTTCAGGTACAGGATTGCGGATACTTCCCATCACCCACAACTGGTTAGGGGTCATATTGCCCTCTGTGCGTATTGGGTGATTGTCCCAGGTGTTTCGGAAAAGGTTGAGGTCATCTTGAAGCCGTGGAAGAAATACATAGTGGCAACAGAACAAATGTGTAAGGTCAGAAATGTCAAGGTGTCCACCTTCTTCCAGAGCATGTAGAACATCGTAATAGACATTTGTCACTGCTGTCCAGACATCTCTCCACAACCTCTCTATACTGAAAAGTTAAGTAATGCATCAATAAAATATTACATTTTCAGACAGATATTATGCACAATTTGATTAACTATAAAATGTATAATAATATTTATTTTCAATAAAACTTAAAAAATCTTAAACAATTCAAATAACAATATTGGAAAATTTCAACTTACCGTTGATTGTGGACGCTCTTTCCTGAAATAAAGCTGCCCCTTTCTGTTCCACGAACTGTGAACATCAGGCGAGCCACGTCCACATTTTCGACGCCCTGATCTCCTTGTACCCTAAAAACATGGGTGTTTAAATAGAGATATTGAAACATTACTCAAAAATGTATCTTTATTTGCTAAAACATTAAATACAAACAATAGTTCACCCAAAAATTAAAATTCTGTCATCATTTACTCACTGTTATGTTGTTACAAACAGGTCAACAGGTTTCATTTTCTCTTAAAAATCGGAAGGTGACCCTTAGTTACAAATATATATCGTCGCAGTGGGCCCCCAATTTGCAAAATCCTCAACTGTGGATAACATAATTATGCCGCAATAGTTAGTCTGTCTGAAACTAAGCTGATTCAACCACATCACTGTGTGACACTTGCATTACATGTGAACGGCCCCTACGCTAATATGATTTTGTTTTTCTCTCCCTGTCTCGTCCCTGGGTCCCATTGACCCTGAGGACAATGGGACAAACAGACCCAGTTCCGGTAGATGTGAGAGTCGGCCCACCTCTGATCTACTGGTCGTCCTTCAATGTGATGCCCAGCTGATGCCTGACCAACGACCACCGGCAGGACCCGCTTAATATCCGCTTAATCTCTGCTTAATCTCCGCTTAAGCTCCGCTTAAGCTCCTTATCCGTTTATATGTGTGTATATACATGTATATCTCCCAAGGGTTTTTCCCTCCTAGGACTTTTATTTTTATTTCCTCGGCTAAACAACCCGGGGTTTTTGTTTTTTTTTTTCTCCTAGGGGTTTTTTTACCCCGGGGAGGTAGCCTGCTTGGGCTTAACTTAGCTTCTTCTTCTAGACGTTACATTAGTAATACGCTCGCTCATAATGTCGCGTCATAGCCGCAGCAAATTTGACTGCTTATGCTATTGTGTATTATGTTATGCTATCTGTTGTTTTCTGTGCTTTTCACTGCTTCTATTAATGTAAAGCTGCTTTGAAACAATTGAGTATTGTGAAAAGCGCTATATAAATAAAATTGAATTAAAATTGAATTGAATTACAAACCTGTATAAATGTCATTGTTCTGATGAACACAGAGGAAGATATTTTGAGAAATGTTTGTGATCAAACTGTTTGTGCACCCCATTTACTTCCATGGTATTCTTTTTCCCCTACTATGGAAGTGAATGGGGTCCAAGAACGGTTTGATCACAAACATTTCTCAAAATATCTTCCTCTGTGTTCATCAGAACAATGACATTTATGCGGGTTTGTAACAACATGACATTGAGTAAATGACAGAATTTTCATTTTTGGGTAAACTATCCCTTTAAGGGCTGTTTACATTATAACGGTGGTAACTATAAAAAATATACTATATAAAGTATACAGGAGTTCTATAACGATGAAGATACAAGGAACCACATAGTTGGGGTCACGTTGAGCGAATGTTTTTCATCTGATGAATGATAAACAATTGAAAGCCAATCAAATCTATTTGAACTTCAAGTGCACATGCTTTTGAAATGATGTGGATAAGCATTGCTGACGTCCATCACAAAATTACATCAGGTCCAGCACCGTACAATAATTATAATAGTGTCCATGGACCATAACAATAACTTTATGCTAATTCCCTCATGCATGCAAATCATTTGTCTTCAATGGCATTAACTAATATTGCATATTTTCTGTAATAAAAACTTTGCTATTGTTTACTTGTCACTTAAAGGTGCAGTGTGTAATTTTTGAAAGGATCTCTTGACAGAATGCAAAAGAATATACAAAACTATATTATCAGGGGTGTATAAAGACCTTTTTATAATGAACCATTATGTGTTTATTGTCTTAGAATGAGACGTTTTAATATACATACACCGAGGGTCCCATTACATGGAAGTTCCCATTTTGTGCCGCCGTGTTTCTACAGAAGCCCTTAATGGACAAACATTTTTACTAAGTTGTCTCAGTTGATGACATGTTTTTCCGGTGGCGGCTACAATAGTTTCTCTATGCGTTTCAAAAGCGAGGGGTAAGCAGTGGACTGAGCCGTTGGTTGCAATTTGCAACCTCACCACTAGATGGCGCAAAAATGTACACACTGCACCTTTAATGTGTAAATATGCTGTTCTTGTTGAATTTACAAAGAGGGTATATGTTATCAGCACTACTAAACAGTGATATTTTGTGTAATCTAATATCTTACCTTTGGTGTAGTCAATGTAGTAGAATTAAAACAATATTAAGTCAATATCACTGCAACAGCGCTGTACACCTGATGTAATTTTGTTATGGACCACAGCAGAGCTTCTACAAATAGTTTCATATGCACGTGCACTTGAAGTTCAAATAGATTTGATTGGCTGTCAATTGTTTATCATTCAACAGATTAAAAAAATCCCTCAGAAAGTGATCCCAATGATTTCGCTCATTGTATCATTGTTATTATAGTTGTGGTGTGAGCTCCGCTATTCTCTATAATATAAAAGATTTTAAACTATATTTTATATAGTTATTATAATATGAATGGCCCCCTAAAAGGCTGATTAAAAGTGTCGATGTAAATCATTTCCTTAAATAAACTGATAAAATATGAAAGATTTGGCATCCAAATGCTAAATGACAGGTAGCCTACCCAGGGTTTAAATTGGGCCTGGACTAAGCCCTGGCACAAAGGCTGAAGGTCTCGCTCTGCTCCGTGCCAGCGTACCCATTCATTAAGCTTCATGCTCTGTGTGCAGGGCACCAACGACAAAACCGGATTGCGCGAGCGGGGTTTCTTTTTTCATTTGCATGACGCTTCAATCGTTTTTGTCACAATGTGCTCTGAGAACCTCAAGGATCATTAGACATTGTAGAGATGAGAGAAGAAAGAGATAAGAACGGTGACCACGTCGAGAAAACTTAATAGAAGACTAAACAAAGTATTTAAGTATGTTTAGCATGTCACTCATCTCATTACAATATGTTAAATAGATAAAACTGGATATAACTTAGTTTATTAAAATAATATTTTGATTATACAAATCAATTACAACCTAACTTTAGTGATTTTTTTACTTTATCTCTATGGCTAATTTATAAGAGATGTTAATGATACAGTACTGTCTGTTGTACCTTTTCTTGTTAATTTAAGCTTTTGGGGTATCTTATGCCTAAAATTATTCAAGGAGGTTGATTCTTATAACTTCCTTCAAAGTTTGATCAATTGTGCATAATGACATGTGCAACAAATGCAAATCTATGAGTCTAAAACGCTATATGCATAATTTAAAGTTAAGAGGCTATTTTTTTAAATATTTTGGGTCAACTTCTGGCACACCTTTAAAGCTGAAACTTATGAAATCCTATCAGAGGTCCAGAATGTCATTGAAACACACCACTGGCTTTCTGTCATCAGTATTAAGCATGTTACCCCTCAAACCCCCAATCCCCCCACATTACAAATGCCAATTTAACCCCTGAGCCTACCTGAGAGGGAAGCCAAATGTCTCCACTGCTTCTTGAAAAAAATCCAAGGTAGTTGCAGCAAGGTTGTTAGAAGCAGCACCAAGGTACATTACCTGTTGACACAGAATAAATGCTGAATATAGATAATATAGACACAGTAAGTAAAATATAGTTAAGTGTAGCCATGCACTACCTTGCGTGAAAAGCCATCTACACCCCCAAAGATGACTATATTGTAGCTGGGAAAAAATGTTTCATGCAATGTTTTAAAAAGACCACATATCTCTATCATAAGGACTGCAACATGCAATAACTGAATGACAAACTTACCGAATTAATTTGTGGTTGGTGTCAATGTGCATTATTGACCTAGGACTTGATACTGAATAGGTCCGTCGTACAACGCAGCCCAATTGGGCCATTCGGGACATGACTCCCACTGTATCAATCCGGTGCATTGCTGCCCTGACCCGGTCAAACTGAACATGGTGTCCTCGCGCCTTTAAAGCGGCTCTCATCATTCTGTATCCGCAGTGAGGCATGTGTTGCTTTACATCTTTCACACAATCATCTAGCTCTTCGTCCGTGAGAGTGCTATATCGTGCCCGAACGGAGAGGTTACATTCTGCCATTCGTCTGAATACTGAACGTGTACTTACTCCAATCATGCGAGCAATAGTTGGAACGGAACAGTTAAGGTCCAGGAGATTGGTGATGTAATCCGGTGAGATTTGAAGACGTGGCCGTCCTATCGACCCTGACTCCTGCAGAATAGTCTGAGTGCGCGTCTCCCCATCTGACACGTTTAGTCTAATTAGTCTGAGCAGTTCTGAGATGCCTTCGAAAATATCACATGGGATGGTAACTAAATTGGACACAGCACTTAAAAAGACCAGTTCTTGCGAGCAGATAAACTCCAGGAAGTCCATGTCAAGGGGCAGGCGTCCAACAGCATTTTCCAAGCGTGAACGGAGTCTTTCCAAAACATAATCCAAAATCAATTGCTAAAAGGAAATATATAATATTGCATATTAAATAACTCATCTTGCTTGCCATACCAATGAAACTGAAGTAAAATAATATCTTACAACGCTAATAATCAACTTAATTACGATAACAATCAACTCACCGCTCGGTCCATTTTGGCAAATGAGGCCTTTCGTCGTCTCTTAATTGTTGCTCTGCTCTTCGTCAACACGCTCTGGCACCACCTGCTGGTGAGGTCTACTAACAGCAGATGAAGATTATGCTCGGTAGTCTATTGCTTTTCCTGAAGTTCCCGGATGTGAAGTGTTGAAATTTGAAGCACTGAATTTTTGGACGCGAATTTGTGGACGTGAAATTAAATGGACAGAATATTGCCTGCTGAATATTTTACGTTGTATTTTTAAACAGACTGAATATTTTGAAGAAAAATCTGAAACATGAATATGGACTATTGAATTTTTAATACAGAAAATGTGTTTTAAATGTTTTGAAGTGAAATATTCACATCTTAAATATGCAATCATGTTGAATTTCACCCCTTAAAAATGCAAGCCCTAAAAATACAATGCATTAAAATTCAAGTACGGTCAATACAATGCATTTTTATTCAGGTAGTACAATTCAACATGCTTTTTCTATTCAAAAACATAAAAATACAATGCATTAAAATTCAAGTACGGTCAATACAATGCATTTTTTTTCAGGTAGTACAATTCAACAGGCTGTTTTAATTCAAAAAGATTTGTCATTAATTTTCTTCCATATTTCAATAACTTCTTTTCTAACAAAATTACGGCTATTAGGGAAAACATCGTAACTACCCAAGCAGCCATCACTCTACCCATTAGTTCACTAAACACTAGATTACCATATGAACATCTTGATTCATTTAAACCTACTACAATAGATGAGCTCTCTAAACTAGTCACATCATCCAAATCATCGTCCTGTATATTAGACCCCGTTCCCACAAAACTACTTAAAGTAACAGCTTTCAAGCTAGCAGTTATTAAACCGCTGATTAAAAAAACACAGCTTGATCAGGGAGAGCTTAATAACTTTAGACCAATCTCAAATTTCCCTTTTCTTTCGAAAATATTAGAAAAAGTAGTGGCAAGCCAGTTACGCACATTCTTGACAAATAATAGTACGTATGAAAAGTTCCAATCAGGATTCAGGCCCCACCATAGCACAGAGACAGCGCTGCTTAGAGTTACAAATGACCTCCTGTTAACATCCGATCGTGGTGAAATCTCAATCCTTATATTACTAGACCTTAGCGCAGCCTTTGACACAATAGACCACACAATCTTACTCAATAGACTAGAAAACTATGTTGGTATCAGTGGTCAGGCGTTAGTCGTATCTAACCAATCGGTATCACTTTGTTTATGTAAATGAGGAAGAGTCATATCACTCCCTGGTTAAATATGGTGTACCGCAGGGATCAGTTTTAGGTCTCATTAGCGTTCTCATTATATATGTTCTCATTATATATGTTACCTCTAGGAGACATTATCAGGAAACATAACATAAGTTTTCACTGCTATGCGGATGATACCCAGCTTTACATCTCCTCACATCCCAGCGAAACCCACACGTTTTCTAAGCTAACAGACTGCATTAGCGATGTTAGTGACTGGATGGCACATAACTTTCTTAAGCTCAACTCCAATAAGAGATGCTTATTATTGAACCGAATCGCTACAAACATAATATGTCAGATTACAAGTTGCACATAGATGGCTGCACTGTGGTACCATCTTCCTCGGTTAGGAACTTAGGTGTGATGTTTGACAGCAATTTATCCTTCGATAGTCATATCGGCAACGTCTGCCGCACAGCATTCTTCCATCTTAGAAATATCTCAAAAATACGCCATATACTGTCTACATCTGACGCAGAGAAGCTTATCCATGCTTTTATGACCTCTAGAATAGACTATTGTAACTCGCTACTTGGGGGATGCCATGCAAATCAGGTAAACAAGCTGCAGCTAGTTCAAAAGGCTTCTGCAAGAGTGCGTACTCGATCTAAGAAGTATGACCACATAAGTCCAATTCTAGCATCTTTACACTGGCTACCAGTTAATTATCGCATACATGGCCTAGCACCTTCATATCTTAAAGAATTACTATCAGAATACAATCCATCACGTGCACTGCGTTCGCAAAACTCTGGTCTCTTAGTTATCCCTAAAATATCAAAAGTGTCTAAAGGTGGAAGATCCTTTTCCTACTTAGCCCCTAAGCTCTGGAATGATTTACCAACCGTTGTCCGAGAATCAGACACAATAGATACCTTTAAATCTAGACTTAAAACTTTTCTCTTTAACAAGGCATTCACATAACTGTTTTAGTAATGGTACTCATCTCACAATAGATAGCTTGTACAACCTGATAAATAAATAAACTAAATCCTCATTTTCGTCAACATTTCAAAGCATGGTAAATGCTATTAATAAACTTAAGAAAATGTTTAATCTCTCCTTACTTGTTTACATATGTGCAGCAAACCATGAGCTGAGGCATAAACTTTCAAAAACAAATGTCAAGTATAAAATAGAAAAGGCTACATATAAGGAAAAGAAACGCTACTTTGTGCACATACAAACCACAATACAAGGCCAAAACTTCAACACTAGACCAATAAATCGGGCCATTAATTGCCAAAGTGCAGAGGAGTGATTGAAAATTATGTATGGCATTATGTTATCACTTGCTCGGCCCTCCACCTGAGGTTTCTGAGTCGAGTAGGGGAGTACTGTGAAGCCCAGACAGGCATCAGGGAGATGGCTGGCGCAGTCACGTCCCCGTCTCCCCTTTACTCCCTTGCTCGTCCGGATTTCAATAAAGCTCGGTGGGTATAGATTTGTGGTGT